>NW_021604637.1:794050-841449 GCF_004785775.1 Grammomys surdaster | reverse complement strand
TCAGTGTGGTACATGTGTCTGTGTGCATATCAGTGTGGTACATGTGTTTGTGTGAATATCAGTGTGGTACATGTGTCTGTGTGAATATCACTGTGGTGCATGTGTTTGTGTGCATATCAGTGTGGTGCATGTGTTTGTGTACATATCAGTGTGGTGCATGTGTCTGCGTGCATATCATCAATGTGGAGGTCAGAGGACAACTTCTGGAGTCAGTTCTCTTTTTCTACCATGTAGGTTCTGGGGATTGAACGCAGACTATGGGCCTTGGCCTTAAGCACCTTAGCCCACTGAGCCGTTTCATCAACCCCCAAGGAGAAGCTATATTTAAATGATACTATGCAGACTGGACATTGTGCCACAACAAAAATTGATGCTTTTTTTCTTTTTAAATGAAGGAACCTGATAGTTTTGTAGTAGAGAGCCAAGGATCCTAATCTCTAAGGCAAATGCAGGAGCAAGCAGGGGAGGCTGCGCTAGGAAACAAGCGAGTGCCTCTAGAATCCACTCCCATTGTTTCCCCCTTTGTCCTAGAAGAGGCGCTCAACCCCAGCATAACAAAAGATGACTCCCAAGCCTCTCCCACTGTCCACATGGTGTCCAGCCGAGCTGTGGTGAGCAGGCTGCATCAGAAACCAGGAGCTTCCTGACAACATCAAGATGTCCACTTTCCACTGGCCACAAAAACATCATGAGCTTCATCTACAGAGAAGGGACTCAGAAGATTCTGGAATGGGGATGGTCCATAGTACTTCCTTGGAACCACCCACCTGACTCATTCTGAATCAGGGTCACAAGTTATGTTAGCAAAAGGCATGTAATGTTTTTAAAAGTAAATAAATAAATAAATAAATAAATAAGATCTTTCTGGAAATCCTTCCACACAAATAGGTGAAAATCATCACCTAGTAGAAAAATAGTAAAAATTCATACCAGCGGATCAGAGGTAAGAAGCTACAGCCAAACTAGTAAAAGTCAGCCCAATAATGAGACAACACAGACCCCAGAGAGCAAAGAGCCAGCAGAGGCTGTGCACAGCCAGGATACTCTTTATAGGGCCATCATCAGCTTGGTTCAGCACTACTGGACCTTAAAGTCAGTTCTAAGCTTAACTGTTAGGACCTACTGTGTGCTAAGACCAGTGAGGAGGGGACACTAACTGGGAAATCTCCTGAGACCACAGTTCTGACTGATGTAAATGGCTGGAAGCTAGTGGCACATCGCAGCTTCTGTGGCTTGTCCCTGGGAGTCAGTTCTCACCCCATGGAGGCTTACAGGCTGGGTTATGACCACAGGCATTTTCTGGAAGGATATCTAAGGGTTTAGCCATGGTCACCTTTGGGAGAGAGATCAAGACTTGGGAAGGAAGGCAGGAAATGTTTTCTGGAAAGATATCTGAGGATTTAGTAGTGGTCACTTTTGGGAAGAGAGATAGATCAAGAATTGGGAGCAAGGTAGGAAATAGGACTTATTCTAGAACTTTCTACACCATTTAGATTTTATTACCCTGGTCTTGTGTTTCTTCTGTGTTTTAGTAGACATTCTCTCTTTGGCCAAAATATCATTTGGAATAAAAGAAATATGAACAATGGGAAAGGACGGCACAGGCTTGAAAGAGGCAGACTTCAGTTTAGAAACTAGCAAGACCCCCATTTGCACTTCTCTCTTTTCCCCCCAGGCTGTTTTGTGATGTTTCCATATCCTTCAGCGTGTGACCTGGTGACCATCCAGGGCTAAGATGCCCTGGGTCTGGCGGGCTACATCCTGGTCAATGGCACTGTGAGGTCAAGGTCATATTCCTGGGCCCATGTCTCTGTTACAAAGCACAGCACCTGTGAGTCTCAGGCAGTCTCATAGTCTCAGTTCATAGAGTTAGCAGGACAGAATAAAGACTGCTTTAAGTCCTTGCTGCATAGCTCATCAGACTGCTCTACTGGGTGGGTTTGTTCTGACATTAGATGGTATACACCTTAATTGCATGTCTGATTTACAAGATGGGACCGACCCTAAACTGCCAGCCAGGATGGCCTAGAGCTCCAGTAAACAAGATTTTTTTTTTTTTTAAATCTAGGAATTAGGGGAGAAGGAAAGCTGTAGGGTAAGCAAGTTCCCGCTGGTGGATATGACTTAGGAGTTACCTCAAATCAGAGAGATCCACCATCTAATCTGACATTAACTGCTCTGTGGAGAACCTTTGACCCAAACAGAATGCACACCACAGGCCTATGAAAGTTTACCATACATGTACCCAGCCCGCAACAGAGCACCTCCGCAAGGGTTTAATGTGGACATTTTCAAAATGGAAAACAGGAGAAGAAGAAAAAAACCTAAACTAATATGGAAGAAAAAAAAAAAAACCTTGAGAGTCTTTGCTGCAGCCACTGCTATTAAAATACAAAACTGCCTTTCCTTGTGGGAATTTTGTTCAATATAAAGTGCAGATTCAGGTTCAATGTCAAGTCTGGAAAAATACCTTTGTAAAAAACACCCAGAGAGAGAAAGGGTAAGAAAATACTCGAAGTATCTGAACACATAGAATCTGTTCCCCTTGTCTACAGAGGTACATCTTAATTTTACCTCCATGCCTTTTACTCTACTTTTAAAATCCCCTCTGGGGCTGTAAAGCATGACTGGCTTTCTCTTCACTCGCCTCTCCTCAGAAAGTCAACCTGTCTGGAGGGCTTGGCAAAATCCCCAGTAGGGGTTCCCCGAGGAACCCTGCCTTTCAGGGGCTCCTACCCTCTGAATTGTGGCCCCACCGCCCACCTTGGACGGTTCCTCTTGCCATTGTATTACAGACTTTCTTTCTTCTCTTTCTTTTGTAGTTATGACTCCCCTCCTCAGATATTCTTCAAGACTTTTTCTAGAAACTTCAATTTTGGAGTTTCCCTTTCAACCCACTTTAAAATATCCCACTGTTAGAAGTCACTTACAAACAATAAATGCTAACACTCTAGTAAACTGTTTCTCCACCCACCCGAATCTTGGCAGGCAGTTTTTAGAAAGCCACACACTCTTCACAGTCTCCAATTCGGCAGCCTTACATGCCGGGATCTCTTTACCACGTGCCATAAATCAAGCTTTTAACTAAATGTGCTTTTCATGTATTTCCACGGTACATATGGGAGATTAACGGAGGAAGTGGGTTTTCTCCCCTTTTCTTTTTAAAGGGCCACCAAGTAATAGCGGTCTCTCTATGCTGGATTAAGCTGAGCATCCAGAAGGGACCTCACAGATGACAGGGCAGGCGGAAGAGAAGACACTATGGGGAGGGGTGAGTCAAGTTTGTCTTTATTCCTGAGAATTGACACATACCCTCAGACCACAGCAGACTTGAGACACCCTCTGACTCCCAGGCAGCAGATGGAGTCTTCCACATCAGAATAGAAGGCCAGCATATACATACTTCTGTCTTAGATCTAGCCCCACACACTTCCACAACCAAGCAGAAAACCTGCACCACACCAAGCTTCAGAGGGCTTCTGGGGGGTAAATTTCTTTCTCCCTCCATAACAGAAACTAGGTAATCACTCACGTTGTCCCTTAAACAGCCTCTACCTCCTCTAGAGACTCGAATGCCCGATCACAACAGTAAAAGCACCTGACTCGGGTGTTCTGATTCTACTTACAGCTCATCAGCAAAAGTCTAGGGGTAGATCTCAGTCAAAGAAGCATGTCTTTCAGAGGCTGAGAGAAAAGACAGGCTAAGCTGGAGGACAAGGAAAGCCATCCTCCCTACAAAAATGAAGACTCCACTTGGGTCATCCACAACTATCCAGTTGCCCAAATGTTTCCCGGAACCAGGATACTGTAACTCTAGCTTAACTACACCACGAAGGAGATTCCCCGTCATGGTCTTGAGCTGCTAAGCAGGAAGTGAGTAAGAAGTTACTTTCACTGAGCTTCATATACTCTAAGACCATGAATATATTGCCCTGAGAACAGCTTGGGAATTAAGTGTTCCTCCAGCCCACCCCTAATAAGCATGGGCCTCAAAGGCACTATGAAATTGCTCTCTGGTTTTCTCACCTACCTATGTCAGTGGCTGAGGCTAAGAACAAACTCACTACAGTCCCAGGTGAGACTGGGAGATGGGTAGGCTATGGATTCATCAGGACACAGGCAGTCAATAGACAGATGAATCTCCATCTTGCCCTATGCAAACTTCTGGCTCCAGAGAAGAGCTGACATAACCTGGGAAAGCCTGTCAACAAACACAGCATTCCACAGAACAAGGCTTCCTCTGTGCAGCTCTACACCCAGGCCTCACCTCCCCAACAAGGGACTTGTGGAAAACACAGAAAGCAAATCCCTCCACTTGGACTCAGGAGTACACAACAACCACTTCCCAGTGACCACTGATGGTCCAGTTGGGTCACAAGGTGTCTTTCTCTAGGTCGGCTACTGCCATTTAACACTAGGTACTAAGAAGTAGACACAGGCGAGTATGTACCTACAAAATGTCTAGTCCTGGCCTTGGATGAGAGGGATGAATCTTCGTTAATAGGGAGATCCCACAGGCTACCTACCAGCCTGTCCCACCAAAAAGCTGCTTATCTTTCTCCAAGCATCAACGCATATACAATGTCTCCCAAAATTAATGTTTACTAGAAAGACTATAAAGAGTTTATTTGATACAGAAAACAAACAAATAAAACCACATTTTCACCTCAGAAAAATAAAGTGAAATACCTGTTTTAAACAAGTTCGGGGCATCAAAGAGAAAGAAGGATTGAGAAGATGGTTCAGTAGGTAAAACAGCCTGCCTTCCTTGACCTGTGAGCAACCTCCAGCAGCTACATTAAAAAAAAAAAAAAGCCAGGCTTGGTAGCTGACACTTGGAATCCTAACAGGGAGGAGGGGAGGAGAAGGTGGGGCCAATTGGAGCCCTAGGGCTCACAGGCCAGGCAGCCTAGCCTACTTGACTAGTTCCAGGCCAGTGGGTGAGAAACTTAGCACACACACACAAAAAAAAAGAGTAATGAGTGGACAGCACCTGAGGAGTGACACCTAAGGTGATCATTTGGACTCTGCACGCATTCTGTACACACCTACATACCTGAACACACAAGCTTGTGCACACGGAAAGACTACATGAAAAAACCCTAACTTTTCTCCTTCTAAAACAAAGACAAAGATGGAGTGAATGGAGAGAGGCTATGAGCCTCCATGCTGTGCTGGGCAAGGGCCAGGAGGTTCAAACATGGACGCTGCATCATATAGAAGCACGGGCCAACACAAAATAAAGCCTGGGAGTACTGGTCCTCCAGACATGTGATTACCGGCTCATCTGTCGCCAGGTAAAGGCATGCTTGGCATCCCTGTGGTATTCACTCTGTCATTAACCTCTCTGCAGGCCTTTGTGGGACTTTTCCCTCCAGCCACAGCCCAATACCCTCTTTATCCAGATTCACGATAAGCATCTCTTCCTCCTCACAGTGGGCTGTGCTTTGGGAAATCCTTTGGGGAGAGACAGTAAGTACCACACTCCCCCATGACTTCTAGGAAGTGCTGGAGTATATCAGCAGGTTTTCATCCCATTTATCTCCCAGAGACTTATTCATCCAGACAGTCTGGTCCTTACTCACTTTCCTCATACAACGTGACCCTGAAGAAACGTTTCAAAAGGACCTTCAATAACCTTGCAGCCAGTGGCAAATGGGCAGGCTTTCACTGACATGAAACTGGCTTAATTATGTTCTTTTGGTGATGCTGGGGATTGGACAAGCTAGGCGAGCACTCCATCACTGAGCCACACCCCAGCCCAAGAGTCCTAATTTAGGGCCACACACTAAAAGAAGCTGTGCACTCAGTAAATGACAATGAATAAAAGAAAAAAAGGAAGGTAAATAAGAAGAAACTCAACTTTTTCCTCTGGTCAAACGGTATATGAAAAAAAAAATGGACAGCTTAGGTGGAAACAGACAGACAACGAAGAAACTCAGTTGGACAAACAGAAAGGAAGACATGCTGAACACGAGTGCCAAAGGGAACTCAAGGACATCTGTCTTCTTCACACGAAGCAAAAGGAAGAACGCTGCAGAAGGTGTTAATTTTTTTTTTCTTTAAAAGCCGATGGAGTCAACAAAATCGGTGGTCAGATAAGATGACCTGACCGAGCCTGACTGGTTTGATTCCTTGGAACCACGTGGTAGAGGCAGGCACTGTCTCCCAAGTAAGTTGTCCTCTGGCCACCATAGACATGCTATGCCATGTGCATGCCCACATGCAAACACACACACACACCCCTGAGCTACGTAAATATATAAATGTAAAAAGAGGTTTCTTTAATAGTGATGAGGGCTGGAGAGGGGGCTCAGTGACTAGGAGCACTTGCTGCTCTTGTGGGGGACCCAAGTTCTAGTCGCAGCACCCATATCAGAGAGCTCACAACTACCTGTGCTGCAGCTTCAAGGGACCCAATGCCCTCCTCTCTCCCACACACATGTGTAAGCATACATACACAAAAACAAAGATCATTTTTTTTTAAATGATGAAATAATTATGGGTCAATGGCCTATCTACCTCAAGTTATGGATTTTACTTGTTTCCTCTATTCTAAAAAACGAATAATGAGACAGGACAACGCTCCCCTTACTTAAATTGCTCCCCTTACTTAAATTCCTTAAGCCTGAGTCCAGAGGTTAAGGATGGCCCAGGGCTAAGAGATCAGGAGAAGCTGTGAAGGAGTGGCCGAAGGAGTGGCCAAAGGAGTGGCCGTTCAGCCTGAAGCCTTAGCACTATCACGAGCCAAGTGAGAGTTTTACTATTGGACTCTTCCAGCAACTCAGTAGGCAGCTAACTTAACTTTAGCACCATCTTGCTTCTCTAGTCCCCCAAATGACAGTGGCGTCACTCAGAGTAGCACAGCATTCTCGGACTAAAAGGAACCCGCTGAGGGTCTTTGACTTTGCATTCAACAGCTGGCCAATGGCTGCATCTGACATGTGCTGCAAATTATATCTTAAACCTCTACAAGAAACACCTGTTGGAAACGAGGCTTCGAGGAAGTTGACAAGGACCTGCTCAGCCTGTAGTACGAAGCTAGGTTGAGAACAGCCAAGGCCCCATGTCTGAGCCACTACTGGCCTGCTGGTTCCAGTCCATCCCAGAACTTTCCCAGAACCTTGTCCACAGAAAGGGCCTTGCTAGCTGACAGCCCAGGAAAGGCAGGGTTGGGATGAACCCAGAGATTCTTAAGGTATTACACAGTATGACCCGAGGAAGTGCTTAAAATGCAGACTTACAGATCCATTCAAGAACTACTAAATAAGAATTTCTAGGGCAAACTAATGAATCTGCAATTTTAACAAACACTTCCCAGTTCTGTCTACTAAGATGGACAGTGTAACACAGTCCAAGTAGGTCATTTTAATTGCTAATTAAAAAATAGGGACAATCTTATCAGAATCAAGTTCCAAATCCTATCATAAAGATTTACACCCACACTTGCCTGGCCCTTAGAATCCCTGAACAAACACAGAAATCAAGCATTTTTTCTTATCCACCTTTGAAGGGCTTTGCTTTATGGCCCAGTGAAGGTTCTATCTGGCCTTACCTCCCCCAAAGCCAGGCATCAAAGACTAAGCTCAAGGCTAAAGGTAATTTTCTCCCTGTTCTACATAACAATCAATTTATCTGGGGGCTGAAGGACTGGCTCAGTGGTTAATTAGTGCTTGCTGCTCTTCTAGAAGACCAGAGTTCAATTCCCACCATCCATGCAGGGCTGCTCACACTTGCCTTAACTCTAGCGCTAGTGGGTCTTACACACTCTCTCGGCCTCCACAGGCACCAGCACACATGTGCTTAGAACACAAATACACTCATACACACATATACACATAAAACCATCCTATCACTGAATCCCTAGCCACACCTGTAACCTGTAACAATAAACTATAAGCATACGATGTTGTTTCAAAAACCGGACAGATTCAGCCAAGACAGACAGGTTCAGTTTAGAAGAAATCACAGACCACTTTTATGCAAGCATTAGTTCAGGTGTACCTCTATACTCTGTTTCTGATCTCTACATAAAACAGTAAATCAAAGAAAACTAGACTCTCTTTCCTAGTAAGGGTAAAAATTGAACCTAAACACCCTGACTCATAAGGAAGCAATGGACCCCAGATGAAAATGCCTATTCTTCCAAAGAAGGCCTGTCTGTGCTTGAGTCTTCCCACAGGCTCAGAGGGCACAGCCTCCTCTGGCCTCAAGAGTAGCTGCCCACCCCACTGGGCAGCCCCAATCTTCATACTATTGCCCTTTAAAACTAGACCCAACCTACCAACCCCAGAGCAGCATTGTGACTTACTGCTCTTCAGTCCCAACCCAGACTGAAACTCTGCACAGTGGTAGAATTGCCTGCAGTTCTGAAGCTCATAGAAGTTAGAAGGAGAATAAAAGCAGAGGGAAAAGATCCAAGAGCAGGCTGGGTGGTGAAGGGGAGTAAATTTCTTCAAACTCTTTATCTACTTTCTGTTACCTGTCTCCGCAGGGGGATGCGCTTGGTCAGCTTGTGCACAGCTGGCTGGCTGCTGAAGTCTGGTTTCTTGGTCGTGGTCTTCATTCGGCAAAAGATGACTGTCACCACCATGCAGGCAATTAAGAAGACCCCTATGCAGTAAATAGCTATCTCCAGGTAATCTGGGGAAGCTGTGATCTCCTTCTCTCTCACAGGCGCTGGGTTGCAGATCACAGGAGGAGGACAAATAAACAGGCCACAGAGTTAGGATACCAGAGGGATGTATCAAAGCATACCTCAAGAAATGAGACCATCTTATCAAGGGCTTCCTCATCAACAGGTCAATGCAGAAAGATACCCAGATGCAGAGCAGCCATGTGCCTGGGCCTCTCCAATGCTAACAAAGAACCAAGGGTTCTTCAATTTATCACTACAGCGCAGGCAGACACCTCCTCTAGCCTCAGTGGGCATCTGCCACCAGGAAGCAGCTGATACCAAATTGTAATGGGAGACTAAAAGGCCACATTCTGCTAGGCCCCTGGTCAGAGAAGGACACCCAGTTCACCCACCACAGGAGGCCTGTCATTCATGATGGCCACTTAACATAAACCAAACAGAGCTGTTAAAGGGTAATTAATTGCATCCACCGTTGTTTCTAAAGAGATGGGGACAATGCTTGCTAGCTAGGGAGGTGCCGCAAGGGGAAGGCTCAACAGGGCCCCAGAGGACCACAGCTCCACAGGGCTCACTAGTAGGCTGGCCCAAAATGCTTTGATGAGTCCCTTCATACAGTCCAGAATATTATTCAGTTAAACAAACAGATGTATCAACCATGAGATAACCATATATATATATATGTATATATGTATATATCTATATCTCCACTAAAATGTTTGTAAATCCAGTTAAATCCAGTTATATTAACTTGTTACTGAACTGTTTAAAAATATGACGGTACTCCATGTGAGCAGAACTGTTATTAATTTAGCACGTTCTTCTGTCAACTATATCAGTCCCTCCTTAGTCCTCAATTGGTCAAGCCACAAGCAGTGTATTTCCACACATGATTATTTTCAAGCTGCATCTCCTTAAGGGGTAGTGCTGTCAGGCAAATTGGTTAAGAAGTGCCAGGTAGGCACTTACAGAGCGCGGCATTGCAAGTCCAAGCAAGCTCAACAGGAGGGGCATCTCCGTTTCAGGAATAAATACTCACAGAGCAGATTCACAACATAACGAAAGGGCAAGGTGGATGTGACGGTTATTATTTTCAAGCTTATACATTTTAATCAGAGAAACTAATATTTGCAAAGATAGTCAAACCTCTCAGCAGCACAGCACAAAAACGAAATGATCCATCTATTTTTATGAGCTATAAAACAAGCATGCAGTAGGCATGGTACTCTAGAAACAAGGCATTCATAACTGGAGCAGGATAGCATCATGGGCTGCAACCCAGTCTATGCAGTTTTCCAAAGGAAATGTTAGGCAATGCATGAGAGAGAGCAGTATATACCAAGAAAGCTGGACTAGAACAGAGGCATCGGTTAAAGACTTAGACAGCAATGGGCTTTGTTGATGTTTATTTCTCTATGAGGCAGAAATAACATCGAGCCCGAGACAGCACACACATGCTTCTGCAGTAAAAGCAAACCACTCTATCAAGGCATGCAGCAAGCCACCCGATTCCCAAGGTAACACACTGCTTCTGCACACCTCCCTTCAGAGGTGCTTCCCGGGTACCTCAATACAAATCTATCTGCACTCAAATGAGATGTAAGCAAGTTGGACCAAGCGGCATCAGACCACATAGGGGCTTTTAGCAAAGTGGAATTTACAATGGGGAAAAAAATTACTTTGAATTTCACAAAGTAATTTTGACTTCCTCCTTAGGGGGAGTGGGGGATGGGCTCATTGAGTCAACAACTCAACAATTCACTAAGATTATAAGATCCCTTTGGGTTTAAAGGTAACATTTTATTTGACCATTAATTCTAGTATGGGATCTCCTTGTGCATGAATTTCTAAGGCTGTTTCTTGTTCCTGGGCATCATTTGGAACATTTTGGCAGGGGACATCTTTATGCAACGAATAAATGGGGCTATTTCTAAGAACAGAAGCTGTGTTAATTTATAGCAATCAACCAAGGAAAGAGGCCAACCCACAGAGAGAAAGAGCAGTATGTACCTGGCAGAACTGTCAACCATGCAGAGTGAAAGGATATCCCGATAGAATTACCCGCCAAGCACGTATATTCCCCAGCATCCTCAAAAGTAACATTCCGAATATAGAGAACCTCAATCTCTTTGTCCGTGGTGTTAACACCGGCAGCCTAGAAAACAAACGAAGCAAGAAAAGGGCTAGACATAGGAATGATTGTGGAGGGGGCCTTGGAACCAAGAGGCCTCGTCCCAGCAGGTCCAGGGGGTGCTGGCCATCAGGAGATTCCAACTGCAGCCCGTCCACAAAGCCCACAACCGAGAGACACTGAGAGACACCGGCCAGCTCACCTCTGCAGGCCCGTCACCACACCGGCGTCACCACCTAGACATGCATGCAATTGAACACATGGAAAAATCGGCCCACAGAGTCCGTTCTCTTTAAATTTGTTTTCATTTGGATTTGGGGTTGGGTTTCCAAAAAGTTTAATATTCAGAGGGTTAATCTGGGTTCTGGTCCTGTTGGATGCAGACTCCCACTGTGAGTCCACATACCTCGGGCTCCATGGGAACCGGGGTGGGAGGTTGTCTTGGTTACCAGATTCTGGTTAATTTCACTCAAGCTAAAGTCATCTTGCTTTACATATCACTGAAAGAACATGGCAGAAAGCATAATACTGGTAACAGAAAAAAACTGGACTTTTAGTGTGTTTCCTTTTCTAATATAAATATGTCTGTGTGTGAAGAATGAAAACTGAAAGCTCCACCATCTACCTTGACCATCCTCTAGTGTCACATTCACTAGAGGATAACCAGCCTCCAGTTTTGGATAGGATCTGGTATGGAACCAAACCAAAGAACAAACCTTTCATTAGGTGAATCCTATCATGCTAGCACTTCTCTATACAACCAGCACTAAAAAGTCCAGCTTAATAATCAGATAGTGCAGACTCCACAGGCATGCAAACGTAAGGTCCATGTGTACTTGGACACAGTGATCACGGGGAGTATGCAGTCCAAACAAGACAGACCAGAAAGAAGGGCTTGAAAACAGGGTGAGGGTGGAGGATGATCTTTAAGTACTTTGAACATTGTGGGCATTTTTCCATGGCCGCTGGCATGATGCCAGCTGCACCACCAAAGAAAGATGATTATAAATATACCAAGGCCACAAGAGTTATTCTAGAAGCTGCCTGCTGCCTCCCAAAGCACCGAGTCTTTTTAACTCCTATATCCAGTTCTCTTAAAAACAAAAACAAAAACAAAATACACAAACACAAAAGCATTGTTACCTTGCTGTTTGGGCAGGACAGTGAGCCAGGCAGACTGGTTGGCCTGCCCTATATAATTGGAGACCTTACATATATATTCCCCAGCATCCATCTCCGTCACATTGAACAGAGCCAGCACTTCTGCATTGGAGCTATTTATCCCCGAGTGCTAGAACAGACATAGGAAAACAATATAACGGCCAACCAGGAAGGACTCGGTGCTGCCTATGGTCCCACCACCACCATATCACAAGAAAACAATCTCCATTGTGTACATCTAAAGAACTGTGGGAGGGAAGAGAACAAAATAAGTCAAGTGGTGGAGAACAGTAGTGATCAGAGTAGGGCGGAAGAGGTGACCAGTTGGTGGGACGGGTGAGCAGCTCTCCGGGCTGGCCGTCTTTCTCCAGCACTTTGGATCCTGGGTATTGCTGGCTAGAGAGAAGAATATAGGCCGAGAGTTCTTCATGGGCCACCTGTTACTCCTATAGTTGAATAGGAAGACTGATTGTTGAATACTCCCTGGGAGCATGGTAGACAGGCAGACAGTGGCTTAGAATTGACAACACAGACTTAGTTCAGCACCCTGAAGAGGAAGCTAGACCCAAATACTAAAGAGGTTGAAGCCACATTTAAAAGAAAGAAAGAAAGAAAGAAAGAAAGAAAGAAAGAAAGAAAGAAAGAGAGAAAGAAAGAGTACATGAAAAAGTATTTCTTTTAATACAAAGGGAAGGAAATTCTCCTCGCTCATTGTTTTACAGATGCAAAAAAAAAAAAAATAGCCACACACACACACCATTTACTCTCTAGACCACAGAAAAATCATAAAAGGTGAGAGAGAGGTTTTTTTTTTTTAAAACAAAAGTTGAATTGTTTCTAACTACTAAAATTTGACTCAAATGTTATATCAAGATAGCATTAAATATCCTAAAGCAACATCAGACAAACATTAGTACTCTGTCTAGAGCTTTCAATTTATTTCCATTTACTCCATCCCGTTTACTCTCTACATCGCCTTGTGAGCAGTACCCCGCCCCAGCTTTAGCGTCTCCTCAGGGCTAATAAACAGCAGAATTCTCTGGTTCCAAGTACAGAAGCACCTCCCCCACTCCACAGCCCCCTCCAGGAACATTAGTAACAGGCCTAATGGCTGCTCATTCTCTAATACACTCTACTGGCTAGTCCATAAAGAGAGCCATCTCTGAAATCCAACAGGAAATCAAAGACCCTGGCCAAACCTCCAAGGAAGCCCTCACCGCGGGCCCCTTGGGATTCAGAGAGTTCTCACCTTCAGGACCTTGAGGTAGGGCAGCCCATCAGGCCCGTATTTACTGCCGTTCTTTTCCACGTGCTTGATCCACTGGATGTGGGGCTGGGCATCACTGTAAACCTTGCAGACAAACTCCACGTCCCCTCCGACCACCGTGGAGGCATTTGCAGGCAGTCCAGCTTGGAGGATGGGCCGGTGTGGTGATCGCTCTGATGGAGACAGGCCATGGGAGGGGGGAGAAAGAGAGAGCAGTAAATAAGTTGTGTTGTCCAGAAGGCTGTAGGGGGAACTCAAGCCAAAAAGGCCTCCGTCTGCTGGCTGACTCCATTGGAATAACACGGGGGCCCCATGCACAACACAAATGACTTCAAAGCAGATCACTGAAGCACAACCCTTGTAAAGGATAACTTATTTAGAGAATCAGAAAAAGAATGCATTACACTGTGAGTTATAGACTACCTAATGAACAAGGGGAAATTCTTTATTGTGGCAACCCGAGAGACAGATGGAGCTGGTAGAAGGCCACTTATTCACTTATTTGGCTTGAGATGATGCCCAGATTCACTTTAAACATGAGGTAGAGAGCACAGGCAAGTGACACAGCTAACTCGTAAGGCTGTGTTGACTATTAAGAGAGGTTCTCCCACGTATGATCTCTTCCAGTCAGCTGCTAAGATACTCTGGGAAGTCTTGTGCTCCCTGCTTTAAAAAGCAAATTGGAAACCAAAGCTCCAAGTGAGATGAAATCAAAGTTACTGGATCCCTCTTTTTATCACGACACAGACTCCATTCAAGTGGTTCTTTCTTTAGTCATTCATTCATTTGACAAGTTCCGAGCTTCACTGTGTGCCAGGCACCAGACGTATAGAAGTAGATATTCCTTAGTGTATTGTGATGTGGCACTAAAGAAACACAGGGAACAGATGCCTGTTTCCAGGCTAAATTTCATAGTGCTAGAGGAGGCTCCACAGGAGGGATGCTTGGCCATTCCTTTCTAGCCTTACTGAGAATATTCTCAAAGAAGCACATTTCTCTTTGTCTTATATCAGAAGGTTCTGCTCCAGATGAGAGGTCTTCTAGGCAGAAACCCATAGAGGGATCAGGTCAGGCTCTGCCTGCACCTACATATGAGGTCCCTAAAGAACTAGGTAATGCCCAATTAAAAGTTGACTAAGGAGTTTCTCCAAAGACATATAAATGGCTAACAAGCAGCTTAAATGATCAGTAATAGTTAGGAAAATGCAAATCAAAACTATCGTTAAAGAGATAATAAGAGAAGTACAGTTGAGGGCCTGGAGAGCAAACCGCAGTACCACTGCTGGTGGGAATGCAATTGTTAAGGTAAGGACAGGAAGCTGGGATTAAAAAACAAAGCAGTTCATCTGATCCAGCAACTCTCACTTCAGTGAAGCTGAGAGATACAGCCATCACAGGGCTCTTCACAATAACCAAGATTTTAATGTAATCAACACTCTCAATGCCCATCAACAGAAAAATGGGTAAAACAAAAACTCTGGTCTCTATATACAATGGAAAAACTAACCCGATTTAAAAAGAAGGAAAACATGCAATTTGATGCCAACTGACAGCAGGAGTGGATCTGGAGGACATTATGCTAGGAAAACTATGTCAGTCACAGGACAAATACTATGCGATCCCACTTATAAGGAGGGATCCAAAACTCTCAAATTCATATATCAAAAGAATAGAATTGTGGTGGCCAGGAATGGAGAAGAGGAGAAATGGAACCACTAATCCCAGAATATAAACTTTAAGTCACATAAGATGAATACATTCTAGAGATCTGGTCTACCTATGTTGGAAGATAAGGGTCTACACACTTAAAGCTACACTAGGAATTAAGTCACACATTACTGCTCTTACAACAATATAATGAATGCTGAACAAATGAATGGATGTTTGAGAGCAAAAAAGAATTAACTAACGGAGTGAGCTGCTGTCTAATCTCAAATACAAACACACTGTGATTACAAAGTTACTAGAACCTTCTTCACAGCGGCTCTATCAATAGCCACATGCACCCTGGTTACCAATCCGTCCCCAAATATATGCTTATATACTCAAACCCTTCTCTTCTTTCTCCAACAGAGAGTTTCACTGTCCTAGCTTAACAAATACAATTCAGGCAGAGCAGAGCACAATGGCACACATCTTTCACCTCAGTACTTGGAGGCAGAGTCAAATGGATCTCTATGAGTTCGAGGCCAGCCTGATCTACACAGTAAATTCTAGACAAGGCCAATGTAGTAAGACTTTGTCGCATAACAACAACAAAACATAGCTAAAAAATAAGAAGAACCCTACACACCAGCAGCACTGCCACCAAACAGCCCACCATATCAAGGATGGCCCTCTGTTTGAGATTCCTGGGCACTGGGCTGGAAGGAGAAAATCAGAATGATAGATCTCTATCTATCTCTCTGTATTGGGGCCTTTCCTATTAAAATATCATCCTGTGGAATTTGCTGAGCCAGCGCCAGACCGTATACAAATTGACTGTACTCCATAAGATCATTGCTGGCCCTTAAGAAACTTTGTTAAAAGAGAGAAAAAGTTGGAGCACATTTCATTCTGGAATCTTCCATCACTTCATAGACACCTACATTGCCATGCAATAAAGATAAAAATTTCAGAGCCCCCCAAAGAGTCATCCATCTCCTCCTTTATCACCCGTGTAGAACAACAGAGAAGTTAGACTGTTCATTATTGTGACTGGAAAAAGAATCTCAAAGCTTCATTTCTTCATCCATCACAGGAAACCCTCTACTCTGTGGGATGATATGCTGCTTCTGGAATGGGCCAGAGGAACTTGGGCGCCACAGAGAATGACCAAGGTTTGCTTTAATCCCAGCTGGGCCCTTTAAAATGGGGAGAATAGAATTAAGTCCCTGTATTCATGTCTCCTCTGTCTCTATCAAGTATACGTACCAGGAAATCTACCAGCAAGATAGAAGCTGACCTCTGGGCTGGTTGCTGCCAGCCAAACTCACAAATATGCTTATTTCTACCTGTCAAATACCAAGAAGGTCATTTCCTTCCCATAAAAGGAGGAGTTGTAGAGCCGAACAGAGGGCTCTGTTGATCTAGCGCCTTCTGCATAAGCTTGCGGTCGTGAGTTCAATTCTCTAGACCATGTATTTAAAAAGCGAAGTGGGATAGCACCTGGCTGAAACCTAAACTGGAGAAGTGGAGACGAAAGGTCTTTGAAACTCACAGGCCAGCCTAGACAAATCTGTGAGTTCCAGGTTCAACGGGAGTTCCTGTCTAAAATATAATAATAATAAAGTTGAGAGTGACTAAGAACATCTGCTTCTAGCCTCCACATGCACACATGCACACCTGTGTGTTTGCACATGTCTGTTCATGTGTGTGCATGTGAGTGCAGGTCACGAGGGCCAGAGGAGGGTACTGGACCCCCTGAGAATGGAGTTACATGCAGTTCTGAGTACCCATCATGAGTTCTAGGTACTGAAATTGGGTCCTCTTCGAGAGTAGTACACTCTTTTTGCCACCAAGCTCTCTCTCTCAAGCCCCAGGGAAGGAATTTTAGTTATCAGTTCATTCCCTGCCTTGGTTTTCCAATTTTGCATTCATAAACATGCTTTTATGCATGTATGCATGCGTGTGCACGAGTGCTCGTGTGTATGCATGGACAGTGTAACTTTCCTTGGAAACAAAAGTACTATAAAAATCTTTAAGATTCTGAGCCAGATTACAGGATGTCATTGCAAGCCTTTTTCATTAGCCATACTTGTTTCTAATAAATCATCTCACATGCAAACACTACACACGTAATACCAAATAACACTGCCCATGAACAAGGAGTGCTTTCAGAACACATCTCCCGCACCAGCCTTGGGCAGGGAATCGGTCGCTGGGGTAACACTGGCAGGGCCTGGTCCAGAGTTTGCAGTCTTGTTTTTCTTGTGGTCAAAGGGCTGCTGAGCTCTGGTTATTAAGTTATTCCAAGCTATCCGGACTATTTTCACCCAAAGGGAAAAAGGAGACCTTTGCAATGGTTCAGTGTTATTGCATTTGCAAATTATGGCATATTGAACGTTATAGCTCTCAGTCTTGAATTCATCTTTTCAAATTTTCTCACCTTATACAAAATAACCTCCAAACTACCAGCTCTCCCCTCTCAGCACTTTCACACTTTGAGCAGAACAAACTGAAAGTACAGTTGCTGCGTAATAGAAACCTTACACCATCTTCCAAAACTTCTTACAGCTGCGCTCAGTATAAAATGAAACCTCAGAGAACGTTATTTAAAATGTTTTTAAAAAGTCAGTAGGCCTCATGTTTCATTTCTCCACATCAGGCTTTGATTTCCTTTGCAACCTTAGTCTCTGCCCTTAAACAAGTCGAAGAATGAGGCCTGAAACGTCTTGGAAAAGGCCCCAGGATGCCAGCATCTGCCATCTTGTTCTTCTCAGCCATCGATCTGGTGTCACCCTGAACAACAGCTATTGGCATGGCAGGGCTGGGGGTGCACACCTGTGACTGCAGCACTCAGAACCCCGAGACAAGAGGAACATAAGTTCAAAGTCAACATGGGAAACATAGTGAGACCTTGTCATGGGGGTGGGGGACACAAAAAGCACCCACCAGGAAGTTGATGGAAGTATTTGGAGAGCTTCTGGAAAGCTGGGGTGTAAGCAAGTCAGATGCTGGTGAGGAGACCTGACACAGGTGGCCCAGTGCAGCCTTCCCAGTGGGCACAGAAGAGGGTAGGGCTTCCAAAAGCTCCCTTGAACCTCATCTAGCCCCAGGCAAATCAAAGTGCACCGGTTTGCAGCTTCTCGAAGTACACTGAAGTAAAGGGATTAGGCCTGGGAATTATTTCTGGACGAGAGACTGAAGCCCATTGCTGGCTCAGCTCTTCCGTGTGACAACAAAAATCACATCTCCTCCAGCAGGCAGGATTTACAGAGAGGCCAGCTTCTCTTCTAGCATGTTGAACTCTCAGATATTATAGAAAACACATTTTTCTTTTGCTAGAGGAATGAGTGAAATAAATACAAGGAAGGGGGCTAGGCCCACAGACAGCTTACCTCTACTTCTGGACTGCAGTTTGAAAATAGTTAGAATTTGGACTCAGAGGCTGCAGATCCGTGGACCCAAATGGCGAGGAAGGAAGGGGGAGAGCTTTCAAATAGCCTTTGAGGCCCCTGTGTGAATTTCAAATTAAGACACAGTGGAAAAGCAGTCCAAAGGGTGGGGCCATGGCCAATGGGACAGTTGACCGCAGCTCTGGAATGAGGTTCCTTTGAATAAATGCTTAGTAAATACAGCCTAAAGTGTTTTAAAAAAAAAAAAATTCATGCCCTCCCGCCTGTCTCTCTCTCTCTCTCTCTCTCTCTCTCTCTCTCTCTCTCTCTCTCTTTCACTCACCCTCCGGCCCCCTTGCTTCAAGTGTCTACTTCACCACAGCAGAAAGCCCAGCTGCTGAGAGACTACATAGACGCATTAACTCTCAAGCCTTGCTCTGTAGCTGGGAGCCGAGACCCAGCCAAAGAGAGGAGAGGGACAACAGCCCGCTTCATTCCAAGATTATTATGGAGCTGTGGGGAGGGGGAAGGGAGAGGGGCAATACCTGAGTGACGGAGAATAAGTCTTTGTTAATTGACCATTGGAACTTGATAACATGTCAGGACTCCTCTGGACATACTGATGTGTTTGCTTATGATAGAGCTCCAACTTCTGCTGTGACAAACAGAGGCCTCTGATCTACAGATGCCGGTAAACAGGTATCTCAGCAATCAGAGGACCGGGCTCTTAAATCATACCTATAAATTAATCAAGCCAAGGGCCCCAAGTTTCCAGCATGCCTCAGTCTCCTGAGTTTTTCTTCTCAAAAGTTAAGCAGCACTTATCACTCCCTGCCCCGCTCCCCAAAAGCTGAAAGCTACTTTCTCTGGCAGCGAGTCTGAAGCCGTGCCGAGTTCCCAGGAAGGCCCTGGAAGCAGCCAGTGTCCTCTTGGGAAACCCATCCATTGAAGGATAACCTCGCCTGCTCTATCCTTAAATCAATATCAAAATTTAATTGGCCTTCTTCTAAAATGGCGGTTTCTTAGCAACTGCAAAGGGCCAGATAGAGAAAGAACAGTCTGCAATTTGCAAGACAAGTAAAAACAAGAAAGAAGTCTTTTTTCTAAAGTCAGCTTGACTTTTCTCTCAAGAACGCACTAAACCAGTTGGTGAGGCATGACTATTAGGAGAGGCAGCCATCAAAGCACTGGTGTTTAGGGCCCAATAACCTGCTAAAGCCTTCATGCTCGTTCCAATTAGCAGAATGAGTTCACTGCCCTGTCAGGCCTCTGCTGACATATTCACACCGGCCAGGCTCAAGCCAGTTGAATTCTGAGTTTGGTTTTGTTTTCTCACCTCTAGATATCAGCACAATAGATGGTCAGAACTAAAAGTGATCAGTAGGGAAGGTAGTGCTGGGCTCAAGGGAGCACTATACTTTCAGAATAAGTGCTGTGCTCAGGACAAGGATATTAGTGCATAGTCGGTCTGGCCTCCCCTCCTCTGTCCCTCCCTGCCCCCACTTCCACCCCCATACCTCCCACACGCATAGCTCTGGAACTTATTATGTAGACTAGGCTGGCCTTGAACTCAGAGATCTGTTTGTCTCTGCCTCTCAAGTTATTTACTTTTGAAATGCAGGATCTTGCTCTGTGGCCTGAGCTGGACTTGAACTCGTGAGCCTCCTACCTTGGCTCCTCCAGTGTTGGGTGGTAGGCATGCACCAGGAGACCTAGTGTTCTTTATGGCTTTTTCCTTCTTTCTCTTTCTTTTCCCCTGTCTTCTTTTGTATGCGCACACAACACCCATGTGTGCAGGTCTCCGCACCTGTGTGGAGACTGGGTGTGTCTCCCTTGGCTACTCTCTCCCTGAGTACTGTATGTATGATATATGTGAGGAGTGCACACTTGCCATGGCACTGTGTAAAGATGGTTCTTGCCTTCCACATTACATGGGTTCCAAAGATCAAACTCAGGTCATCAGGAGTGTACGGCAAGTACTGTAACCACTGAACCATCTCACCAGCCAGATTTGGGAGCTCATCAACTGACTGGGTTAGCTGGTCAACAAAAGCAAGAGGTTCTCTAATCTCTGCCTCCCCAGCTTTTTTGCATGAATTCTGGGGATCTGAACCCATGGTCTCATGTTTATACAATAAGCACTATACCCACTGAGCTGTCTCCCCAACCTCTGCCCAACCTCTTCCCTACCTCTCCCTACTTCTGTATTACTTTAAAAAAAAAAAGACTTGTTTTGTTATTTTTAATAATGTGTGTGTACACATTATTATAGGGAGGGACAGAGTATGTGCACTTAAGACCTCTGAGACACCAGATCTTCCAGAGCTGGAGTTCCAGGCAGGTGTGAGCCACCTGATATGGGTTCTTGGAACCAAACTGGGGTCCTCTGCAAAAAGAGTATGCACTTTTAACCACTGAACAGTGCCTGGCTTACTGTCTTCCCCTCTTCTGATCTTCACTCCTGTTGCAGTGGGTAGCCATCCTCCCCCACCCCCACCCCACCCCGTTCCAGCAGGTAGCCACCCCTCCTGTTGGAATATCTGCCTATGCAAAATCTTGCAAGAATCAGGCTAGGGCTCTGGCTGCCTCCAAACCACCCCCACCCCAGACCCTCTCCTGCACCTTTGTAAAGTCTGAGAAACAAGGTTGTTTAGGAAGTGATGAGTGTCTCCCCTCCAGTGCCGAAATCCCAAAATGACTTATGAAGGGTGCAGCATGCAAAATGCTAGAAGCAAAACAGCACTAATTCCTTTGTGCTTGCTCACTGGCGTGGACAGGCAGAGGGAAGGGCTGGCTGGGCTCGGGCCTGTGAAGACCCAGAAATGTAGAAGAAAAATGCCCTAATGAATGCCACAAAGGACAACTGGCTTGGAATTGAGCGCCTTCTACCTGCTGGGTTGTCCATTTAGATCTTCTTAGGCAAATTATAGAAGCAGAGCTCGGTGTCATTTATACCCCAAATGTTTAAGACACCCTTGAGCTCTGTGGCTTCAGGGGTACAACAGCACTGATGTCATGTTTTGATTCAAAAGGGCCTCTGCTTTTCTTACAGGAGACTTGGCTCTAGGGAGGTAAACAAGATTCAGGAGACAGACAGGGATGATGTTTTGAGTATGTTAAATATCACTAAACCAGATCATCAAAAACAGTTTAAACTGGCCAGTTTTATGCTATACATGTAGCCCAGGCTAGCTTCAAACTGGCCATATTGATGACCATGCCCTTAGATTTCCGATCCTTCTGCCTCCTCCTGGGATTACGGGTGCATTCTACTAGCACACTCAGTTTCTGTGGTACTGAGGGTGAGACCTGGAGGTTCATGAACACAAGACAAGCACTCTACATCTGAGCTACATCTCCAACCCACCCACAGCTTGTGTGGCTTGTGTGTGTGTGTGTGTGTGTGTGTGTGTGTGTGTGTGTGTGTGTGTGTTTTAGAGAAATGTGACAATATCATTGAATTAATTCGGTTTATTCCTAGGGGCATGACAAACCCACTCTCTTAGTGAAGTCTACTATCCTACCTTGTTCCCTTTACTAAATGACAGTTGTTCTTTCAATACCAAGTCTACACAAGGTCCCCGCTACACTGGCCTTTGGTGTGGATGCTGATGTCAATTCAGACGTCAGATGTCCACAATCTCCCTCCTGAGGAGCAGAGGTAAACACAGCTGAGATCCACCCCACTGGGCAGGACACCATAAAACCCTGCACCCCACTAGCCTAAGAGGAGCAGCACAATTCAGGAATGTGTGATTTTAGCTGGTGTGTGCAGTGCCGGGCTGCCCTCACAGGAAAAGCGTGCTGGACAAGGTTTTGTTCTTTTTAAATTGCTCAGGCATTAAATACATCCTCTTGTCAGAAAAGTTGAACTCCAGATTAGACTCTATTTTTTTCTCATGTGATTTGCAAAGAACCAAAATGGGACTCACTGGAAAACCCCCAAAGCCAAAATGCAATGCCGTAGGTTTCAAATGCATGCAAATAGCTATCTGAAAGGATCAAGCTAACCTATTTTTAGAAATACATCCTAGAAAAGTATTCACACAGGTGTCCAAGAAATAGATGTGTACCAGGCTTGTAATGGTCCTGTTGTAATGGAAAAGGGGGGGTATGCACAACCTAAATATGATGACACACTACGGCTCTGTCAGCAGCATATGGGCCACAAGGATGAGCTGAAATAGACTGGAATGTGTAGACACAAAGACAATTTGGCTTCCATTATCAGCTTCCACCATTTCAAAAAAGCCTTCCTTAGAGGAAGTCCGGAAAGCTTCATGCTAATCCCTCAGATGATGCCTTAGTTCGCTCCTGGGGTGGATCAAGCAGAAGGAAAAGCTCTTAGCACATCTGAGCAAACAAGAAATGTCTCCCTCAGGTACAGACAACACGAGAAGCTAAAAGATCAACTGTTTGTTTTCCTAGCACCAAAACGGGGATGCTCAAGATTGCTCGTAGCTCACAATGCACTCAAGTAGCAGAAAGGCTCGGCAGCATCACCCGGATCCCAAACGCTGCACGGCCAAGACAGAGTTCAGCACCACAATACAACGTGGACAACGTTCTAACCTCTCCCTCCAAATCAACACTGACGATATAATGACATACTCCCCCTCCAAATCAGGACAGGGACTTCCTCACAGCCTCCTCTTTCTTCACAGAAGAACAGAGCACCATCCCCATGTCAACACCAGTGTCCTTGGTCACCTCCTCTCACAGCCTCCTGCTTTGAACCTGCTGTGTAAAAACTACACCAGTAAAAAACATACCCTTTCAGATCAAATCTCCTATGTTAGCAGCACACCCTGGCCACAGTCTCCCTTCTCCTTGTCTGTGGACATAAAAACCAAACAGGATGATGATGAAGAGCTCAATAACGTTAGCAGGGTGTGCTAAGGGAAAGGGAGTCCATGAGGGCAAACCTGTATGTATCACTTACTAGGGGAAGAACATGGTACCACGGCCATACTGCTAATAAGAGCTGGCATAAGACTCAATAACATGGCCCTTTGGTTCATAGAGGCAGATGCTGATTAAGCTGTATGAATCCATGTATTTAAAAACTCTGAAGTTCCTCTGTTTCAGAATTTGAAATATGTTAAGACGCCTCAAACTCAAATATAAATTGCTCATGCACTAGTTTCTCTGTTACAGGGTAAATGTGTTTTATAGAAAATGCTTGGGGCTAGAAGTGCTTCGAGTTAGGGCATTTCTCGGATGTCAGGCTATGCATGCATCTGTTTTACTGGTTGGACGTCCGTATTTCTAAAACCCTGAAATCCTAAATTCTCCAAAATCTGAAACTTGTAACATGACAATCCTTGACTAACAATACAATAGAGAATTATAATGTTTTGGTGGCTGGATTTGCAGATTAGAGATGTTCAACCCAAGGGGCCCATTACCGAGCACACTGCTGCTGCCGTCTATGAACACATCCTCAAGCTAAGCTTGCTCCCAGGCTGCGTGTGGTTCAGTCTACCTGCTCCCACCTGCACTTTCTATGCACGATCCCAGGAAAAGGCCATCTTCACACAGAACTAACTGTAGGACATTAACCTGACCGTGACACTTCTACATCCTCTGAGCTCCTATCACAGATTCCATGCCAAAGATCAGACAGCCAACCAAACATTGGCCCTCTTTGTCAATCACCTTTACCAGGACTCTTGCCAGAACTGAGAGGAATCAATAACTTTCTTTCCTCAACTGTAGGGTCAAAGGACTTCTGAAGGTCAGCAGGAACAGAGCAAAAACAGACTATTAACCACGCACTGATAGATCCCTACCAGATTGGCACCTACAAGCTACCATCTGCGAGGGCTGACTTCTTCCAGGAAAGCACTCATTTGCCAGGCAGCGTCTTTGAAGCAGCTGACCGCCGACCAGTCTGTGCCCCTGGAAGCCCTGTGGTAAGGCAGGAATGTGGAGCCACTCTGGAGCAATGAAATCTCATTAACCGGCTTTGACCTCAGGGAGTTTTGAAATCCCCATCAAGAAAGTACTAAGCCTCAGCACCCCAGTAATGAGGAATAGGCTGAGTGTGTATGTCTCAGCCTCGAGACAGGTGAAGAAGCACAGGACTGCCTAATAAGAGTGACGATGACCCCGTGCCATGATTTAGAGCCCTGTTCTTATAGCAAATCTTTCTTGGCTGGGTGCAAAAAAACAAAGCATGTTGTTGCCCATCATGGTTTGAGTCAGGAACGGCCCCCATAGGCTCCAGTTTTGAATGCTTGAATCCCAGCTGGTGGCACTAGTTTGAGGGCTGGTTGAGGCCTGGTTGCCAAAAGTAAGTCTCTAAGAATGGGCCTGGCCACAGATCAACGGGGACATGTTTCCTGCACACTGCTACTCTGGGCCTAAGATTCTGTGTCCATTCACAAAGGCTCTCACTCACTGTGAACTATCACCTGCATACAACCTTACCCCTCAGCTCACCCACAAAAGAGGGCTTTCTACCTCCCTCCGTCTAGGTTTTCCAAATCCAGGGCTGGCAGAGAGAGACAGCTCACAAGTAATGAGGTCAAGCTACACAAGAAATGGGACAGTGTCCACTGGCAGCAAGATCAGAAATATAGACAGATCTAAGTGAAGCCTGGAGGTCAGGAAAACACTGGAGGGCCTCTGGGGGTCCCAGTGCTGAAACCCAGCTGGTGCTGGGGGAACATAAGGCTTACAACCAAGAATGGAAGGAAAGTCAGCGTTCCGTGTTAAAACCTCTAGACCTGGGTTAGGAGTCATTTAAATTCTCTACCCAAGATCCCTCCCCTGTCACATCAAGCTCTAAAGAAGCCAGTCAGATGGAAACCAAGACTCATATAAGATCAGCAGAAATCAAGGAGATCCTACTAGTGGCAGATTCTATAATGAACTCAATGGCTAAATAAGTTACTATCAAACACCTTATCACCACACCTTTATTTTTATCCATATAGCCCAGGTTGGCCCCAAACTCACTTTGTAGCCAAAGATAACCATGGGCTTCTAATCCTCTCCACAATTACTAAGATTACAGATGTGCCACACTATACCTGGTCATATGCAGTGCGGGGCGGGGGAGAGAGGGTCAGACATAGGACTTCAACACGTATGCTGGGCAAGCTCTCTACCAACTGAGCCACACCCCCATCCCGGCCCCTACTATCACATCAAGGACTTGAACACTATTCCAGATCCACAAGCAGATCCCAAGTTAGATAATAAGGCTCTTCTGATCCCTTCCTCACTGCTATGAGATCACACCAGAGCCTTTGTCATCCTAGCCTCCGAGTAGCAAACCGATGCTTTGTGTAATTTCTTCCTCTCACTGGAGACTGCCAAAGGCTCCAGGCCAGAGGTCAGCCACACGGCAGGGCTTAACAGTCTGTGCCTAGAAGAAGCAGAACTTCATTCTTCTTGAATACACACCTGAGGTGCTCAGCACATGCTGCCAGGCTGTGTCCCATCACGTCTAGAGCTGAGCTGTGGAGGATTTGTGTCAAGAGCTAGCCAACAGTGTCATTCTGGCCTGCCAGTGACAAGCCAGGACAGGACTGGTGGTAAAGGCTGAGCCACCTCCACCCAGCCAGAAGCAAAGGACAGCAAATGGCAGCCCTAACCATCCAATACCTAAGGTGGGAAATGAGATTTCAGAGAATTTGTTTAAACTAATAAGGGATCAGACATGTCGTTTATACCTCCACTGCACTCCACCCACCCTCATACCAAATATCAGGAGAAAAGAGTCACCAGTAAGTAGCCAGTAGACTCTGGGAAAACAGAAGTATAATGGTTCACAAGAAAAAAAGGCTCACGATTCAGAGCCAAAGGGGCTTCATGAGTGAAGAAGGGCACTAGCACCTCACTTCTTCATATATATGCATGTATGTATGTATGTATGTATGTATGTATCCTTGCATATGTGTGGGTCCAAGTGTGTATGTACCTGTGGCAGTCTGAGGTTCATATCAGGAATTTCCTTGGTTATTTTTCTACCGTATTCTTTGTGAAAGGGTCTTTCTAAGTCGGAGCTCCTGGACACAGCTAATCTCACTAGCTAGCCTACTCAGGGGATCTGTCTCCACCCTCCAAGGCTGGACTTGCCATGCTGACCCAGCATTTACCTGGATTCTAAGAATCCTGTCCACTAGTCCTCAAGTCCATTTGCTTGGCAAGTGCTTTACCTACTGAGCAATCTTCCCCCTTGCCTAAAACGAATCTTCTGAATTAGAGCCAAGGGGACCAGGTCTGAGATGCCTACTGTAGTGACTTCTCCAAGTCCTTGTACAAATCACTGACCCCTGCTGGGCCCAGATCTCCTTATCCTTGAGATGGGGCAAGGGAAGGAAAGAGTAGTAAGGATACTCTATGATCCTCTGCAAGCCAAGCAACCAAACCAGTCTAAGATGACAACATTACCCAAAGCTGCAAAGTCAGCAGGCAAGAGAACTTCACCCACTGGTCCCCAGATGGCACTCAGTTTGCCTAAATAAGACTTGTGGGGCTCAGGAGATGGCTCCGTCAGTAAAATGCCTGCTTTTCAAGTATGAGAACCTGGATTTGATTCCCACAGACCCATGTAAAAAAGCCAAGCATGATGAGGTATGCTTGCAATCCCAGAGCTGAGGTGGCACAGACGTGCTGACTGGCCAGCTCAAGGTCACAGTGACAGGCCTTGTGAAGAGGAGGAAGAACAGGAGGAAGAGGAGGAAGAGAAAGAGGAGGAGGAAGAAGAAGAAGAGGGGGAGGAGGAGGAAGAAGACTGAAAGGCTCCCATGGACTAGATCAGAAGCTGACCTCTAGCATCCACACACTCCTAGACACGTTAACACACAACACAAATGCGCGTGCACACACAGTAACTAACAAAAGTTTGTTTGGGACTAGCAAAAGTTATTAAAGGGTAATCCTCGTGGGGACATTTGTTACAGCAGTTTTAAGGCACGAATACGGCCATCAAACAAGTGAGACAAACATCTTCTTTCCAATGTTGCTGGTTATAATGCAGGTTCAGAAGAGCCCGACAGCTCTCCTGGTGCCCAGATGTTTCTGCCACTGAGCTGGCTACTCTACCACTATACCAAGCCATATTTGTTCCTAACATGCCAGGGCCTCAGTTCTTGGGTTAGACCCAAGAGACGTTGAAAAGAGTTAATGACTTCTAGACTCCAGTTGGTGGTGGCAGGACATCCGTTAGATCAAGGACTTGAACATCCTCACTGAGTAATCACGGTGAAGACTCACTACCTCCATTTACCTGGCAGGCTGTTTTATTATTGCCATAATCTCTGAGACATGGAGCTTCTTGCTAATTTTCCTTTCCTATAAATGGCTGAAAAGTTATGGTGTCAGTTTTAGTGATGATCAAGCAAGGCTTCTAAAGGGACCTTGTAAATGAAAAGCGATCCCCTCACACACAAGAACAACCAGCTGTTTTATTCCAGGACACAGGAGTATCACTTAAACTATACAGCTTCACAGCTTTTAACATGGGCATGCAGGAGGGGAGCGTTCAGTCTTGATGCTTCCTACCAACACCTGAACCGCAGAAGGAGCTAGCACAGAGAGAGAGACAATGCAGCAAGAGCCAGACCTTCCGTTCACTGGCAACAGTTTCTAATTTTCTGTGAAGTACAGAGGCAACTGAGACCCTGTTACCACACAGCAAAGTGTAGCATTTGGGCTCCAGGGCCACCAGGAGTTTGCTGCCTAAGCCTGAATCTTTTCTGTTTCCACTTGCCAAGATGTTCAGAATGACTGCCAACACTGTAAGTCTCTACGAGACTGTTCGGCTGACTCACTTCTCCTTTTATTAGAAGTTCTCCAAAGCATGCTGAGGTTTTCAGAGAGAGAGAGAGAGAGAGAGAGAGAGAGAGAGAGAGAGAATTTCACACCTCCATCTTTACTGAAAATGTCTTATATTCCACTGACTTTTGACTATTTATAAAGAAGGCTTAAGACTTAGAAAAAGAATCACTGGAGTTGTGCTTTAATGGCTATTCCCAACCAGCATTGTGTCATTATTGGCCCGGGCTGAGCTGGGCGATCTCCCAAACTTGTGACATAATCAGGCCTCTCTCTGCATTACTCCATACACTCCACGTTCCCTCCACATCACACCACTGAATCATAGGCTCTTTTCAGCAAGACGGATTGCCAGGGGATTAACATTAGACAGCCCAATTCCATTATTCAGCAGGCTCATTCAAATCCCAGCCCTAAACTCTAAGAGAGATTTCAGAGCTTTCACAGGGATGAGCTGCCAGAGAGCTCAAAGGGGAGGTGGGGCAGGGGGGCTTTTGAATGTTTAACACAACAACTCAAGCTAAAACCTGCTGTAAGCAAGACCCTGGGGCGACAGCGGCCCTGCCTTGACTCCTCGATTCTTGGAATAGCCCCAACCGTGAATAATTTGTAAACCTGTGCTAGGCTACAATCCCAAAGGACTCCTACAGAACAATTATTTTTTTTCTCCATAATAAATTACTTAATTTTAAATTTAAGTATTCAGAACTTTTAGCCCCAAATCTGGCATTCTTAATGCAAACAGTTTGCGTCAGATTTTTGTCTGTGCAGCCTGAAGTAAATCCCAAGTCATGTGCTCTTTGATGAATGGATTTAGAGCCATTTGTGACAAAAGAAATCCTCTCACACGTCACTCCTCTGTGTGTATGTGTTTACTAACATACCTGAGTCTAGCATACCACAAATGTCTCTATAAGAAACAGGATCAGAGCCAGGCCTAGTGATGCAGGTCTCAAGAGGTGCTACCACTTAGGATGCTAAGGCAGAAAGACGATCAAAACGTTGACCTGCCTGGGCAACAGAGCAAGGCTAGCCTGGGCAACTTAACAAAATCTCATCTCAATTGATAATATACATATTTTTTAAAATGTCTGGAAGATGGCTCAATGATAGAGTAGCTGCCTAATTTCAGCCCTCAGTATTTAAGGATGGGAAAGTGGGGAACACAAACCAGGTATGGGGGCAGGCAGACCAGGAGGGTTCAAGATCATCCTCAACTACGCCAGAAGTTCAAGACTAGCCTGGTCTACGTAACACTCTATCTCAAAAAACATAAACTAAAAAGTAAGAAATGAAAGAAAGCTTTGACACTCTTTTATGAATAAGATAAGATAAATATTACATCGTGCCCTAACAAATTTCACACTAAGGTTCCTGAATAACTTATATGCTTGGCATTGAATGCTTACACCCAAATGTAAGCTAAAGACTGCACGCTACGCTTCGGAAAGCAGTTTTTGTGAATGTAACCTCACTTAACCAGACAGTAAAATCAATATGACTTTCTATTTAACTTTTGTTAACCTAAATCTTCAATTCAACAAATCTATGCAGTTTGGTTAATCCTGTATTGAGGGAGGTTCTTGGGCAATTCAAGAATTAGCAGAACTTCCCTTCAAACAGTCTTATGAAAGAGGCAGAAATATCCATAAGTAAGATAATATCCAGGTCATGCATGCAGAGGACATGATGCAGCAGTGTCTGTGTCTGCATGGTTGCATCCATTTGTGTCACCTTGTCACCCATGAGAAATCAAAACGAATCCCTCTAAGTTGACCCCTCAGTCATCCATCTGCGCACAGAAGAGCAACCCAAAGAAATGGCGGAGGACAGAGAAGAAGCCAAGTGTCACTCTGCCTGATAAGTCAGAGCACAAGAAGCTCCTTAGGAAGAGATCCGAACCCACCATCCCTGTGGTGTAGAGGAATCCTAGCTGCAGACTCATGTCAGTAACTGCGTGGCAAACACTAACTATCAGCTTGACGGGACCTAGAATCACCTAGAAGACAAAATCTCTGGGCAAGTCTGTGCAGGAGTTTCTAGATGAAGTTAATAAAGTTGGGAAGACCCACCCTAAAAGTGGGTACCCCATTAGTATTCTGTACAAGAAGAGAAAAGTGAGCTGGGTGGCAGTATTCATCTGTTTCCTGACTGCAGATACAATGTGACCAGGTCCTTGCTCCTGACCCCATGCCTGGCCTTGAGTCCCATGATGGACGCACTGGGAACCCAAATGAACCCTTCCTTCTTCCATAAGTTGCTTTTGTTAAGCATTTTGTGCAACAATGAGAAAAGTAACATATGTAGCAATCAGTCAAATGTCTTTAGTGACACAAACTCATGATAACCAATAAAATTTGGGAAGAAATGTCCTTTTCTGGAACTACAGGCTGTGTAACCTTAAGATGGAAAATGAAAATGACCTACTTATGTGTGCACTGTGACAAAAACATATTTGTGAGTCTCAAACATAGGTGGTTCCCTTTGCTCAGAGAAATATGTTCCAGGAGTAGGCACTGAACTACCTAAGGACCATTTCTGACATTGACTTTTTTTCTTCCAGCCAGATATGGACTCGATCAGTATATTAACTGTTTCTTTACTCCTCAGGCCATGTGATAAGTTGCCCTTCTTTAAACAATGTTGCCTCTCTTTTAAAAACAAAATTTTCCAGGGCTGGAAAGTTGGTTCAGCAGTTAAGACACACTGCTCTTCCAGAGGACCTGAGTTCCGTTCCCAACATCCATACTAGTGGTACACAACTGCCTAGAACTCTACCTCCAGGAAATCCAACGCCCTCTTCTGTCCACTACAGGCACCTACACTCACTTGCACATATTCACACAGACACACACTTCAAAACATAATTAAAAGTTTTCCTTCACACACTAAGATTATTCAAAGTAATCTTAGCTTCCAGAATGAAATGGCTTACACCACATCCACCTGATTAAAAAAAAAACTGCTTAGGAACCAAGAAGATCTCCCTCAAGCCCATAAAACCTGGCTACCCAGGAACAGAACATAGTCATATGACAGATGAGGCCTCCTCAGATGGTATCTTATGGATACAAAGCCAATTCTCCTTATGTGTGAGGAAAAAACACCCTCACTGCCATGGTCTGAAAGGAGTTGAGCCAGAAGGCAAACTCACCAACAACGTCAAGGTGGTAGGTGTGGTTGATGGACCCGTATTCATTCTCCACCAGGCAGGTGTAATTGCCTTTGTCCGATGGGACCACGCTTTCCATGATAAGGCTCCAGTGTTGGTTTCGTACCTGAAAGAGTCAAAGGAAAAATGATTCTTTGACTAAGCACCAGATACGCACAGTATAAATCGAATTGGCTGGATCCGAGTTGAGCTTATGGACAACAGTACATGTTCAGCATGCACATGGCCTGGGTTCAATGCCCAGGAAGTTGGTGGAAGCAGAGAATGGGGAAGATTTGTAAACTTCCCTACAATTAATATTCAGAAAGCTTCCCTAGAACAGCCTGACAGGCTGGTATTCAAGCGGCTGTAAACATGTGTCTTTGTCTTGGATTTGAGGTTCCATTAGGAGAATCTACATGGCCAAGAGGTCCAATGAGTAAACCTTACGATGTCATACCTCACTGGCAAATGAACTACTTAGACCACCCTCCCACCAGGAGCCTGCAGTTCCCAGAGCACTACGGAATCACCTAGAGCCAACACTGATAATCCCTGGCTGTATGCCACACTTTCTACCTTAGCTAATTTAATTCCTCCAAGAAGCCCTTGGGTCAGATCTATTATTGTTCCTAGGGCTGTTTGTTTCATTCTCTGGGCCCTCAGATATATGGACAGTATGTTTTCACTGGGACCATGGGTCTGCCCCTTCCCCTCCCTGATGGGGAGATAAATAAATAGCACATGTTCCTGGTATTCCCAGAATTCCAGACATGGGAGCAAGGACTCCAAGTTACGTATCTGTTTGTTTGTAAATGTCTTGAGACTTTCCAAAGATAAGAAGTGCATGTAAAACTAAGCTCTTAATGACTCCCACCCACAGCCTGTCAGCTCACATGAGGTTCTAATGTTCTCATCTTGTGAGAACCTAAACTAGGCAGTGTGGAAAGGCACCTCATAGCCATACCCTTCTAAGAACAGAGGGCAGGGCAGCTGTCCCAGAATGCACCTGCAAACAAGGGCAATAGTACGCTGTGGCTATAACTACCGAACAGAGCTACTGCTACTGACTCAAAGCCAAGATCACTGTTTCCCACTAGGATGCCACACGGTACCACTGGGGTGAGGCCTGGATCCCTCTTACCAGCAAAAGCAGAGGGTTAGAAATGAGGCAGGGCAGTTGCCTTGCTTAGATGCCACTGACCCCAACTCTTGCACAACCGTGAAGTTGCCTCAGAGTCCAGCATGGGAGGCTGATAAAGGAACACTGACTCAAGCCAGATTGGTGGGGATAAAGAATGAATCTGATCTTCAGACTGGTGACAGAGAAGGTCTGGGCTCTACTCAAAAGACTCACATTGGTCCCCTTGCAGGACCTGCAAGGCTACCTGAGAGAAAGCCAGGTGGCCCCTTAACAGGTAAAAGCTCCCTACCCCGTGCAATGTGAGCGTCCTGATGGGGGGAAGCCATGCCAATTCCACAGTCTTCTGGAACCCTATCAAATTCCAGTCCCAGGGTACTACTTGGAGATGTCACTCTGAAGGATGAGGGAGGCAGTGGCCGGCTGGCTCATCTACAGAACTCAAGGCAGATGGGGACACAAGGGTACCCTCTGTATCCCAGACTCTCAGAACGATCAGAACTGGTTCGCTCCCTGCCAGTCACGTGGAAGGTAGTTTAGGGATGCAGCCACAAGCTCCAGAGTCCACGCTTCATAATCCAGCTCTCAGCCCTGCTGTAAATATTCAGTTCTTTGAGCCCCCGCTCAAATGTCATGCCTGTGAGCCTTTAATCATGGCAGTGCCACACTCTGGACCCCATCCAAACTGTCAATGTCTTTCTTGTGCCTGGATTCAGACTCTGGCACATGGCATATTCCAAATGGACTTGCCCACGAACTGCTAAGGGAGGTGACGCTGGCTGCCCAAGACATCAGATCTTGGCTTAGGGCAGTACAGCCTGGCAGCTGCCCTCTTGGATACCCAAGCCCCATCTCAGAGCAATGAGCAGCCAAGTGTTTCCTTGGGTCTATGGCATTCTAAGAAAGTGCCCTGGAGCTTTCTAGAACCTTGTGACTCCATCAATGATCTCCCACATGCAGTGACTCTCTGACACCTCTACTCCCAACTGAATTCCTTAACATTTTCCAAAGGGATGCTCTTAGAAACCAAACTGCCAAAAGCAGGACTTGGATACTTCTATAGAGGAGTGCCTACTGTCCATTAGCGACTGCTTAAACAACTACAGTAGCAACTCTTTAAGAAATGCCAACCATAGGCACCAGGTTTGGAAATGTATTAAATCAGTGTTTGCTCTCCAAGCTTCTGTGTGACCTGAAGCAGACACCCTTGCAGAAAGCATACGACATGCACTGTGCCCTTCAATGTGCTCTGAGTTGTCTCAGGGCCACTGTTTTGTCATTTGGGTCAAATGCTCGTACATTGTTTTTGTACATGAAATATAACTACCTCCCCCCAAATCTAAGAAGCTGCTCGTCCTCATTAGCAATCAAGGGAATGCAAATTAAAACAATAATGAGATACTTGTTCGGCAGCTGATTAACAAAAATTAGGAAGATCAGTGTCACTTCAGAACACGGTAAGGGAATAAAAGGGAACACAGACACCAAAGGGGAATGGCAACATAAAACCAGAGAAACCAGTCTGAGGAATAAGATGGTGGCACCCATTAAAACTAATGACACTTTTGCTGGTTGTTGCTGTTGTTTCACTATGTAATGCTACTTCTGGGTATCTTGTCCACAGAAAATAACCAGTCAAGCCAATCAGCAAGTTCGAGGTTCGGTGAGAGACCTTGTCTCACTAAATAATCTAGAAAGTGATTGAGAAAGACACTCGATGTCAGCCTCCGGGCATCCAAACACATGTGTGTACATACGAACACACAGACACACAAACTGAAAGAGAATGTCTCCTCTGCTGTCTGCTGGGTCCTAAATCCTGCTCTGGGGTATGTTCCTCTTCTGGGTCTCTCTAGCTGACCAAGAACAAAAGGCCAGGGACAGGAGAAGCCCTGCACCAAGCAGCATTCCCGTAACTTGTTATTTTCATTCCTGCCCACAGCCAAATGTGTGTGGAATTCCTCGTTATTTTCCAGCTGCCAAGGAACAGAACTGGCGAGCAGAGTTCTAAAACTATGTTCACCAAGGTCTTTCTTGAAATAACATTTCAGTATTGAAACAAAGCAGACTGAAGCTAAGCCCCTGAGCTCTTTAACTTGGAGCACAAAAAGCAGATTCCACAAATGTCTCACACCACACCCATTTGAAGACAGAAGGCAACCCAGACAGGTTTTTTGGGTTTTGTGGGGTTTTTTTTGTTTTGTTTTTTCCAGACTCCTTCTGCTATCGCAAACCTCTGTAAATGCCTGTGAAAGCCTTGGCTATGTTCAAGTAACAACAGGGAACAAAGATTTAACTTGTGCAGAATCATAACACATCACCAGAAAGTCAAAGGTCAAAGGCCCCAACTGTCACCTGGATGTTTGGCTTCCTCATTGCAAAACAACAAAATATTCAAAGATTTCCAAATACCCAGGTGTTCGCTAACAAGTAGAATAAACATCGAGAAGCTGTACTCTGAGCCAGCTAGAAGAAGGTATCCATGTGACAACAGATGCCCTGTGACTTTCCTGCAAATAAAAATCCCTGTAGTCCAGGCTTCAGAAAGGTAATCTATAAATATATCTGTGGTTGAGAAGATATGAAATCTCACTGTTCTATCCCCAAGCCCCACTTCCAGAAGGCTCCTAGGGATGCCAAAAGACCGCTTCTGAATTCGCTTGTATACAAGTCTCACACGTGTGTGGAGGGGCTTGAATTTAGCTGCCTGTCATCACCCAGATGTGAAGGCAAACACTTGTTAATGCTTAAACTGGCATCGATGGATAGCAGTTTACTTTGCAGTGGGGTTGTCCAGAGAACTGTACTATCAGAGCTTCAACCACAGTGGTTCTCAACCTGTGTGTTATGACCTCTTTGGGGGTCAAACAACCCTTTCTCAGGGGTCACCTAAGACCATTTGTTATGATTCATAGAAGTAGCAAATTTACAGTTATGAAGTAGCAACAAAAATCATTTTATGGTTGGGGATCACCACAACATGAGGAACTGTATTAAAGGGTCGCCCTTTTAGGAGGGTTGAGAGCCACTGCTCTACAACTACAGGTGGAAACTGAATCTCTTCACTCAGATCAGTAAGCAAGCCCTGACTCTCTGCAGAGGAGATGTGCCTTACACCACAAAATGCAGCCTTAAGGCAATGAAGGTGAATTCAGCACCTTTTGAACTCAGCTCTTTACCAACGCTGACCTTCAAGAACGGCCATATGATCCAGAAATTCCACTATTTATATCTCAAAGACCTGAAAGCCAGGACTCAGACACGCTCATATAAACTATAAGGAAAGGTGCTGGGTATAGTCATTGGATGGAATATTGATCAATCATAAAAGTAAATTAAGTTTTGATTCTTACTGTAACATAGATGAACCCTGAACAGACTGAGTCAAATAAGCTGGACATAAAGGCAAACATCCTATGATCACATTTACAGGAAGTACTAAGAAAAAACAAATTTAAAGACAAAAAAAATAGACTTGAGAACCCCAAGTGCAGGGGGAGGAGTTATTTCTTAATGGCTGCAGATATTTTATTTGGAGTAACCAAAAAAGGTTTTGGAGGTTTAAAAAAATGGTTAAACAAAACTGTGTTCTAGGTATTCTAGGACAGGTTTTGGTGGGTTTATTTTGTTTTGCTTTTCTATCACCCAGAGAGGTGACAGAAGTTGGAAGAACAAATGAGACACACACGCACACGCACACGCACACGCACACGCACACGCACACGCACTCACGTGCACCTGAGGTGCAGAATGCCAAATATTTCTACCTGTCTTTTACATTAAAACGAATCTGAGCTCCTTTTTAAAGATTTAATTATTTTTATTTTTAATCATGTTTACTATGTGGAAAAGATATGTGCCTGTAGACAGCTGCAGGTGCTCTCAGAGGCACACCAGATTTCTGGGTGCCGAGACCTGAACCCGGATCCTCTGCTTGACCAAAACATGTTTTTAGCCATCAAGCCATCCCTCCAGCTCAAGTTTTGGTCTCATTTCTTAATTTTCTGATTTCAAGTGGTTTTGTGTTTCCCCCTTCGGTGGCCCCATGCACAAGGCATTCCAAAGCATGTTAGAGTGTGGTGGCCAAGGGCCACAAAGCCATAAACAAGTTAGAAGAGTTTGAGGGACTGGCATGGCCATCAAAGTCCCGTGTGGGTTCCAGAATGACAGGTTTATGAAGAAACAAGAAAAGTCACACAAATAACCAATGTTCCTTTATGGAAACTTCCAGGTCTCTGGCTTTCTGGAAAAGCACACCACGGAAAACTTGACACCTTGCTTCATTAAGAGGCAAACAGACAGAAATCAGAGGAGTAGAGGTTGGGACTTGGCAGGGCTTCTCTGTGGCGTTTGAGTTGGGTAAGTCTCTTCAATTAGGTATGAATTAGGTAGGTTCTTATGACATGGAATTGCCTCCAAGACAGATAGCTTGAGTGTGATTCCTAGGACCTATCTGGTGGAAGGAGAAAACCAACTCCCTCCCACAGGTTGTCCTCTGGTCTCCACAAGATCATACACACACACACACACACACACACACACACACACACACACACACTGTTTTTTTAAGTAGGTCTCTCCTTCTGGTGCTGAGACACACAAAACTACAGCCTGTACACAGCAACCCAGGTCAAACGTTTGCAGGTACATTCTCTTTAGGAGTTCACTTAGCAATGAGGAAAATATCAAAAGGAGAACCCCTCACAGAGACCAAGATACCTAACCTTGTGCCATGAAGGCACAGGTTAAGCCTACAAACAGAGTGGTTTCAGGCAGGCAGCAATACCAGGAAGAGAGACCCAACCCCAGGAGATGGTGTCAGTTGGGGGACCGCCCTCGCTTCACAACCTAGGAACCCTGGGAGGGTTTAATGCATCTTCAACAAGAATTCCGCTTTAGGGAACATGTTTGCCAAGCTGAAAGCCGTGACTTTCCTAATTCCCAGAAAGCCCTGGGGCTCTGTAGAATTTCTAAATTTCCAGTATCACCACAGTGAATGTCCTACCAGGGCTGACTTTATTGCCCTGATGTGAAAATCTCTATTGCACAATCATTTGCATTGGACAGGTCACCTCAGGGACTACTAGGCCACAGCTTCCTTCTGCATGCATCAGGGAAAAATCAGGTGAGCACCCAGGCCAGGGCCACACATTCCAAAGGGCAGCTCTCCCTTCATCCTTTCCACCCTCTTTCTTTTATTTTCTGGGGGGTGGGCACATATAAGTATGTGTTTGTGTGTGCATATGTGTAGAGGTCAGAGGTCAAATTTGGGTATCTCCCTCTCTACCTAATTTCTTGAGATAGGATCTCTCACTAAACCTGACTTGGCAAGACTAGCTGGCCATTGAAGTCCAGCCCTGGGAGTGCAGGCGCACACTGTGACATCTGGCTTTTTTTTTTTAACGGGTTCTAGTCTTGAACTCGGGTCCTCATGTTTGCACAGGAAGTACTCTACCAACTGAGTCATCTCTCTAGCCTTATCTCTTAAGCATTAAAATGTCCTTTAGAGTTAGAATTTTGCCCCTATACATCCAAATTCTTTTCTCCTTCCCCTCTAGAAACAGCTCAAACATGGGTTAACAAAACTCCCAGGGTCAGGTGGGAGGGTTGGAGAGATGGCTCTGTGGTTAAGAACATTTGCTGCTCTTGCAGAAGACCCAGTCCCCACGTGGTGGCTCACACCTGCAATCCCAGTTCCAGGGTTCAAACACCTTCTTCTGACCTCTGAGGGCACCAGGCACACATGTGTGCACAAATATATGTGTAGGTGATACTCAGACACATAAAACAAACAGATAAATCTTAGAACAACGAAACAGCCTGGACGTGTGTCCTCATGGGCTACAGCTATCTTCGGGGGGTCCTCCTGGGTGCTCTTAATTAGCACAATGTTGTCACGGGTAATTAAAGCTCCCTGCACCTGTTAAAAAATCAAGGGCATTCCCTCATTAAGCCCTGTGTCTAACAGCTCCGAAATCATAATCACTCATTCACGTTTGCAAAATGTTCCTTATCCATAATAATGACGTATGGCCCATTTATTTTAAGACCGGGAGTCTCTGGAGACTTGCAGGCTCACTTGGTACCTGCTTAAGAGCTGTCTGCCTGAGCAGAATTAGTTAACTGCCAGGGTCCTGACCGCCATTCTCACAGTAAAAGAGTACGTAAGCAAATCTTTGAAACTGCATCGATCCTGAGTCTCCCTGTAAGCCAGAGTGGACCGCCAGTCTGGGGGCCAGAGTTTAAGTGGTGTGACCCTCCCTTTCTACGCTGCAATGCCTAACGAACTCTTTGTCTATTTGTTACTTATATTTATTTATTTTGGAATCTACCTTCCAATGCCACTGTCTAAGGACTGACCTAAGAAGAAAAAAAGGACCTGCTTCTAACCGCATGGAGAAGTTGCAGTCAAGGACTGAAGAGCCCCCTGTCTGAGGCCCAGCAGGTCTGTCCTTTGTTCCTATGCTTATCTTCCCTAACCTAGACAAAGACTTACAGGCTTTCTCCAACTTCTTCTGGGTTTGGGCCTCTACATGTTCATTTTTAAAGGTTAAGACCCAAGAGACAAAAAAATCACTACAGAAGCAAATAATCCTTTAAAGATGAAAGCCTGCTCAACCAGTCTCAGGTATCTGACAGGTGGGAAGAAGCTCACATAAGTTTGGCAGGGTGGCACGGGGGCTTGGTACCACTGTGCCAGGCTAAACACAGGGAGAGACCGTTCTTCGCCACACTTCAACACTGCCTCCGAAAACGCCTCTCCCACCTGGCTTTTAAGAACTATGCATCGATGCCTTCTATTTGCCCACACTGGAAGCTTCTAAGATAGGTCTTAGTGATACTCTTGGCATCCATGCCCTTGGCTTGGCTCCTTCCTGGGGACCTGTTTAATTAAAGGGAAGAGCAAAAGAGCTGGAATGCTGCTCCCACGGGGAGGTCTGAGGTCACAGAGGCTGTGACATACTTGTTCCGACCTCCCTCCTCTGTCTGTTTACCCTGGAGATGACAGCTGTTACGGTGTTACCGGCTGTGCTCTGGCCCATGTGGCAAGAAGCACAAGAGTGAATGCTAACAACAAATGAACAGTGCCTTCCCCAGAGAATCCTTTAAGGGAGAACCCAGCCCTAACTAAAACCATGGCACAGTTCTGGGAGAAACCTAGAGGAAAGACCCCCACTAGGCTGCGCTTAGATTTGCAGCAAAACTGTGAGGTGCTGACTAAAGTAGCTTGTTACATGGCAACTGACAATTTATACACCCTCACCACTTCCAAATGCACGGAAACAAGGTCTCCTTAAGTCCTCTTCACATGCAAAATTCTTAAAATAATTCTACCCATACTAAATAACTTGAAAATTCCATCTCTTTCTTTCAAATCAAACCAAACCAAAACCACTACCACTGCCACCACCACAACTTTCCAATTAATCCCCAAAGAGATCTGCCTGCCTCCACCACCTGAGGTCTCAGACTGAAGGCATGTGCCACCACCACACCTGGTTCTCCTCTATTCTCTCGTTGTGCTGAGACCACACTTCCTTGCATGCACGTCAGATACAGCATGTGCTTGTGACTTCATCCTTATCTTTATCTGCTAGCTCTCAAGCTGGCTTCCCAACCACACCAGGTCCCCTCTGACTCTCGGCCATCTCTATTCCTGCTTGCTTAGCTTCCCCAGTGCTTAGGCAGTGTCCTATATAAGGATACTTAATCAATGGTGCTGAATGGATGGACGAAACCATAAGGAACACCCTCAGGGGTGTTCAATCAATGACACTGAATGAATGAGCAAAGCTGTACTTAGCATCCCAGGGATGCTAAGATTCCAAGATGTCACAGAGATGCTGTCACCCAGCTCCTCAGTGAGGGATGAGACTAAACTTTAAGCTGTTCTCTGATGGGCCCTTGAGCATCTTTGGTGATAGTGAGGGGCTGCTTCCATCATGGTCCAGTATCTCCCCTTGTTAGCTAATACTAGTTCATACTCCCCTCCTCTGAGCTAAGCTATTCATTCTTAATACAGTCCCGCCCTCACAGACTGGCTGCACCAGTTCCAGTTTTACAGGCCATAAAGCATATAGAAAACAGACCCTCAACTTTTGACCCCCTGGTTATTAAACTCTTCTCCTGTAAAGAAGAATGCAAATGGGAACCAACTTTAAAATTACAGGGGCGTCCGGGGTGATCTTTTAAACATATCAGACAGTGACGTGATCAATTACAATAATTACGTCTTTTTAAAAACACATATTCCCTCTGGTCCTGCCAACTCCAGAGGACTTTAAAAAAAATAAACACTTGGAAACACAGGGCTTTAGTAGCTCAGTCCTACCTTATAGCCTCCAATGCGATGCTCCTGCTTAAATTCCTTCCCGTTTTTCAGCCACCTCATTGTGGGTGTCGGATTCCCCCCGGCTGGACAGCGGAACTTCACAGTGTTGGCGGCGGGGACGGCATGGAGCCGCTTCTCCATCTTTTCTGTGTTGGTCCAGTATGGTGCTCCTGATTCAGAAGACAATGAAATACACACACGTGAAGGAACAGCCTCGTCAACTCAACCAAGGTAGGACGGCTTCGCTGTACAGGAAAGGATCCGATTTTCTTCTGACTCTTTGGATAATATTTATGTTAGGAAAATATTTTCAGAAGTCTGGTCCAGCTGGCCTAGCAGAAGGTCCCCAGAGGGGCTGCTTATTGGGTTATGCCTATTAACAGGAAAAAAGCATGAGAAGCACCTTCTCTCTGGCTCCTGTCTGGTGCCAAAAAAATAATTCCATGTCAAATCATGCTTTAAAATGCTACTTTATATTCACAGAAACAGTCCATGTAATAACAAGGGCTCAGTCCTCCAAAAAATATATCATGTTAGATCACCACACCTATTAAATGGTCAAATATACACACTGTAAAAATAAACTGTCCTCGGGGACCATATCAATTTACGGATCAGACCTTTCTTTCTGTGCGGGCATGGGTAGAGGGGTGCTCATGTGTGTTCGGGTGCACGTGCATGTGTGTGAGGTCAGAGGTCAACCTCAGGTGCCCATTCCCCAAGTCCCCAAAAAAAATAAAGACGTTAGCTTTTGAGACAGGGTCTCTCACTGGCCTGGAACTGCTCAGGTAAGAGAGGCCAGCCCACACTGAGCTCCCAGGGATCTGTATACTTCCATTTCCCCAGCACTGGGGTCGCAAGCATGCGTCATCGTATCAGGCTTTTCCGAGCATGGGTTCTGGGGATCAAACTCAGGTCCTTATACTTACAGAGCAAGTACTTCCCCCATGGACTGGCTGTACTAACGTTCTAGCAAGTCCCGAGCAGTCTATAAATGGCAATTGATAGTGATAATATACATTCTCATCTTGGCATGGTAAAATGATCCAGGGGGCCATCATTAATTTCCTAGCACCTTCTATGATAAATCGAAATACTGTATTGTTAAGTATAAATTTTTTTTTAATGAAAGAGAACTTTTTTCTTTCCAGTGGTGGTTATAGACACTATAATCCTACTGCCATGCCTACGCTTAATAAGAGGCAACTAATCAAATGCTAAAGTCCCCTAAATGGCCCTCACAGTCACAGGTACAAGTGATTTATTAAGCTCAGAAAAGGAAGTAGATCTTTCCATGACCAAGTAACAAGCACAGTACACCTTGCACAGGTACCACAGCCTCCCAGTCCAGAATGCTGCTATAAACTCCTCATGCCTGGACTAACAGCTCGAGGCTGCTAGTGACCCAGCGTTTGTTTGCCAAGTACTGTTCTAAGAGCTTGTACATGCTTAGCATGTACAGGACTCCTGACAACATCCCAGTGGTAATCCCAAGGGAGCTATTACCATCCCTGCTGCAGGCCAAGAAAACTGGGGTAAGACTTTACCTGCCAATAGTTGCAGCACCAAAAGACTTGCAACTGACATTTAACCAAGATCAGTCTGATGTCTGAATACCAGTCCTTACCCCCAGTCTTCCTAGCTAATACAGACCATGTTCACCAGGAAGTCAAACCTGCCATGTCACCTTCTAGACACTAAAAACTAGAGTCTGAGATAGTCAGTTAGGGTGAACACTTTAACATTCAGTATTGTCCAGATATTCCACTGAAATATTAGGCAACAATTATACTTTACACATGATGAGAGTCAGCAGGAGCCGCACACACACCCCACAAACCAGAGGCAAAATTGTCACAGTCAAAGAGCGTATTTGGGTTGGGGCGGGAGGTGTCAGCCTGAACAGCCAAGCTGTCTTGTTACAATCACTTTCTGGAGTAACTATCCCTTTCTCTTGACACCTGCTACAAGAGGCAGAGCTGAGATTTCTTAGTAAGGGCACACTGCATCTTCTTCGTGCTAATGCATTTCCACGTGTCAAGGTGGTGGGATTTCCGTGGCAACCTCGTGATGCCAAGACTGTGCAAAACCACAGTTACTTACTCATTTGGAGCAGAAAGAAAGCAGGAAGGGGGGAGAGAGGGGAGGGAGGGCAGAGGACAGGAAGGGAGATGGTGAGAGAGGCCAAGAAAGAAGGAAAGAGGCTGTACCATTTCTTATCAATCCCGCTGCATTGGTGATATGCATCTGTAATACGCATCTGTGAGTGGGCCTTGTAGCCTGGGCATTGAATGCTTGTAAACACATCTATTCTTTGGAAAGTTCACCAGGGGGGACTACTGGACTCCCACTTATCACAAGACCCCAAGAACCTGGCATACCCTGAAAAAATTTCAATCATCTTCCATTTTAAAAGCTTCTACTTAGAAAAATCCATCCAAAGCCACTGAAAGCAGCCATTGAGATCCCCAAATAAATAATGAGCTTTGTCCCTACACAAAGACTTTAACAAATCTGACCTAAATGGAAAGCATACCTCATGCTGTCAGGTGTCTGGACTCATGTCATTTGTTTAAGTAAACACAATGGCCTATTCACATGAATTAGCTAAATATTAATGCAGTCACTCTTTCAGATAGCATCAATTACTGCTGGGCTGAGCTCTGGAATGCCTTTTTTTTTTTAACATAAAAGAAGCCAACAAATAGGTGTTTACAAACTATTAGGCATGATTTTCATGTTCTCTGAGATCAAAAAGTAGGGGTTGGCCTCAGGAACTAAGGAATGTTCTTTTCCACGCTAAGCCATCAAGGAGGCTGCACCACCACAGGGGACTACCCCCCAGCCACATGCAATGGACTGCCCTGACTTGTGTCTACAGCACACTGGCAACCAATGCCTCTGTCCTGGTAGCCAAGGAATGACTTAGAGAATAGGATAAAAGAATGCCCACTGCAGGGATTTCTAGCAGGTAGTTGCCTCCCTGGAGTGGAACTGTATCTAGAAAATCTGCTCAAACAAAACAGACACTGGCCACACACCACAGTGGGCATGGCTTTTTGCCTCAGTCACAGAGACCCAAGGTGGGTGGGGCACAATGAAACCCAATCACAAGTCTATTGCTGGAACCGAACTTCACAACAGTCCCCTAGGAGCTGAAAGATCATTGAGCTAAGTTGTTCAGGATACCTGTGTGCCACGAAAGGGCCATCCCAACGCTCTGCTGGGCTCCCGACTTCTTAGCCAGTGCCACTTTATTGAGAGCTACATCAGAACCAAGGCCTTTGCAACCAAGCCTCCCTTTAAGATGGCAAGTGTGCATTTTTTTTTAAAAGCACTAAACATGGTACTTGAAAAAGAGATGAAACTATTTTATAATTTATTACAATAATATTTTTTATCGCTCTCCCTGATATGAACTTAAAGGAGCTACATGACCTAGAAAAAGAACATTCCTACGCAAGCATCCTCTTGAGCTTCCTGCCACGGAAGCCTCCTGACCTTTCATACAATCTTGTTATATAGCCCAGGCTGGCCTCAAACTCAAAATCCTGCCTCATACTCCCTGGCACTGGAATTGTAGGTTCAACACTCAGGACTCTGCAGACTCCGCCATTTCCAAAGTAACCACATACAAATGTCCAGAAACCAAAGAACTAGATATACAACCAGAGAAACAAGAACCAGGCATCTTGGAGAAGGCAAGGCATCCTCTACCCTCCCAAAGCTTGAGAGCATTTCAGAAATTCCATGGAGCAGGAACAGCCACACCGGAGTAAAAACCTGCAGAAGCAGAGACAATCCTGGTACCTAGCAGATGGTCACACACAGGTTATTCAACAACCTTGAGGCTTTCTAAAATCAGGAACAGGAGCTTCTTCCTTTCCTTCCTTCGGCATCATCTTAGAGATACACAGAACACACACAAAGTCACGTGACTGATCAGACTGGACTGCGGGGTAGACCTCGAAAGGCACCGAAAGTGAAGCACACCAAGTCACTCATGAAGTGAATGGGCAGAGTCCCCTTTGGCTCTGACATCCATCTATCTCCTCATGGCATACACAGCCAAAGAAAAAAGTCCCGTTAGTCACAAAATGATACTAACAAGAAGTAAATCAAAAGAACAGAGAGATGCATCGTAAGAAGTAAATCAGATCCCGTCAGAGAGATGCGGCTGACCTCCTTAGAGCCATTCTCCTCTGTACCAGCACCCATCACATCTCCAACATCAGCCCAGGCAGCCTTTCACTCTGTCCAAATACAACTGAGTAGGGAGTGACCCTAACTCCACTCAGAGCCCCCCCTCAAAGAACCCCATGACCATCCTTAACCACTCTGTCCCACTGTGGAGGTTCATCCTCCCTCCTCTAGATGGGTTGCTACATTGTCAGCGACGCCAGCTTCCACTACAGGTGTCTGTCCATCCTTCAAAGTATGCCTGCTGATGGCCGCCAGCTAGCAAGCACAGAATGAAATAGGCCACAGCTTGAGTTCCAGCCAGCCTCTAAGGCAAAGCGAGAGAATGGATGACTGGGCTAACCTTTAAACCAGGGAAGCTGTTCTGATAAGGTTCTAATATTCTTTCCAGGCTTCTGTGTGCTACGCAGGTATTGATTTTTGTCAACAAATGGTAGGACTACAGGGTTTTTTTGACCCTGCAATTTAAACTTAATGATAAAACATAAGCTGCTGGCCCTGTCCCTGAAAAAAACCCTTACACGGCCAAGTATTGACATCTACGGTTGACAGGCTACTCTCTATCGAGAACCAAAACGCAAGCACAGCCCGATATTTTAAAGGAAAAACAGAGACTCATATTACAATGTTCCTCCATCTGGCATGATGGCTGACAGGATCAATGTCACCCAGAAAGGTTAAGTGATTTGATCAAGGTCACAAAGCCAGAGGCCAGGCCAAGGCTAGCCTGGAGTCTCCAGCTCCCTTAGCAATGCTCTTCATCCACAGCAGGCTGCCCTGTGAACTCTCCCACAGTAATTAAGTCAAAAGTTTAAGATTTATGTGAGCCAGGGGCGCTGACGACTGCCAACTGTATTTTTATTGATGCAGAATTTTTAAAGCACACAGGCTGTTTCAGCTCTCAGATCAAGTCTCCCCGACTCCCTAAAGCCTCACTAAGGCCCCCTGCCTTAAGTCTATAATTAGGGCATTTAAAAATATCACTAATCAGGACATCTGAATGCTGTGCCCCCTGATATGTTGGTTTTGCTTTGTTTTGTTTTTAATGTCACTATCCTTGCAATAGACAGACATTCATCTACTTTGGTTTGATATGAACTAAGAGAAACCAAATCTAGCACAGGCAGACTGGGAGTGCCACTTCAAAAGGAATATGGTCTTAGTGAGTGTTCTACTGCTGTAAAGAGACACCATGACCAATGCAGCTTTTATAAGAGAAAGCATTTAACTGACGCTTCCTTACAGTGTCAGAGGTCAGTCCAGTATCATCATGGTGGGAAGAAGCATGGCAGTACCCAGGCAGACATGGCACTAGAGAAGAAGATCGAAAGTTCTGCATCCTGATCCAAAGCAAAGAGAAGAAGACACGGCCAGGCATGGACTTTGGAAACCTTAAAGCCCATCTCGGTGATATACCTCTCCCAACAAGGCCACACCTCCTAATCCGTCTCAAATAGTGCCATTCCTGGTGACCGAGTGTTCAAATACATGAGCCTTTGGGAAGCATTTTCATTCAAACCACCACAGCCTGGCTTCTAGAAATCTCTATCAAATAGCTCACTGACCAGTGAGGTGTTTAATCAGAAACACATGGTGGGCTGGGGGGAGGGGGAAGTGTGACATCACTCACAAGAGAAATGACTAGAGTCTCCTGGGAGGCTGCCTCCATGGAATTATTCTCAGGATGTTCTGCAAGATAAGGCATCCCAGCCAGCCACCGTACATCTGGCCAGGCAGGGCCAAGAAGGAAGAGCCAGCAGCTCCTTCCGTGATAAGGCACCCGAACGGACCTACTGATGAGGTTTCAGTTAGGAAGGATTTCCAGAACATTCAGCAGCCTACATACTTTTTTCATAAAACAAAACAAAAAAAAAAAAAAAACTTCAGACCAGTGATGGTTCAGAACTGTTAGCAGCAACCAGGTAACCAACCAAAGAATCCGGGACCTCAGACTACATTCCTAGTTCCTCTTAACCCTTCCCTCAGGAAAAAGAAGAAAAGAAGACTTCCTTTCTCTCTGACATGGACCACATGGCATTTGCAGGTCTCAACAGGGATGAAAGCAAAAGGGAAAATCCCTTGCCACTAGAAAGGACCACTCCAACAACTGGAGTCTTGTCCTGCAGTCAAGCCCCTCCACTCAAATAACAGAGACAAACTTTTAGTCAAACATGATCTACCCAAGAACTAACTCTCGGAATCTTCAGAAAGCAATCACTTTAAACACAAGCTTGAGGAAATATTTTTCTTTTGGGGGGGGGGGGGTTGAGACAGGGTTTCTCTGTGTAGCCCTGGCTGTCCTGGAACTCACTATGTAGACCAGGCTGGCCTTGAACTCAGAAATCCACCTGCCTCTGCCTCCCAAGTGCTGGGATTAAAGGCGTGCACCACCACTGCCCAGCTTTGAGGAATTTTTTTTTTTTTAAATCTCCATGAATCTGCTGCCAGGTAATCTATGGAGACACTTAAATTCCCAGGAAAGGCAAGAACTAGGTAAGTTACCTTTTCCATGCTGATGCACGAATGTAGAAACTTGTATGCCCTCAACCTGGATAC
>NW_021604637.1:742021-793950 GCF_004785775.1 Grammomys surdaster | reverse complement strand
ATGCTGATGCACGAATGTAGAAACTTGTATGCCCTCAACCTGGATACATTACAAAAATCAGCATCCAACGACCAGTCCAGAGAAAATAAGTTAAGTTGAGCATATGCTTAGGATGATGTCACAGGATTCCTGTACTCAGGAGCTAGTGCTGGCAAGGTGTGAGGTCATTAGCTAGTCAGCCACTAAAGTGTGACCTAGGGATGCCCTTCACACCTGTGATAGAAGGATTTGACTTAAAGGGGGATGGGAGCCCTATCCATCCTGTCAGCCCATGCAGGAACGCACTGTGTGTGTGTGTGTGTGTGTGTGTGTGTGTGTATGTGTGTGTGTTCATGCATACTGTGCTAGATAATTTTATGCCAACTTGACACAGCCTTGAGTCTTTTGAAAGGAGAGAACCTCAATTAAGAAAATGCCTCCATAAGAACCCTACTGTGGGCAAGCCTGTAGGGTGTTTTGTTAATTAGTGGTTGATTGATGGGGGGAAAGGCCCAGTTCTTTGTGTGTGGTCCCGGTTCTATAAGAAAGCAGGCTGAGCAAGCCATGGGGGGAGCAAGCCAGTAAGCAGCACCCCTCTGAATCCTCTGAATCAGCTTCTGCCCCTAGCATCCTGCCTCACTGCTGCTGCTGCTGAGCTCTTATAAGGAACTGTAAGCCAGATAAACTCTGTCCTCCCCAAGTTCCTTTTAGTCACGCTGTTTTATCACAGCAATAGTAACCCTAAGACACAGATTGTAGGAGTGCCCTCTTTGTACTGAGTTGGTTCCAGGATAACTCAGGTCATCAGGTTTGGTGGCAGGCACCTTTCTACCCACTGAACCATCTCTTAATTCTTGGTTTGTTGCTTTCCTGCTTGGCCACCATGCTTTCTATATGCTACACAGGACTGACAACCTCTGCAAATCAGAGAAGCTTGCCTTCCTACACTGATAAATGACTATCTGGCAATCTGGCAGAAGGAATGACCTATATGACATTTTTCAAGTTAGCACATGGAGTGTCCCAAAGGGAAGCAGGGAAACAGTGCTCACAAGCCCCAAGACTACCACAGTCCACCCAGTCTCAGGCTAACTTTACTTAAGGCGAATATTCAAACACACCCCCCAAGTAGCATCTCCAGACAACAGAAGCACCAGGAGAATCTGTGTGGACACAAGGACGTTTCCAGGTGGCTGAAAATGAAAGAATTCAGAACCTCTGCATTTTCTCTAGCAATCAGGTCAGGTCAGGTATTTGACACCTGAGGTGGCAGGAGGAAAATAAACAAAAGTTCCAACAGTCACATCCCCTTCCCTGCCTTGCCAAGTGTCCTAGCCCTGCCATTCTTTGTCCACACACACACGGGCCACAGCTGCTTAATCTCAGCTGCCCCAAGCTGCACCTGTGAATCAAACCAGCCTAATCACACTAACAGATGGCAGAGGCCAAGTAGCCAGCTAAGAACTGCTATCACTTTAAATAGCATCTAATGTTTCACAGGCCCCTCCCTGCAGCAGTATCTCACTGGTACAGCTAACACCAGCTCTTAATCGCCACACAGCACCCATCTCAGGGACAGAGCTGGTGTCATTCGAGAGCTAATTTCCAAAATCCCAGTCGCAAGGAGAAAGTATAGTAACCTGTCTATGGGGTGGCACCCATTACACAGTGTTCTCCTACCTGGCCCTTCTGCACAGATGCTGAGCACTTAGACTTAGTCACAGCAGAAGACCCGGAAGCCCCCATCAGGCAGAGTATGAACCACTCGGCCTCGGTTGTTACATAACCTAAACCTGCTCTTACACATCATGACATCACGTGGAGTCCTGGTGACGTAGTCAGGCAGCATACTTGACCCGGCACAGAACAGTTCCTAGGTGTGCCAGCAAAACCAAGTGGGTAGAACCTGATGTCTCAATCAATCATGGAGGCACCTACATGCAGTATCATTTGAGAGCTATAAACGACTACACAAACATATCATTCCTCGCCTATGGGGACCTGGAAGGCTGTAAGTGGCTGGCATTCCCCTTTGCTCCCTGAGATAGGTTTCTGGTCACTATAACGTGACTTGCTGCTTTCTGCATTAAGGGTTCCTGAAGGCAGTGCCTGAGCCAGCAACTGGCACCAGTGCCCTCCAGAGCCGGTCCCGGAGGGCTGCACCTTCTGCTTCAGGCAGAGCCAACGAACGGTGGGGTAACTATGAACAGCATGCGCTTATTAGTCTCGTGTTGTCAGAGGACAGTAAGAACAGGAACAAGACTTTGCAAGGCTGTCGCAACTCACAGTAGCACACACTTTGCCTTGCCTTCTTGATTTTTATGAATGTGGCTGGTAGCATGAGCCTGTTTGGAGCAAATTTTGTGTGTGTGTGTGTGTGTGTGTGTGCGTGTCCGTGTGTGTGTGTGTGTATGTGTACACCCCTATCCCAGCAGTTCTCACACCTTAATATAAAATGAAACAAACACACACTCATATGGACACACACACATCCTACATCTCTAACTAGGTCTAAGGACAAGCTTAAGAAATGTGCATCTCTAGGGAGGTCCCAGGTGATGCTAACATTGCTGGTCCAGGTACACTTTGAAAACCACATTCCTTTGTGTTCACTCTTCCTAAAGTAAAAATTGTATTAACCAAATTATTTCTCTTTATGCCCAAATAGTTGAGAGACTTAGGACAAAGCCAAAAACGGAGTGACTATTCATCCTGAGACCTAACAACATTCTCTCTCTTAGCTATCACAGGCTAAGTGGTAGTCCTTTCAATAAGTGGTACAGGAATAATCAAACACTGAGAGGCAATGGAAAATAAATCTAGACACAGATCTTGTAAACTGATCGTAACAGGGAAATAAACGTAAACCACAAAACTATAAGACTCATAAGGAGTGACAGGATCACCCTTGGGTTTGCTCCTGACTTCAACACAGTGGCATGAGGGGACCCATGAGAGCTGATAAGGGAGACTTCCTGTGAATTCAAAAATGCTTGCTCTTTGAGACACTGTTGAAACAAAGGTATTCACGCATAGGAAAGGATTTGAAAAGAGAAAAAGGACTGCCATCCAAAATATACAAGGAGCTCTTGAAACTCAACAATAAGAAAACAAACAACCCAATTAAAAAATAAGCCCAAGCCTTTGTCAGACACTCGCCAAAGAGCACATGGAGATGGTAAGCGGGCACATAAAAGGATGCTTCCCATCCTCGGTCATGGAGGAAATGCATTCTCGAATGGCAGAAGTCCATAGCACAGGCATCACAAAATGGCACCAAGGATGCCAAGTAAAGGATGCTCTCCTTCATGGACGGTGGTGATGCAGATCGTTATGGCTGCTTCGAAGAGTGGTTTGGCAAGCTTCCAATGACTCTGAACTCACCACAGAGTCTAACTGCCATGTTCCAAAGGGGAAAAGAGGAAATGTATAGCTAAACAAACTCACACCATGTGTATATAACATCTCTCTACTTGTGACTGCCGAACCTAGGCAACAGCTAAGATAACTTTCAATAGGGGATGCATAAACCATGTACACACAAACCAGAGGGTGCTATTCAGTACTAAGAAAAAAATTAGCTGAAGTCTATGAAAGATTCAGAGAAAAAAAAAAAAACAAAAACGTAATGCATAGCACTAGACAGAAGACGTCAACCTGAAAAGTCTACGTGGTCTATAAATCTAACATATGATGTTTCTAAACAAGCCAAGCTACAGAAAGACTGAGGTGCCTAAGGGCTGGGCAGGAGCGTGTGTGAATAAGCGATGCTCAACAGTGTTCAGGACAATAAAATGTGTGTGGTGTCACAATGATAGAACTGTGTCCTTGTTCATTTCCATATGTCCCAGGACCTGTAGTGAACCCCAATGACCACAGACTTCGGGCTCTAAGGCTGAGGCAATGCGGGCTCTTCAGTGGTCTCTCTCAAATGTTGTTGACAACGGGAGATGCTGCACTTGGGTCAGGGGGTAGTATGTGATATTTTATTTAAGAAATGTTTTATTATGGGCTGGCAAGACAGCTCAGTGGTTAAGAGTGCATGCGGTTCTGCATAGAGGAACAGAGTTCAAATCTCAGCACCCACCAAAAGTAGCTTATAATTGCCCATAAATCCTGTTCCAGGGGATGCAATGCACATATGTACATACACACAGAGAGATGAATACATATGTATAAATAAACCTTTAAAGTGTTTTATTTAAGAATAAAATCTCTTAATTTTTCTGTGAGCTCTTCTAATTGAACCTGTTTTCTTTCCAATCCTCCTGCCTCTACCTCTGGAGTCCTGAGACTCCAGAGTCCATGTGTCACCATGCTTAGCTTAGGAAGTGTTGGGGGTTAAAAGCAGGGCTCTGGGTATGCTAGGTAAGCAGTTTTACCAATCAAGTACATCACCAGAGGCTCATTTCAGTAACCAAATGCTATTACTTATGACTCATTTAAATTTACTTACGACAACAAACATCCTTTCACACTAATACTGAATATACCAAGTTAAAAACCAAACAAAAACAGTTACCAATACCGCTTCTCTCTAGAATAGTCCAGCCCTACCTGAAGAACACAACTAATGCTGTTTTGCATCTTCGTGGAATAAACATTCACGAGCACTCAAGTCTTCGAAGCATACTGTCTTGTAATACCTCTAACTTCCCGGAAGATATGGCTGCCATTCCCATCTGAGGCACAGATAGAAGATGGGCAAGTGAGAACAGGGAATCGGGACCGGAACTTAGGCTGCCAGCTCCAAGCAGCCAGCCATGATTTCACCCAGCAAGTCTGCGACGTCAAAAGAGAGTGCCTGGTGCCCACTGCCTTAAAACATGCCAGCATTCTCTCCCTTCCTCACTACCATCCTCAAAGTAAGACACACTTCTGCCTCAGCAAGAGGCGATACTGCAAAGGTGAGGGTCTCTAAAGTCCCCAAAAACTTGTGTTCTGGACCAGATAATTCTTTGTTAAGCTACAGGCTGAGTATCAGGAACATCTTTGGCCTCCAACCACAAGCCTCCACCAGCTCCCATGGAGGACTTTCCAAAATAGATCAGTCGACAAGGTGGCTCACACCTGTGGGCCCAGTACTCAAGAGGTATGGAAGGATGGCATGAGCCAGAGATTCAAGTCCAGCCTGAGCAACAAAGTTGACACCTTGTTTCCATAAATGAATAAATCAACAATAATAATGAAATACTCCAGCCGGGTGGGGGTGGCGCATGCCTTTAATCCCAGCACTTGGGAGACAGAGGCAGGCAGATTTCTGAGTTCGAGGCCAGCCTGGTCTATAGAGTGAGTTCCAGGACAGCCAGAGCTACACAGAGACAGAGAAACCCTGTCTCAAAAAAACAAAACAAACAAACAAACAAACAAATAAATAAATAAATACTCCAGGGAGTGGAGGAAGGCAATCAACCCTAAGTCAGGAAAGGCATGATGGGAGTTGTGAAGAAAACCAACATGGCCACAGTTCTACTACTGGTATATCTATGAATATCTCAAGACCAAAGAAGACAGTAAAACCACAGACAGAAGTAGTGTTTGTTTGGAAGAGAGAGCTGTTGACACAAGAAGAACAGACAAGTGGCGAGACGGTGGACAGAAACACAGTTTATTCTCAAGTTGGAAAATAGGGACAGCAGACAGAGCGGGGGACAGTGAGGGCCAAGGGACACAGCACTGTGTATGGGGGAGTCGACAGGAGACAGGTGCCAGGCAGGACTCCCTGCACTCCTCTTGGGGCCCTTCAGAGGCGCGTTACTTACTCTGGTTGCTCCTGTTCTCACTGACAAAGTCTTCGGAGCTATCTGTGTCGTCCTCGTCATCTCCAGATGAGATGGCATCTGCATTCAAAAGAACACACGTGTGGATGCGTTGGCAAAGGCAAAGGTCACCATCACCTGCAGCTGAGTGAGCACTCCAAGTGACTGCCCTTCCTCAGAGTGAGCTCAAGCACTCAGAGACCTGCAGTGTCAGGAAGTGTCTCTCTGCCAGGAGCCAGTCTCTGATCCTCAGGGTTTTCTGCTTTCTCGGTTTTTAGGCCTCAAATGGTATTCAAGTCCGCAACAATTTTCTGAATGACTTATTGATTTTTATTTTATGTGCATTGGTGTTTTGCTTGCATGTAATTTTGTATGAGGCCCTTGAAACTGTAGTTAGAGACAATTGTGAGCTGTCGTGTGGGTGCTGGGAATTGAACCCTAGTCTTCTGGAAGAACAGCCAGTGCTCCAACCACTAGGCTATCTCTCCAGGCCCACTTCCAACAAATTTTGACTCTATAATAGCCAAACATTGATTTGTTTCCCCCTTTTCAGCATTTGGGGTACCCTTTAAGACAGAAATGACCCCCTAACAAGACAGTTTCCTATGTGGGCCTTCTGACTGCTAACTAACTTTCCGAAGACAGAATTCCTAACTTGGTCACAAAGGAGGCCTGGTACTACCCATATCCTTCACTATATGGAAGGAAATAACAAGGAGAGAGACTCGAGAATTTAATAAAGGAATTAAAATCTAGCTCCCCGCATTTCAATTCTATACTGTAAGCATCAAGAATGCTGGGGTGTGTGGGAGTAAGAAGTCTGAATTCTGCTGCTTGCCAGATCTTTGTCACTTGTAAACTGCATGGTACACCAGGTCCCAGTGAGGAATTTCAGAAACAGATCAGCCAGGAACACTAGCCTACACCTATGGACTCGGCTCTTGGGAGGATCATGGGAGGCTGATGTGAACCCAGGAGTTCAAGTCTAGCCCGGGCAACAAAGAGAGACCTTGTCTCCAATGATTAAAGGACAAACTGACACTGGTGCCTGGCAGTTAATGAATGCAGTTCACTGGTGATTCCACTCAGCCAAAAAATAGTAATAAGTTTCAATCAGAAAACAGCTACAGAAGAGATAGAGGGTCACACTCATAAGCCAACTCACCTGTGACATTCACCATGAAGTACCAAGTTTCACTGTCTACCGTCCTAGCTGCAGTACAAGCATAGAGGCCGGAGTCTCTAGGTGTGGCACCTTTTATCTGGAGGTACTCCCCAATAAGCACTGTCCTATTGTTGGGCCCCAAGTGCACCCCATCCTTAGTCCAACTGATCACGGCGGCATCTTTCAACATGCACTGCAACTCTAGCGACTCCCCGGGGGCAACCACGTATGCTTCTGGTTGGGAGATTTGGTATTTGGTTGGTGGCTCTGCAGAACAGGTGGGAGAGAGAAGACAGAGGCAGATGGGAAGGAGGGAGAGGAGAGAAGGTCCGACAACAGTCAATGGAGGCCAGTTCTTCCCCAGGAGGTGCTTGTCTTACAAATGGCCCCAGGAGGTATCCATCTCTTCCCACACCCCTGAAGCCAGGAAGCAGCCTGCACCCAGACTTGATTGACAGCACTGGAAAAGATGGCCACGGAAGGTGTCCACGATCCAGCGGAAGCTGTTCTGGATTGGTTCGTGTCCACAGACTGTAAACAGGGTATTAAAAACCAACCAAATCCTAAAGTGGAAGAAAAATCCACGAGAAAATTTTAAAGTTGATTGCCAAGCTGGCCATTCAGCGTGACGGTGTATGTGATACATGCACACACACATACATGCTCTCACGCTGACTTAACTATTTATTCAAATTTCACTTAGCCTGTTATCACAAAACCAAGCCTTTCAACACAAAAATGTCTCAAATTCAAGGGGCAAACAGATCCATCTACAAAACTGTTCACCACTTGGGAAGTGGCAGCTATTGGCTTGATTAGTTTTTATGAGCTCTTAGGGTCCAATCAGTACTGAGCCAGATCTGTACTGGATGAGTTGGGACAGTCCATCTTCCTCAAAATCACAGATGCCTGGGGTCCTTTCACATTCAAAGGAAGAAAAGTAAGGAGTCCCTGGCAATTAATGGCCCTATACTGTATACCAGCCATATATATATAACTGAATAAGGATACTACCTACACATGCTACTAGTGAAGGCAGATCCATCCTGACCACCAACCCACCCACTACCTCAAGGTCCCTGATATCCTTCAGCATCCTTCTCTTCTTTATGAACACAAGGTCCTCCCTCTCACTCCCGTTTAGCCCAGCCTTCCTCTGATGCCCAGGTCAGTCATAGCCCTCCATGATCCACCACCCTGCATCAGTCACCTGGCTGAAAATAAAAGGAGTCTCTCCCACTCTAAAGTCTATCTGCCTACCCCATACCTCCAAACACTAGAATAGACATTGCCTATGAATGTCTTGACTTCCAGAGGAAACCTTCAAATCAGAAAGCTCAGTTCTGATAAGTCATTGTGTCTCATGCCCACCTCTACACTGGAACACCTTTGCCATACACAGAGAAGGCAGACAGATTGGACACCATCACAGTCTTCTAAGAGACAGGGCAGGATGAAACCAACTATACCAATCCAATCTACCAGCTTCTCCCAAAGGAAGTGAGAGGAAGCTCCTGACCTTGCTCAGGGCCAGGATGGGCACGAGGGCCCATGAAATAAGCTTTCTCCCCTCAGTGAGAGCTGTGAATGGTACCCAGAGTCCCAAGCCTGGAAAACACAATGCTTCCTTCCCCGCACTGGGACGGTTCCAGATCTGGGCAGCAGCATCACAAGGCAATTATTCTGCCCAGAGCCCACTCAAAAGAACAAATCTCCCCCACGACTAAAATACAGTCAATTCATGTTTCAGTCCTGCTATTTAATAAACATCTGGTCCAAGAAATGCCAGCAGTGCAGCAGCAGCCAACAAAAGGGACCTGAGGCTTCTCACAGAGGACCCCCACTTCAAATGCATACAGCCAGGAGGGGCACAGATGTTAAACAGTACAGGAACACAGAAGGAAACCCACATAGGGAAGAAAACAGAAGTTGATGAAACACAAAAACACCCCTCACCAAAAAAAAAAGGGGGGGCAGAAAGTAAACCCAACTGACAACCAGGTAAGGTTTCAAAGGCTTGTTTTTCTCACTCACCCTCTGTTTATTGAACACCTACCACAGGCCAAGCTTTGTTCTGTACTCTCAGAAAGCAACAGGAGAGTAGGCATAGTCCCTGCCCTGGTGGACCCTCCATTGTGGTGAGGCAAATGAAAGTAAACAAACTCACAGAAAATAGGAAGTGTATAAGGTAGTCTTGAGAGAGAGGCAACTAGGTAGTAATTTGTGTGGAAACGGTGGTCCGAAGGCCCCTGTGGGCAGCAGGAGCCAGCAAAGCATGGCCTGAGGGCCAAGCCAGCCACTTGCTTTTGTAAACAAAGACTTCTTGGAGCAGTGCCACACTCGTTTGGGTATGTATTGTCTAGGACTGCTTTTGTGTTACAAGGACAGACTGGAGTCATTGAAAAAAAGATCTCATGGCCTACAAGCCCCAAACACTGATGGTGTTGCCCTCACTGAAGGTGTTTCAGCTTTTGTTGTAGGAGGGGACAGGAGTCTCTCTCCTCCAAGAAGGAGAAGCCATCCTGGAGCTAATGGAGCCAAGTTTGAAAGACGTTGAGAATTCGCTTGGAAGGTTCTCAGATTAGGCCTTCCTGCCTGTTTAAATCAAGAGGTAGCTAACCTGAGTGACTAACTGGAAAGGAGGCAGGTCTGGAACGATGGCTCCATGGATGAAGGCATGCTTGCCTAAAGCCAAGTTTGGTTCCCAGAAACCCATAAAAAGGTAGAAGAGGAGGAAAGACTTGACTCCACAAGACTGCACTCTGACCTTTACACAGCATGGCACGTGTGTCCACACACACTCACACATCACACTCAAACATCTCTCTCACACACACACACACAGTAACACTGATATGATAAACAACAGCAACAAGTAAAATAAAGAATTCATATTTTTAAGGACAAGGAAAAGAAATAAGAAGGGAAAGGGGGGTTCGATTTGACCCTAAGTCACATACCATCTGCCACTCTGGTCTTAACATCTTTGAACCAAAGACTCATAAAGTTAAAAATGATGGAGCCTTAAAGGCTACGACATCCACTGAGAAATCCTTCCTCTACCTGACATCAACAAAGGACCAAGACTCATTGAAATTCAGCTGTGCTGCTGGACCATGTTGGACCAATTCTACCATACCGTACCACCATGCGATGAGGAACACAGGATGAAGAGGGCTCTTAGGTAGGACAGGACATTGGATGTTTGGTAAGGGGGCACTGCCCTGGGTACAAGGACTCTGAGCTCATTTCCTCTCTGCCCTGCATAGCCTCTCAGCTACAAGAACCCCAACCACCAAAATACAGGAATGCCTAGGCATTATATGGGAGGCGCCGGGGAACCCACAATATACTTGATCTTCCCGCCACAACTGATGTCAGTCATCCGCTGTTGTTCTCAAGCTATGACTGTGGCACTTCATTGTGTTCGGAAACAACTGGATTTTATCTCAAGACTTTCACTGACAGGCTCCCATCTCACTCAGTGAATGGTGAGGATAGCTTGGCATGCTCAAAATGAGATCTGTTTGCCAGTAAAACCAAGCGAAAACTCTCTAGTTTCTCAGGAAGATGACTGCCTTCTGAGACAGTAAAGTATCCTCTGCAAGCACATCAGAAAGATAAGTATCTATGAAATAAAGCCATCCTAACATCAAGGCCTCCTCCAAGGAGGAGCCTTGGATAAGGCAGAAAACACAACTCCCCAATGGCCTTTTCACAAGAGGCCCCGCTTAGAAGTCAGCGGCGTCAGTAGGCTATCCTACGGCGTCCTAGGCTATCCTAGGGAGCAGGGAGATTGGATGGATACGAGGAAAGAAAGGGTAGAAAGAAAGGAGGAAGAAGGTCAAACAGCAGAGTGGGGGAAGAAACAGGAGACAGAAGGCTATTAAAGGATGGGCAGGACCCTAATAAGGGAGTGGGAATAAAAAGCTACCCCAACAGGATCCCAGGACACGGATCCAGTTGGTAGCTCCCTGAAAATGGAACACCCATGAGATACATCATGGACCAGGGTACTAAGAACATGGAACCAAAGTGGCATGCTGAGAAGATGCCATCCTATACCCGTCTAGTCTTTGAGACTTGCTTGAGAGCTGAAGACTTCTCTTCTGTTCCTCAATCTTTTGGGGGGCTTCGAGGCTGGTGCCTCAGAATCATTGCTTGCTCTTAAGAGTCCTGTGGTATTACAACTCTAAATTGCAGCTGCCTCATAATGTCCTACAAGGGTCCAAGACACCAAGGACACTGTGCTTACCACACTCCACCTGTCTCTCCTACTCAGATGGCCTTCTGACACAGGCTGCTCCTTGCCTGACTCCTCCAAGCTGCTCTGTATAACACGTGACAATTGACACAGGGCAAGGAACTCCCTGGGAAATCCAAACAGTCTCTTTTATAGCAATATCAACATTTCCTGGATTTAACACTTCTGATTCCGTGGCTTACCAGAGCACACGCTTCCAAGTTCTATTCTCTGTACTCTCCACAGCATAATGAGGAGAAAGTTCCAGAAGCTATGAGCAGAGGCACCAAATGTGCTTTCAGGAGTTTCCACAGACAGAAAGTCTGTTCTCATACATTTTTCATAATTAAATGGAAACTTGGAAAGACGTATGGGAGCGGGGCCATCCATTGTCATTGTTACCTAAACTCTCTGAACAAACAAGGCGACATGTTTACTTTCTGGGAAGGCTCCGCTCAGCTGTTTCTACCTGCTACAAACACAACAGTGGCTGGAGGCTCTCCTGTGTGAAGCTTAGCTGTGTTTCTACCCACAGGTTACAAACCCTTGAGACATGTCAATAGTTTCCTGTACACTGGGCATATTTTCAGTGAGCTGACTACTCTGATACTCAGAAAACAAACAAGCAAAAACATAAAGAGGGGTTCTTCACAGCATCAAAAGTCCATAATGAAAATATCAACAGTGTTGGGGTAAGGTGGTATTCGGTAGGCATTTGGGAGGGTGGGTTAGGAGGGTCATAAGTTCAAAGCCTACATTGGCTTCAGAATGTAAGGCCTACCTAAGCTACTGAGTGCAAGTCAAAGCCAGCCTGGGCTATGTAGTGAGATTCTATCTTTAAAAAACACACACACACATGTGGCTGTCACCCTGCCATGAGCCCCCTTTCTCCCCAAAGATCCCTCAAGTCACTATTCCCTGGGAGGTAATAGGGATTTAGAAATGAGGGGCTTCTGACCCAGGTGAAAGGGAAACTGAGGCAGAATCTTCCTGAATTCTTCCCCAAGATCCATGTAAGTCACAACCTCTGGATGGGACCTCACCTGATGTCACCAGTGACAGCTTGTATTTACTTTCCTGTAAGTTGCAGGGGAGGGGTATGACCCCTTGCTATGCATTTAGACATCCCAGAATGAGGTCCTTCAAGAAGCAGATGAGGCCGGGACTAAGACACCTCACAGAGCACAAACGAAATTTTCCCCAGCGTCATCAGGATGGCCATCTTGAGGCTCCCAAACAGCTAGAGCGTCTGGAAGTGGGAAGCTGCTTCAGGTAATGCTTCATGTTGCCAAGCCAGCGATAGCAGCACTTCAGACTGTCACTTTTTATAATGTTTGCCTATAAACTTTTCCCGTGTGGTTTCTGAAATGGCGCCCGCGTGCAAACAGAGAACAGATGGGCGTCCAAGCCCTGCCCTGGCCAATCATCTCCCGCAGAATGCATGGCAGATTCCCACCATGCAGGGAGAAGGAGCCACTTCTACCAACCATCTCTGGGGCAACAAATCACCCCGCATTTCACACCGAGCCACCTTTTAGGGTATCCCCAGAATGACTTATTTGTCAGCATCTAGAGTTAAAGATACAGTGGGGTACCTCAAACAGCCCCACTTAGGGCGTCTCCCCACAAGGCAATCTGACCCCAAAGCACATTCTTCTAGAAAGGACAAAGCGGAATCATGATAGATTCACCTAGACGACGGAAGGACAAGAAGGAAGGGGGAAGATGGAGAGAGGAGAGAGGAGGCAAGAAGGAAAAGCAAGGAGGAGGGTGGAGAAGGTGCAGCCCCAGCAGGGCTAAGGGACTGGGCTGCCCAGCTAAACAGTCCCCACCTTCCAGCACACCTCTAGCCCAGCAGGGTTTCACAGGAACTCTGGGGCAAGGACAATACCATGGCCCAGCGCTCTCCCAGACTGTGCCATCTAGTACAAGACAAATAAACACCATAGCCACGGGACTGCCAAAAGTCTTGACAGAGAATGGGGATCAAGCTGCCAAATGTCACTGCAAAGTCACAGGACACTGGGTTCATAACAGGTGAGTGGCCGTGGGCTGACCCACCCTGCTCTCCGAGCCATAAAGATGCCCTGCAGTAGCCACTCCACGGTCCTGCTGAGCTGTGTTCACTGGCTACAGAACAGTGTACAGAACTTGAAAGGCTCTTTGTAACTTCGAGTCAAAGATGCCCAGAATGCAGGGCACGTGGGACCAGAATGCCTACCTAGGCTTCTGGAAACCTGTGATTCGTGGCAAGACTAGGACCTTGGAAAAGCCCCTCCTGTGTATTTTTTTTTCATGGTACGGTCGGCATGGAGCTGGCACCAGGGTTCAGTATAAAGATACTAAGGACAGTGGGGTCCTTTGGTGCAGTCAGGAAGAACCTCCTCTGCTAGCCTGTCCTCAGACACAAAGACGACGAGGACACCCTGGAGCTGGCTGCTACAGCTCCAGCTCTTTCAAAGCTTCTCCTTTGTGCCAACTTGCACATCCTGCTATCAAACACGGGCCTTATAAGGCCTCTGTACAACTCATCCTTAAAGAGAGGAGGGGGCCAACACCCACACAGGACAAAGATGGAAGTTTTCAACCTCAAGAAATATGGCTGTATAAAAAATGGTGGTGGGGGAAGGGCGGGATGGTAAGGCTGGGGAAAGGAGAGAGGTGAGTAGGCTGCCCAGGCTCTTTGTTTACAACCAATAGCTGGGGCATCTCTTTAGACAAGTTCCTGTTAGCATCACCCCCCCACACACCTCACCTTCTTCTTCCTCAGCTGCAGTAGTCTGACAGCCTCAGAAACACACTGGGCTGGTTCAAGTCGCCCATCAGAGAGGACTAGAAGGTAGCAAATGTTTCAATATGGGAACCATTACGTGTTACGTATCTAGGCACACCCCTCGTAATTTAGGCTTGGCTTTGAGAAACAGAGTGTAACCGCCCGCCATGTTTGAAGGAAATTATGCCTGAACCCAGGAGAAAATAAAAACGCAGAAAAGGCAAAAAGGCCTAAGAACGCCCTTGTATCACTGAATGAATCACTGTATCACCCAACACCTGGACTCAAAGTGGCAGCTTCACTCCATACCCACCTGCACCCCTCTCCTACCCAACCCTGTCATGCCGTCGCACGATACTGTCCAAGTAACAGAGACGCCTGGTCACAACATAAGCACTCAATTCATACACTCCCAAGACTGACACTCCTACTGGGCCACCGAGACACGAGTAGAGATCAAATCTGCACAGCCACACAAATCCCCCCAGCTGTTGATGCTTTGCTTGAGCGAGAACTGCAAAATGGAACCTTTTGTTCTGAGAGCATATCCCAGAGAACTCAGCCATTAGAGTCCACAGCACCCAGGAAGTAGAAACTGGCATTACAAGTTATGTCAAAGCACCCAGCACTCATGGCTCAGAGGCACAAAGAGGAGTCTGTATCCATGGTCTGGCCAGCCAGGCCCAGGCCTCCTGCGTCCTGAAGGCACACTTGCAGAGAAAGCACAGGCTTCCTCAGGTCTGCAGGACTCCTTGGGACACGCTGTTCCCCAAACCTTGCCATCTAGGGCTAGATCCACAGACAGACAAAGGCCACCAGGAAAGTCTGCTGAATCTCATGTGGCGCCAGGTTGCTGCTCCCTGTAGCTACAACATCAAGGAATGGCATAAGAGACCTAAAGAGGTGAAGGCCTGAATGGAATGTACCCAACCTATAGTGATACAGTTCTCCCCCCCTTCTTCTTCTTCTTCTTCTTCTTCTTCTTCTTCTTCTTCTTCTTCTTCTTCTTCTTCTTCTTCTTCTTTTTGTTCTTTGAGACAGGGTTTCTCTGTGTAGCCCGGGCTGTCCTGGAACTCACTCTGTAGACCAGGCTGGCCTCGAACTCAGAAATCCCCCTGCCTCTGCCTCCCAAGTGCTGGGATTAGCCTAGCTAGTGATACTGTTTTAAGATCTATTTTAGTGTCTCTCTAGGAAATTAACTTACATATTACCCAGGTACCACATTCCTTTCTCTCTCCCTCCTCTCCTTGTTCATTCACATAGTAGCTTGCCTAGCCAGAAGGTACTGTCTGTCTTCTGTCCCCTGCCCCTGTACCCAAACTGCTACTAAATCTGAGAGGTTCCTGTGCAGTTTTCAAAACCCAAATGTCTCCTCTATTAGATTTCCAGATTCTAATTATGATACATGCCATCACCCCATCCCCATGATGTCATAACCTATAAGTCTTATCCATGTAGAACATGCAGACATAGTCACCCCTCACCCAACTGTCCCATGGAGACATTCCCAGAAGGTGGAAGAAAGGAAAATGAACGCAAAGACCTAGGTCTATTGTGTGTAAGGACTTCCACGAAGGACCAGCCTCAGGCATGGACTGAGTGCTTGGGCTGGGTGCTCACGGGCTCCCAGATGAGGATGGCACCGCCAATTCAGAAACCCTTTGTCCAAAGACTTGCTGCTGTCCAGAATGAATGTGGTCATGTTGAACAGCCCCCTCCGTCCCTGAGACACCAGCCAAGGCCAGCTGCTGGCAAAGGGCAGCACAAAGGGAGAACCCAAGGCTTTCTGGTAAGTCCCTCACTGGCCCTGATGTGAGGAGCACACTGAGAGAAAGCACTCAGTGCATAGTAGGGCAAGTGCTCTACCTGAAGCTCTGCACCAGCCAGCGGCCACCTGGGGCTTGGTTTTATGGGTCACAGCCTGATTCTAACCGGTCAGTAGATGAGTCAGCAGAGGATTTAGACAGCCCCATGAGACTATCCACCTGAATTCCTCTGACTCCAAACCAGGGTTTTCTTTCAAATGAACAGATCTGTCATATCTTATATATGCCGCTTCCCTAAGTGAGGATTCCCACAAGGTTCTCAAGTGGAACTAAACATCTGCAGGTCTTGAAGGCTCCTCCTCATCCAGACCAGGCCTAATATCTGCTGCAAGAAGCCAGTGAGCCAAAAGACCTACAGTTTACTGTACCTTTGGGGGCTGGGCTGACAGAGAGCTCAGTCCATAAAGTACTTGCCTTGCAAGCATGACTTTAATTCCTCAGAACCCACATTTAAAAAAAAAAAAATCTAGTTGTGGTGAGAGAGACATCTATATCTCTAGGGTGCCTGCTGACCATCCAGCTTAGCCTACGTGGTAGGCTCCTGGTCAGTGAGAGACCCTGTCAATAAAACCAAGGTAGACAACACCTGCACACCTGTCATTCATCCATTCAATCAATGCACACACCCGATTACACCCTAGTCCCTACAGGAAGTCCCTACAGCAATAGGCTAAGTTATCATATCCCCCACCCCCAACCCCACCCCCACCCCCACCTCGGATGCTGGGAATAAGGGCTCTAACACCAAACTACAGACAGGCCCAAGAATTGCAGTGCCTAAAGCTTGGGGACCTGCTTGCAATGAACTAGGGTAATTGGCAGGTGTTCCTGAGGCCGAACTGCATTCCAGAGGCAAGTTTGCGCGGACTTCACCGTTGCCTGTGGCTCTTTAGAAGCTGCATCTGGAACAAGCTTGCCTCTCTGACACTGAGATAAATATTCAATAAATGGCATACACTCAAGTGGAGATATTTGCCCTCTAATTCTCTTAAGGGGCAGATCAATGCCCAAATCCTATATGACATTTTCCTTGTTCAGAGCAGCCCCTCCCTCCTCCACTTGGTAAGTACTTTCTGAATAAAGGAATAGTTTTAAAGTGGCCTGGCTACAAAGGCAAGGTTAAGAGTTAGCCCTAGAGGGCAAGGCTGCCTCCTGCTTCTCTGACTCCAGACCTTTGGGGGGGTATTGTTCAGCAAGTTTATTTAAAGGGCTTGGCCTTTCTTTTCTCAGCAGGACCCCAGTTATAACACCATTCAGAGAGGCAGATGTGTCCCCAGGACCAGACCCCTCCAAAGCTTCCCAGCCAATTGCAAATGAAGGGCCAGCAGCTGGAGACTGTGGAACAGATGGCCTTCCCCTTGGAATGGGTTTGATCCTGTTGTTGGGGCTCAGCTAGCTCAGGTCTGCCTGGAAGCTGGAAGAGAAGTTCTGCTAGAGGAATGGTCAGCAGGCAGCAGGACAGCAATGACCTCATAGAAAGTTGCTTTCAGAAGAGGGCGGGGATCATCCTGGAGTTGGGGGGACACACCATTCCAGCTGGTTAACACCACAGGACCTAGAAAGGCAGGCCAGAGCCACAAGGATCACTTTTCTGTAGTGTTTTGCAGGGAAAAGCAAGGGCTCCCTGTCTGGGGATGCTATCCAGGACTAAAAGCCACATCTGCTTGGAAGTTCCAAGATGGCACCACCATGGTTAACCTTTCACTCCTGCCCTACAGACCTCAGATTTGCCTGGAGGGAAAGGCTTTCAGAAAGCAAACAGATCTGAAAAGTGGCTCCCTTCAGACTTCACCACTGAGTCTAGGAAGATCCGGGCGAGATGCCCAAACATTGTGGCTTCCTGAGGACAAGGTGTGTCACTGTGCCAGGGAAGGAAGTTGTCATTACTCTGCCCAAGACCCAGCAGGGGTTTTCTGGCCTCTCAGCTCTTGCCATTTCCTTGCCTCCATGATGGCTAGGCAAGAAACCAATCAGAGAGCTGAAGTGGCAGGCAAGAGACATCGAGGAGCAGCTACATACAGCATGGTGCAGCTTCCTCGGAGTGGCCACCTCTTCAACACTTCTCTACAACAAAGATGAGATGGGAACTGGCTAGAGTGGTGCCAGCCTGTAATCCCAGCACTCAGGAGGTGGAGACAGGAGAATCAGACATTCAAGGGCTACTACATGAGACCCTAGGTCAACCAATAAGTTGGGAAACTAACTCAAAGGGAACTAATTACCTTGAGACTGAAAAAGCACATCTATCAACGGCATCTTCTCTCTACCAGCTTGGGAAGTGGTCATTATATGCAAGGGCTGTACTGCTCTGAGGGAAGCCGATGTGATCCCGCCTCACCTGAGCAGCCCTACCCACTTCACAAATGACCTCTACAAAGAGGTCAAGTCACACTCACCTCCATACGCAGCTGCGACCAGAGGTCACTTTTTTTTTAAACCACCAAATTGAGCTTTGCTTGCTTTAAAAACAGGCTTCGTTTCCTGGTTTCTTTTGCCCCTAGGGCCACCCTTCTCACCAAACTGGAAGGGGAGTGGGTGTCTTGACTTCCAACCTTTAGTTCTTGGAATTTTTTCCTTTTCTTTTTCCCCCTGGGGGAGAGGGGAGGAGACAGAAGGTGAGAGAAGATAGGCGAGTCCCTAATCTCTGGAGAAAAGTGCCCGGAAAGGGCCTCCACACCTGTCATTTCCTTGACCACAGGCTGAAGGAATTCCAGGTAGTCCTGTGCAGGTGGCCTTTGATTTCCCACCTTGTTGCCAAAAAGCAGAAATACTGGAAGGAGAAGCTTGAGATGTTATCAAAACAGCAAGGCATGAAGCTAAGGTTTGGCAGGGTCTGGAGAAAGGAAGATCTCGCGATGAGGAGCAGATGGCAAGACCAAGATGGCCCTTCTTGTTCTGAGCTCTTGTCCAGTGGCTCAGCATAAGTCACCATCTAGGACCCTGTGCGCTGTGTCCCACTGGTCCTGGTGGCAGCAGAGGGTATAGACCAATTCCCTACTTATCACCAGAGGCCATTATAAAGAACTACAGAATGTGCTAGAAAACTTCTATTGCCTGAAACTTTCCATCAAAGGACTTAAGGAAGGAGTGTGGATAGGTAAGCTGAGAAACAGAATCAACCAACCTGTCCTCTGAAGTTTAATGTTCAAAGTAGGAATGGAGAAAAAAGAAAAACAAAACAAGAGGGTTGCCCAATGCTCCACCAAATATCCTCTTGCTGAGGAAGGAGAAATGAACTGTGAAATCCATCTTCCACCAATAACTTCAACTAAAGGGTGGGTGTGTGGTCAGTGTGAAGTTGTCTGGAAACCACAGCATCTCTAAGAATAACAAAAATTGTATTCATGAAATGGGATCCTGGGATCTGCCTGTTTATTGGGAAGGGGCAATTTGTCAACATCCCTAACACACGTGAGCCGCTACAGGCACTTAAGGAAGGCCTGGCGCCCTCAGCACCACCTCCTTCAGCATCATTATCACAAGCCATGGAATGAAGAGCATGACCTCATCTGTCCTCATGGAAACCATCATTAGCCCACGAACTGAGTTGAAGGACATGATCTCACCCTGAATCTCTGCCATCATAAGCCCCTCCCAGAGGAACCATGCACATGAATGCTCAGCTCTCCCACCACTCTGGATCCCAGCAGAATTCCGTGAGCTCCCTTCCATGCAGCCCACTGAAAGCCCAGTACCTAGCTCCCCTGGCAGGCAGATGAAGGATGCCGTTACAGGAGAAGATGGCAAAAGGCAAGCGCCACCTGTGATGGTGGGCAGGTTCCTCACTGGCCTGGACAGGGCACCGCACACTACAGCACACCCAACCAAGCTCATTCCAACCTCCCCACCATGCTTTACCAGCCTACACTGATCCTTTGGATACTTCAAACAGAAGACTCTCCTGTCAAAATATACCCATGACCACGACAGGTTCTCACTATGGGCTGTGTGGCTACAGTTGACTTTCTTAAAAAACAAAGGGGGAAAAAAAAGTCAACCTTGAACTGCTAGACTATAAGCAGGTAAAGGGTCACGTGTCTAAACATCAGGGGGCTTGCAAAAGCCCAAGAGGGCAAAAAAGACTTGGTTGAGTAAAGGAAGGCCTAATGTTCTACTTAAATGTCTGAAAACGTGTTGTTTGTCATTACAGATTACAAGGCAAGCATCATATCAGGTCTTGAAATATGGGTTTTATTTACTTTGACAAAGGTGTGGGATGGAAAGAAATCAGCTCTTACCCAGCACCTGCGTTGGGCCGGGAACTACAGTTCAGTGTGTATTCAATCTGCACAATGTAGAGAGATATTATCTTGGTATTTCAACCAGGCTATCTCACGTGACTGAGGTCAAGTAGATAGTAGAGACATTCAAACTGAGCTCCCAAAGGGCGATTTCCCATGAGACTGTACCTCCAGAGAGCACAACACATACGATTTCAAAACAAGTTTACTAGTTTCTACTTAAAATTTTAAGTCAAATGTCAGATCAGGATTCCTTAGTCTTTAAAGACCTGAGTGGTTTTAAATCTGAAACATACATCCATACAGGCTATATATTCAGCAGGGTACCTGCTACAATCAGCTAAGCAACAGTCTTAGTGGAAATCCAAAGGGGTGGGGTAGAACAGGGAAGAGGTGGCTTGAAGCAAGCCACATGACTCTAGGGCTAGCCAACTGTCAGCTCTCAATGTGAACTTGAAGGGTTTCCAAAGAGAATTAACTTGACAGCAATCTCACCATGTGGGCCATTTTTGGTGGTAGATACCTTTAAAACACTTGGTCACATATGGGGGGAAAAATAGTATTTGCAAACTATCAGGCCTAACAAAGTAAAAAACAAGTTCCAGAGTTAGAAAACAATGAAGGAATTTATATGAGTTGATTTCCTTAGTGCTCAGGATTGAGATGTCTCAGGAACATAGTACATAAATAACACAGATAAACATGCCGGCCGGCTTCTCCTTCCTGGAGCCGTCAGTGTTCTCCTTAGGAGCTATTTTTAACATCTTCATAAAACATGGTCACCATAACCTGAAATTCTCTCTGTTCAGAAATGGCTTGGGATTCATGATTCTTTAGTTGGGCAAGAAGTTAAAGAGAAGGTATGTGACGGTTTAGCTCCCCTGACTTGACCTAGTCAAAAGCAAGCAGTGGACTTTCTTTTATTCTCAAAATGTAAAAAGTCCACAAAGCACATCATTACCTACAGTGGCCTCAAGCAAACAAGCAGCACATTCACATTTAATCACAGGGCTGGAGAGCCCTGGGTGAAGTGAAGACCCACATGGCAGTTCACACCACCCATAGAACTCTATTTCCAGGAGACTGGAAGTCTCTTCTGGCCTCTGCAAGCACAAGACACATACATGGCGCATATCCATCCATGCAGGCAAAACATGCGTACACATAAAAACAAATAAGCTGTAAAAAATAAGTCACAGTCCAAGTTTTTCAAAATTACTGAAAATTGAGATACATGCTCTTCAAGAATGATGGACAGTTAGGAATGGAAATTGAGGCAGGAGGATTGAAAGTTCTGGACCAACCTGGGCTACAGGGCAAATCCCAAGTCAGTCTGTGGGAGACGCCCATCTCAAAAAACAAAACTACCAGCACAAAAGAATGGTCATGGTTAGTCCTGAAGGTTAAATACACTTTTGTAAAACTACAACTTCAAGCTTTTGGCAAGTTTTGTGTGTGTGTGTGTGTGTGTGTGTGTGTGTGTGTGTGTGTGTGTATTGGTTTGGTTTTTTGCTTTGTTTTCTGAAACAGGGTTTTTCTGTGCAGTCCTGGCACTCACTCTGTAGACCAGGGTGGCCTCAATCTCAAAGGGCCACCTGCCTCTCTGCCTCTGCCTCTGCCTCCTTAGTGTTGAGATTAAAGGTGTGTGTCACCACCACCACTTGCTCTCCAACTGTATTTTAAGAAAAAGCTACTACTAATCACCCTTAGTCATCAGTGGGACTACCATCTTGGATTTTTTTCCCCATCATTCTCTACAAAGCAATAAACAGTGAGGGCAGGGCAGCCCACCTGTGAGAAGGGCATGTGCAGGCAACAGTCGGTCAGAGGCTGGATCCCCCAGCACCTGAAGATAAAGACAAGTAGGAGCACTTCCCTGTGGGTGTTGGGGACCCAATGCTGGTCCTCTGGGAAAGGAGGAAGTGCTCTCAATCACAGAATCCAGCCCCTGCAGGGCCAGTTCTGCACAGGAAACCCATAATTATCTGTAAACTAGCCTGCAGCATCCCTTCCCCCAAAATAACTCTAGCTGCTGACCAAGACAAGACACCCTGCTGGATCAATCCCAAGGACTCAGTCAGAAATGGAAAAGTAAGAAAGACCCCGATGAAAGGGACTTAGTTATCTTTTCATGACCACACTAACTATGTAAGTAACCAAACCGTCTGCAAGTGTGAGAGCTACTGCATGCACAGGGCTACTGCACACATAGGGTTACTGCATCTACAGGGCTACTGCATGCACAGGGATACTGCATGCACTCCACAGAGAATGTGAACATTAAACATCCCCTTCCTGTTTAAACACTACCCCAGTTATTTCATAACCATGTAATTATTCATTAAATCAGATATTGAAAACATCTCATATTGGAATGCTTGGTTGTTTGAATTCTCACCCTCGACAAAAGACAAAAAAAAAGAAAGAAAGAAAAAAAAGAAAAAAATTTGAAATATCTTGGAGCAGAAGGGATGGCTCAGTTTTTATAAGCATGGATTGCTCTTCCAGCAGATCCACTTTCACTTCCAGATCCAGATTCCAGGCATCAAAACTTCTGGCCTCCAGGGGGACCTGCACTCATGTGCATATACCTACACAGAAATACACATACATACACCTAATTTAAAATAATTTAAAACTAAGTCTGAAAAACAGCAAAGGTCTTTAGAGGCTGGCTGAGAAGCTTTTTTTTTAAGTAAGTGATTTTAGTCTTTTAACTGATTGAAATAAACAGGCAACACATACAGACATTCTCTCTTTCTCTCTCACACACATACACATTCACACATACACAGACACACACACACAGACACACACACACACACACACACACACACACACACACACACACGCTCTATTCAGATCAGCGGAAGCCAGCAAGAGAGAGTTATGTAATTGCCAATTTTCTGGGCTGGCCAGATTTTTGCTCTAGAAGTAATATTAAATACAGTTCTTCGCCCATGAATTGTGAAATACACTATATTCTAATAAAGAATGTGTACTTCATTGTGTGTTTAACAGCATGTGCCTGCATTTGGTTTAATTGACCAAGAATAAGCCCTTGTTCCTCGGTGAACTATCAAGTTACAGTCAACTCTTAAATATTCACACTCACTCCGAGGAACAAAAATGCAGATAATAGGAAACACAAGACTTATGTTAAATCATCCACTTGCACCATGTAGATATTTCTTTTTCTCTTCTTCTAACTGGCAATTAAATGTGGAGTGCTGAGACCACAGCATGTAGGATACTCTCAGACAAAGGACTTGAACCACCCTGGAACATAAAACCCCTTCACGCAGACCTGCTGGTGAACTTCATAAGGCTCACTTCAATCTAGAACAGCATCATCCCAGAAGAAGGCCCAAGAATAGGTGGGTGTTTTTTAAGGCATGTAAATTACTCCCCCCACCCCCACCCCTGCCCTCAGGCCATCCCTTCGCACATTTCACTTAGCAGAGGGTGGGAAAGTAATTAAGGGCTTGGGGTTGGAAAAGCCCTTTTTAGTTTAGCTCCTACTGGGCTGGGGTAAACAGATTCCCTTAATGTCAACAATGACTTAATTAGCCAGAGCAGGTGACAATGTCAGGGGGAATCTGAAAGTAAGAGCCGAGGCTGGCAGTAATCAGGCTTGACTATACTGGGAACATACAGAATATGAATCAACAGAACGGTACTTAGAATCAGGACCACCCCTCTGCAATCCGCAACTGTGGACACTGTTGTTCTTTGTCATGGGGGTGGCCAGTCGGATACGATCATTTCTATTCTGAAATACTGAGTAAAATCTTACCGAGATGACTGTCTTCTTAGGTCAACTGACTTGACCCAACCCTGCTGCTGCCACTTGAGAAAGTGTCCAGAGACACATAGACAGGATGGGATGGGGGACGAGGACATAGATTACAGGACTACATATACTGCACACAGCTACATGACTGAACGCCACATCTCCCTAAAGGGGCAAAGGGGCTCCTTAGTAGGGAGGCACAGCTCTTTCTAGAAACTTCCTGATTACATATTTGTCTGGCCCAAAAGACATTATCTAAACTGAGCTTCTAAATGAGCAATCCAATGTCTTCCATGGTAAAGCTTTAGAAGTCAGAAGCTGAACTTGGTGTTAGCTGAAGTTCTGGTTGCACCAAACACAGGGCTAGAGAGATGCACATATGTATATGTTAGACACCAGAGCCTAGCAAGTAGCCCGATCTCTGGCTTGATTGCCCTCTAATCACCTGGATGTCCGTGACAATGTTGGTCTCACAGACAAGGTGATCGAGCACAGACCTTGCAGAAATCCAGCGTCACCACCTCCTCCATCCAAAAGCAGCTTTCCTCCCAGGGTACCTTGCTTGCTGCACTGAGAACAGGAACCACCTTGTTCCCAGCTTGCTGGAGATGCTGACGGTCAAGGCCACCATCAATATCAGGAGCTGTGCTTTCTTCTCTCTCTGTCCAGGTCACTGGTGAAAACTAAACCTCTTGAGGTGGTCCTCAGAAGTCATCTGGGGATGTTGCCATTCAACAACTATTGACAACGTGATTCCACCAAACTCAGTAGGAGAAGAGGCAATCGGAGCTCTGGGATTTCTTCGTATTTTCCAAGCCTGCTCTGGTGCAGCTTCAAATCTTAAGACTTTTTCTTCTTTCTTTTTTCTTTTCTTTTTCTTAGCATCTCCCAACTCTAAATGTGATTCGAACCTCATGGAAACTCTGAACCTAATGAAGTGTACCCAGGGGCATTGGCAAAGTGTGACCTACAACTTCTGGGGCTCCTGAGCCTCCCTCCCAAACCTTACATGTACCTACAGGTGGTGGGATCTGCTTTCAACAATGTGAGTATTGTTGGCTATCAGTTCTTACACAAAGAGCCATTTGGGGGACTCCAGCCCACTGTCCTTCCTCTCCCCCACCTGTCTTCTCCCAGCACGTACAGACGTCTTGTAACCTTTCTTAGGTAATTGGATGCAGTCCAGGAAACGCTCCAGGACCATTTTCTATTCTGCACTGAAATCCACTCACAGCAACACTGCCCCGAGAGTCCAAATGAAAAATGACAATTCTTTCCTAACCAGGGCTGTTTCTGAAGCCCACACTGTATGAAATCCCAGCTCAGCTTCCTTAGTTTGTGCTGAGCCACACACTCCAGGGAAAACCAGTAATTAGGGGAACATCCATTTTAATTATTAGCAAAATTAAAGAAGTGCAGACCAGACTTTCAGAAATCCAATCCTTTCCCCTCACATTAAGCCCTTTGAAAACATGTCACTGTTGTAGATTACACTCGCCCTGACATCACAGGATAAGCCACAAAGAGGCGGTTCCAAAAAAGGGTGTGACACTGTATGTTGAACACACCTCATACACTAACTCCTACCATGTATGCATATGTGTATATATATATTTCCTTTCCAAAAGACACTTGGTAATTTATAACATTCCCAGGCATCCGTGTGGCCCGACACCCCCCCCCCCGGGCCCCGTCTCATTCACACTGTGAGAGTGCCTGGGTGGATCTTACTGGGGACCGGTTCCTCAAGCCCTCCTCTCAGATGGGTACACAGCCCTCCTTGGGGACATCCTTGTGGGGGAGGGGGTTCTGTCCCCACTACCATTCCCCTATGGATGAACACACCACTCCTCAGGACCCTGATTCAGGGTGCATAACCATAGCAACTCAGCTGACCTGCCAGCACTCAGGACCGTGACGGACTCCAAAGCCAGCCGGCACCAGGTGGGCCCTCAGCAAACACGTTCATTAAGTGGTGATGACTGCTGCAATCTGCAGTGTCACGCTCAGATTACCACTCAAAAAATAACTCGCCTACCAATATTCCCTCCTGATGACAGATTCCCATGCCGCACCAAGCGGAGAGGCTTGGCTATCGACCACATCTCTGATGGACCTGGGAGAAGGACCAGCTCTTTGCCCAGCTCAGTACTTCAGCCATGGCCTCCCCACAACTAGCTTCTCACATTTGCAACCAAGTGTGCAAAGCCAAACACGCTAGTGAAATCTGGCGTTTCCTCGGATGGGGGAGACTCTTGGCAAATTCACTTTCGAATCTTCCCAACATAAAACCTGCCTCTCTGTGATGCTGGGTATAAGCACAAAAAGCTTACGACAGCTTAAAAACCAATCCAGCATGGCACAGATCATGGTGTTCAACTTCAGAACCTTCTTTTCTCTTAAACAATGTGAAAAAACATCAGCTTTCAGAGGCTGCCTATTTCCGTAAGCGAAAAGATAGTGATTCAGGGCTTTCCCTCGATCTAGAGAGTAACTGCAGAAGACCACAGTCACCCTGCCAGGGTATGTCCCTTCCAGAGTACTTAAGGCACTGGCTGAACAAGAACTGCCGCTGCCTCCCTCGCCCAAGCAGAGAGAACAGAGCAAACCAAACCACTCCACTCATGCCTGGAAGCCAAGACCCTCCCTTCTAAGCTCTCCTGCGGAAGATGTGGAGAGAGACCACCCTCATAAGGCAGCTGGCTGAAACAGGCCTTCCATTTAAAGACCACTTCCCCCAGACACACCCCCAAAACAACTTGGTACCCTTAAAATGACATTCAAGAACTTACCTTCTGGTTCTAAAGTGGTATCCTCAACTAAACTGAAGGAGGGCCGGGCCAGGGACAAGGCTGCCATGGTGACCAAGACCAGGCAGATGAAGCGCCCCCAGCTGACCATGGTCACAGTGCCAATCCCTGGTCCTCTTCCATATCTCCATGTGGACGGTAATCCCATCTGCACACTTCTTCTGAGACCATGGGCTACCTGCAATGCCTTCAGCCCACAGGGGGCTCAGGAGCCAGGGCGCTGCAGCGGCTGTGCTCAGGCTGCTGTTGCTGTTGTTGTTGTTGTTGCTGCTGCTGCTGCTGCTGCTGCGGCTTTGGCTGCCACTGAAAGAAATTCAGCTAGATTCAGTCTCTCCCCCGTGCCAACCTGCTTAAACCCAGATGGGATAAAACCGTTTCTCAGCCTCTCAATACATTCACAAACACATTCTTTCTCATTGTCGGAAAAGCCTTCCATCCTCACCTCAGCGTCCCAGGTGTTTCCAGAGTAGTCCACAAGCTGGAGTAGGCTAATCTTTTTAAAAAGCTTACTTTTAAGAGACACAAAGATAAACCATCTCTATAGGACCAGCCCAGCCACCCAGCTACACAGCGTGCCCTTCCATCCACTATCAAAGCTACCAGGTTGCTGAAGCAACTCGACCTTCCTTCCTTTCAAGGGCAATTGCAAAAAACCCGAGTTTAAAACGCTGGGCTTGGCACGACCAGACTCATTAACTTCTCTTATTCCAGCTGGCCTTTAAGAAGCTGACTGGAGGAAGGGTTTGCTCTGAGAACTGCATTTCAGCTGAGCTGAACGGCATCTCCCCCACCCCACCTCCACCCCTACCCTCAGAATGGTTCTCGGAAAGAAAGGAGACCAACAGAATCAAAGAATCTCAGGAAGGCTACAAAAAATTCCCACCAGTTTACACTTGTCAGAATTCATTTTCAAAAGCAGGCGTGTATTTCAATCTTCAGCCAAGCAGCCACTTACAGAGAGTGAGTTTAATCCAACGGGGGACTCAAAGCCTGGATCCCCTTCCACTGACTAGGAGGCAGTGTACAGGCATACTAACTAAATATCTCCAACCAACATCAAAGGGGTAAAGATACAGAGCAGATACAACCCTTGATGGATGGCTCAAGATTTTATTAGTAATGGTGATGAGACCCACAAGCTGTCCTGGTATGCGATTGGCCTGCGAACTTTCAAGACTGCTAACCTATCGGCCAAACTTCCAAAGTATCAGTTACAAGGGGCACACTCAACTCACTAGATCCAAAGCAGAGAATTTCCCAAGAAAGCTTACCCCGGGACAAATAACTATACGTTTGTTCAGTGTCTTCAATGACTAAGCCTTGAGTCAGAATGCACAAGCTTTAGAGAATCTGCTTAAACCAATGGCAGGAAAGGATCCGACAAAACCATGGGATTTGGATACTGGGATGTACATTTTATGATGGGTGAGCGTTTTAATAAAAAGGAGAGAAAGAGAAAAAAAATGTCCAATCTCGCGCTTTTGATGCCTTCAATGATGACACAGGATTTCAACACTGCCAGAATTTCCCTGAAGCCCTCACTGTCCTAAAATCTGTTCCTTTCACCCTTCCCTGAGATTAAAAGGCAGAGAGGAAGAACCATCTTCAAGGGGGACATTAAGGAGCTGTTGTTTTTTATTTTTTAGCACAGGTAAAACGGTATAGCTAACAACAAAAGCCAGGAAAGTGTGTGTGTGTGTGTGTGTGTGTGTGTGTGTTTGGGAGCGCATTTAGGTGTTGTGTCTTTAGACAGCTTGAAGGATTTTTGTTCTCTAAGTCTTCTTTCTCCTTAAAGCCATGAGTCCCAAAAGATAATTCCTTGTCTATTTCTACATACCTGTCAAAGGAGAGTACACAAACATTCTCATTGATTTACTAAGAACTTTCAGAATGCAGGTAAATTCTCCACCTCTCTAAAAACTTTACAATCTCAGTCCCTAGTAGGTCTTGCGGCAGGGTGCTCACCCCACCTTCCCCACCAGGCTCTACCCAGGAGTGCCTCAGCTCCCGCTGAATGAGGAAGATGGCCAGTGCCCCAGGCTGACTCAACCTGAACGTTGGATCTTCGAAGGCCCAGCCCCCACAGCAGCTCCCTCCTCAAACCTCTGTAAGGCGAGAAGTGAAGGCAGCAGGTCTGCGCAGCTCCTCACCAGAGTGGACAAAAGTACTGAGCGACCTCCTAGGCAGGATAATTAGGTCCCAAGGCTCCGTGTTGGGAACACAGGCCCAGCATGCTGCTGGCGGCCACAATCCCAGCTTCCTGCCTTCAATACCATAATCCTTCCTGGAGGCTGAGCCCCAGAGAAAGCCCCAGCGTGTTTATTTTTCCCCCTGAAAGGGGACTCTCTTCTCAGCCTACGAGGGAGGAGTCCTCACCCTCGCTCTGACGGATGGCTCTTCACGGCCACCCGCCCCTTGGGGTCATCTCCACACAAGTCTGCCTCCAAAGACAGACAAGTGACCGGCAGAAAGGGCCCGGCTGGTGAGCTTGCGCAGTGTTGTACACGTTTACACACTCCTTGGCGTCCTGCAAGAAGGCAGGCTAACTTAAGGCCAGCCCTGGGGGTGAGAGGGGGTGCTGCTACCTTAAAGGGTAGTTCCAAGATACCTCAGCAGGCTGAGCAATTGGCATTTTGTTCCTAAATGGCTTTCTCCTGGGAGAAGTGAACACTCCCAGGCTAATACTAAATGTAGCCTCCCTACCCTGGTTCAAGGCTCCCTTACTTCTCCACGGGGCTGAATAGGGAAGGGGGCTGTCACGGGCTTGTAGAGGGGAGAGGCGAAGGCGGGTCCTAAATATAACGAAATCCCAAAAATACAAGCTGCCGTAAGTAAGACCATAATCCCTGCCTACTGTCTTAGTGGGCACTCCGAGCAGCTTGGGGTGCACATCACCACCCTACTTCATTGTAGCATTTCTTTCATTTGTCAGCCTGGAATATCCTGTTTTATCCCTCTTCTTGGGGCGCTAAAGAGCTCTGAGAAATCTGCATTTTAATTGACATTCCAACGAGAGGGAGAGGGGCGCCTGATTGCTTTTCTATTCAAACTAAACAGGCTTTTCAGATGAAAATGAGTCCAGGCTGGTGGAAGATTTACAGGGATTTGGGACGCTTGGGACAATAGAGTTTTAAATGTTGATAGCGTTTCACACCAAACACATAATGGGTGCCCAGAGTTTGAAAGCAAGTCTGCCTTTAAGGGTAGGTTTTATTGAACTGGGGGGTGGGTGGGGGGTGAGGAAGGAAGGTCTTGGGAAGTTTGTAGGGGCGCAGAGCTGAAGCCGGCCTCCCGCGCCTGCCCCCTGGCCGCGAGAGTGGAAGCCAGCGCCACGCAGGGCCCTCGGCCTATTCCCCTGCGCTGAAAGAATGAGCGCTCAAGTTAGAACTCGCCTGTGCTTTCAACATCTCGGCGCGGCTGCGGTCGGAGCAGCTAGGAGAACTAGGAAAAGTCGGTCCAGTTCGCCCCCTAGCCCCAGGCGCGCGGCGATCGCTCCTGCGCCAACCGCTGTGGCCCGCGAGGGATGGCCAGCACCGGAATCCCAGACCAAAGCCACTGCCTCCCTAAAGGTGTCACCCAGGCATCTCCATCCCTTTGAGGATGTTGCCTGACACACTCCAGCAGTTTCTTCCCAAGAAAGAGCCTCTCCTAAGGGTCTGTGTAATACCAGGCTGGAGCTTCCAGAATCCAAGCACCCCAAAGATGCCCTTCCCAAACCCGCGCCTATGGGCTGTGTCACTGGCAGGCGGCCCCATGGCGCGCCGGCTCTGAGCTCAAAGGAACGCGCCCAGTAGGCAGGACTGTGCCCGCCGGAGTCTGACAGGAAAGGGGTGCCGGCGGCGGCGGCAGATGTCAGCATTTGGATGGAGGTGCTGAAAAAACTCCCCCAAAGCCAGCCATCCGCATTCATCCACTCCTCCATCACCAATACAGCCAGAGACTGACAGGGCGCGCCCCCAAATCGTTTTACCCGCGCCCTTCTCTCGGGGATCCTGCGCCCCGCATCCTCCCACGGCACCCACTTCCCCGGCTGGCGAAGCTCCCGGAGGCGTTCCGCACGACGATTACCTTGAATGGCAGCGCTCCTCTGCGCTTGGTGCTGCGCCGGAGCCCAGAGTGGGTCGGGATGGAGCAGGCGATGAGCTCGGAGGAAAACTCCAAAAAGAGAACGATCCCTTGGGTCGCAGCCGGCGCCAAGGTTTCGAGGCTTTACGCGCGCCCGGGATCGCAGAACAGCGAGGACATGACGCCGGAGCTGCCCTCGGATCTGGGCAGCTTCAGAAGAAAGGACTGGGGCTTGGCGTTGCCTACTCCAAACTTTGCTGGCGAGTGAACACTCGCAGCGCTCAGGAACGCTGAGGCCCGGGGGCTCACGCCCGGCCCCCGCCAGCCCGGAGAGCAGTCGCCACGCCGGGCCAGGAACACACAGGCAGCCCCCGCGCCGGAGCTCTGGCGGCCGCGCGCTCGATCGTCGGTGCGCCCGTTCCGCGTCCGCCGCCGCCGCTCGCCTCTCCCGGCGCTCTCCCCGCGCAGCCCGCGCCGCCGCCGCAGCCTCTTCGGGAGGGTCACGCCCCCCGCTGAAACCCGAGCCGTTTCCTGGACGGCGGCGCCCGCTCTGCCAATCAGCGCCGCGCGTTGGGGCAGTCCCGAGCCCTGCGCTGCTCCCAACGCCTAGCAGCCGCAGAGACACCAGCCAGGCAGGCGAGGGGCCCCGCCGTGCTGCCCGCAGAGATGTACAGATGACCTCTCGGAACCCGGTTGATGAAGGGCCCGGTACACTACTGCCCCGGTCCCTAGCCAGCTTCAATGCAGAGTGGATGCGTTACGTTGTTTTATGTCACGTTAGGAAACAAATGACAGAATGCTGTGCAACTTCAGACACCTTAGAATTGGTCTGCAGCATACTGGGACCAGAAATTTCCTGTCATTGAAGCTTTGAGGGTAGAAACAGCTTATGTTAGTGGGAGATGTTGCGTTATCTTGTTCTTCTGAACAGTAGAAGGGGGTCGTGGTTTGGGAAGCCCTCCTTTAGAAAGGCAACAAGTGAATAGGTAATTGTACTTAGTCCGCATATCTGCCTGCAGAGTAACAGACCCAGATTCTGACAAGAAAACTGAAGAGCGGAGAGGTTAACACACCTGGCTACTGGTTGAGCCCTCTAATGTGGCTGTCCTGGAAAAAGCCAAAGTCTACAACCGAAAACATCTTGTTTAATAGTATCAATGTAGGTTAACATAAAGAAATCCAAAGGAGGGCTGGAAAGATGGATCAGCAGTTCAGAGTGCTTCCTGCCTTCCAGAGGGCCAGATGCCAATTGCTGGCATAAATATCAGGCACTCACAATGGCCTTTAACCCCAGCCGCGGAGGCATCCAAAGCCTCTGGTCTCCTTGGGAGGCTATACTCGTCAACACAAAGATACAGGCACATAGTTCAAAAATAAAAATAAATATTTAAGAGAAAGTGAGGCTGGAGACATGACTCAGTTTAAGAGCACTGCCAGAGACTGGTTCAATTCTCAGCATCCACAGGCTGTCTCACAACTACCTCTAACTCCAGTTCCGGGGTCCCGACGCCCTCTTCTGGCCTCTGGGGGTACTGCATGCACAGTGTGCAGACAGACTTATAGGCAAATATCCATACCCACCAAATAAAATGAAAATAAATAAATAAATAAATAAATAAATAAATAAGAAAGAGAGAGAAAAAGAGAGAAAGAAAGAGAGGGGGAAGGAAGGAAGGAAGGAAGGAAGGAGGGAGGGAGGGAGGGAGGAAGGAAGGAAGGAAGGAAGGAAGGAAGGAAGGAAAGAATCCTGAAAGAGTCCAGACAGGAGTTGGAGACGTAGTGCAGTGGTAGGCTGCTTGCCCAGCATGTACAAGGCCCTGTGTCTGATGTACACCACCCCCAAGAGAGAAACAAAGAAACAGAAACAGGAAACACACTCACTCTATCAAAAAAAAAAGTCATCTGATGTTGAGCAAATTGGATTCCTCTCTCTGACTCTTCCGCTGCAAAGCAAGATTCTTTAACTAAATGTCAGGCCAGGTTGTAAGTGATTGGCATCTCCCATTTGTCTCTTCCACTAGGCTGTCTTGGGATCATTTATCTTTCAATGTGCGTTCCCTTTCCCTCATTCAACCCTTGAGAAATTGTGCTTAAATTCAAGGCCACATAAATTGTAATCCTAGCACTCAGAAGTGTGAGGCAGGAGGACTGCCTTGAGTTCGGGGTCAACTTGGTCTATGTAGTAAGTGTGAAGCCAGCTACATTTTGTCTAAATAAATTAAATCTTAATTATTGAGCCAAACATAGTGCCACATGCTGTATTCCCAGACCTCGCATGATAAAGAAAAGTTCGAGAGTTTGAAAACAGTCTCAGGTACATGCTGCGTTTGTCAACCCTGGGCTACCTGAGACCCTGACTCAAAAAACAGTCACTAAGTTCAGAAAAGCCTTAAATACCCTCTGGTGCCTGAAGACAAATAAAGCCAGACAGTAAAGCCCACCTGGGAAACAGGTTTGAAAGAGGAGAGGAACCAGAATCCCTAATACTCGACTTTGTGCCGTTTACACACATGTATTCCGCAAGGCCCCGCGTGATTAAAAGATCATCTTTATTCACAGCATAGCCCGGGAAACTTTTATGCACATCACTAAAAAGTGAGGAGTAGCAAATCCATTTTCAATGCCTCTAGCAAATGGTTATGAAATTAGAGTTTGAAAATTCAACAAAAATAACAGCCTGATTTCCAAACAAAATGGTCTGTTTATATGCTTAGTAGAAAGGGGTGTGTTCTGAGTGAGTTCTGTGGCCTGGATCAGAACACCTCAGTCAGGTGACGCTGAGCCATTCACTGGGGGTGCCAATGTGTGCTCATTCTCTGACCTGAAGTCACAAAGGAAAGGCTATGGTCCTGCTCCAAGCTGACACTTCTATCTTTATGATCCCCATTGATGGGAAACTCCCTGTCTCAGGACACAGCCCTTTCCCTACTGTAGTGGGTCCACCAGCCATTGAAAATGAGGTTAACACATTCTCACATAAATTAATGGTCCAGGAAGCTGCTGTCCCTGTCCCTCCCCCCACTCATCCATCGCTTTATGGATGCTGAATGGGAGGGAAGCCCTTCCGCTGAAAACAAAAACACCTTCTTTAACATCAGAGGCAGTTGTACAGAATTTGTTCTTTATGGAGATGAAAAGGTAGCCATCCATCCAAAGGCCCTGATGGCCAAAGAGCACCTTTTTTCTTTTTTTTTTTTTTCCAAGTTAGCAAAGCTCACAAATCCACAATAGGAAAATTTTAAGTTAAAAGAAAAAAATTTTAAGGCATGCTTGGAATTTTGGGGGGAAAAATTAGTTTTGCATCATTTGGACTTCAAGTGACCTCAGTGGTCCAGGAAAGCTTTCGGCCCAGCCAGGCTTCTGAGTGAGAAAATAATCTCTTGGCAGGTTTCTACCCCCTCTCCCTTCTTCAAGTGGCTGGAACCCCTTTTGTCAATGGCCTCCCGTGAATGCTGTCACTAATAAGCCTATTAATGAGTTTCCACGGCCGAGTGTGAATAGGTAAATAGGGCCCAATCTGTTGAGGTTTTGGGGGTGAGGGCAGAAAAGCCAGCAAGAACTCAAGGTGACAGTTTGAACTGAAGGCAGCTAGGCGGCAGGTTTCCGCTGAAAGAAACCCCAGACAAGGCCACATTCTCCACCCTCCACCCCCTACAGGGCCTCCTTTCTTCCCAATTTTCCCCTTTTATAAAATGTCTTGAGTAGTCACCCTTTTCTTTTTCCCCAGAAGGCCTCACGACGCCCCCCCTCCCCCACTACTCTAGTAATGATCCGTCAATGGAATGAAAGGGAACTGAGAGCAGCAGAAATCAAGGATCCGACCCTACCCATGGCGAGGGGCAAACTGCGGTCAGCCCATCCCTGGGAGAGGAGAAAAGGAAAGGGGCTGCTCGGACACTCTCTGTTGAGATTCAGATGTTTAATTTTATCATTTGTGTTTTAATGGTTTGTGTCTCCTGCACCCTCTGGAAAAGCTGGGTGAGCAAAGGCTGTGTGGGACTGCCAGTGTGGGCCTGGCTACATGCAAAACGATGGACTTCAGTCTTTACGTGACATCTCTATAAGGTCCCAAGCACAGCTGGGGTTCAAGCTCATAGTCCAGGACCACAGCCGGGCAGCTTACTCCAGAGTGAGAAAAGAGTGCAATCAGTTTGTGACGTTTCACTAGGGAAAATATATATATTTATATTATGTTATATTTATTAGCTCTAGTGAGATGCCGTGTGTGTGTGTGTGTGTGTGTGTGTGTATTCCCCCCCCATATTCACACTGAATATCATCTAAGATTCTAAACTACACAGACCTACTTCCCTGGGGATATAGAGTCCTCTGGAAGCCAGACATGGTGATGCATACCTATAATCCCAGCACTCAGGAGCAGGAGGTAGACACAGAGAGAATCAGATGTTCAAAGACAGCCTGAGGTGGAGAGCTAAGGGCTATCCTGGGCTCCTTGGGTCTCCTCGTAGGACTATCTCCCTTTGATGCCGAGGGAATTTAGTCTTTGAGGGTCGGAGGCCTTGTGGCAGCCCCTCCCTTCAGGTAGAGCGCCTGTAAACTGGAGCCAGTTACTTCAGTTTCCTGAGTTGTCTGTTTTCTCGGTAGCAAAGGAACTCTTTTATGTCGCAGCCGTCACATGAATAAGGAGGATGGGACAGACACCAGGGTACTCCCAGGGGTTCCCAGAAACTTTGACACATGGGAGAAGCCACGAGTGTTCTATGATAATCACCAACCACCCCATAGGTTACTACTCCCACCTCCCAGGACCATCAAGGGCTGAGCTTGTGGCTGCCCTGTCATTACGGTGCTATTACTGATAATTAGTAAGAGCCTCTATTAATATATTCTGGAGCCATCCCTGCTGACACGCCCTCCCGCCCCAGCAGAACAGCCCAATGAGATACACCCTGGAGGTTGGCCTTCGTGCTGCCTCCGTTGCACAGACCGAGGTTGTGAGGAGGGGAGGAAGGCGCCCTGGTGCTGATCAGTTGCCACTGTTGCTATCAGTAGTTCCTGGGGGATACTGGAAGGACTGTATGGGGACGGGTAGAAGGCACACATAAGGATAGACTTGGCCCTGAGGACCACCCTGCAAGAGAAAAACAGCGTAAACACAGAGATCCGGCAAATCTGCTGCGTCTACCTCTTCTCTCTGGAGTCCACACAGTAGGGTTGCACATTCTCCCTCCTTTGCTGGACATTTGAATAATTTCACAATTTTAAAAAATAGAGGAAACTCCATAGATAGATGGTGTGGCCTCTCATCTCAACACTGCCCCCTTCTGCCCTGTGCCCGGTTGGACAAGGATGAGTTCCTGCCATCTGTTAACCTGAATCTGAGAAGGGAGCCAGTTGGCTAGTTGCTTAGTTAAGGCAGCCACATGCACAGCTAGGATGCCATAAGTCTCTTGGTGACTGACAAGGACCATGGGACAATAGAAACCGCACTAGCTCCAGGCACCCGGGCGTGGCTTTCATCTTCCATCCGCATCCCTTAGCGGATTTGGCTTGAGTCCACCTGCACGGCTGTCAAACGGGCTGTGCTCATCACTGTTTGCATAACTAAGGTTTCCCCACACACACACTCGCCTAGCCTAAAAGATAAACGTCTCATGATCTCCGGCAGGTCTCTGAACATCCTGGCCTATACCTTGAGACCCAAAGATGCTGACAGGTTGTCAATTACCTGTCGATGAAGGACGTGATGTATTACAGGAACCTGTGTCTGTGTGGAAGAACAGACAGATGTCTGCAAGCACTGCTCTTGACTCTTCTACTCATAATGAGCCTCTCCCAGAAAAACACCTCCAATCCCGGACCACCACTATTCAAGAGCAATGTATGGCATGTCACTCCTTGCCTGCAAGCCTCCAGGCCCCACCATCACCATCATCATCATTATCACCATCATCATCATCATCACCACCATCATCTTCACCCCCAACACATTGGAAAAACCTCCTCTACAATTCTTCCTTTAGTTCCCACCTGGAATACCTGTCCCCACCTGGGGAGCCCTGTGCCCCAATTTAGTAGCACCAACCATATTCTGAGAGTTCCAAAGCCAGGTGTAGCTAGTGCTTTCATGGTGAACAAAACACCGATGTGAGAGGCTTTTGCTACCATGACACTGCACTGAACTGTTGGCCAGGCCCTTGCATAATGCCTAGGACCTCAGGATCCTTCCTACCCATTCCCATCTGGGCCACTCCCGTGGCCTGTATGGGAGCATCTTGCATTGCCAATGGGACTTAGGACGGTGGTTCTCAATCTTCCCGATACTGGGACCATGTAGTATAGTTCCTTGTGTCGTGATGACTCCCCTCCCCCAACCATAAAATATGTGTGTTCTCCAATGGTCTTAGGCGACCCTTGTGAAAGGGGTGTTTGACCCTTTGGGGGCTGAGATCCACAGGTTGAAAACCGCTAACTTAGGAGAAAGAACTCTTCTGCTTCACATAAAACTCTGCTGCTTAGCATGGGAACAGGATGGGAGGAACACTAGGGTGGTTTCCTTTAGAAAATACAGTGTTTACCTCTGCTCCCCTGAAAATGAGTATAGATTCACCTACCTGTCCTGACACCCCCCTTTGTCAGCTCTTGTCCTCCGAGGGACTCCAATCACACTTGGAAAGGTGTCTCCCCGGGTTCACAAGGCCTGGCATGCTAGAGCAGTTTGGTGAGCTGTGTTTATAGCCAACATGCCTACAGATGGATTCCTGCAGATTGATGGTGACTGAAACATAGTCTCTTTGGATCTCTTTTTAAGGTATCCAGAAAGCATATTTCAAGGAGGTTTTACACACAGTGAGGTCTACCTGGAAATTAGGGCGAAAGAGCCATTTTAGGGCAAGACTGACTTAGCCGTGTCATTCCCCTTGTTTGCGATGACCCAGTTTCCACAGCACGTGCCTCCTTTTCTGCCGATTTCTGCGTTTTCGTTATTCTACTTCTCGAGGGTGTGTGTCTATTTTGTCCAAATGTGTAAAGAAGTTACCTTAATAAACCAAATGGGAGAAAAACCAAAAGGATTTTGCTGCCAGAATCCTGCTAAACTCGAAGGAGGAGGCAGGGAATACAGGTCAGCATGCGCATAAAACCACAAACCCAGTAACCCTTTTAGGGTCCCAGAGCTCCTGTATTTTGTCCCCAGGCTGGAGATAAAGGCCATCAAGGAGTAGGCAGATATCTTTAACAGATTTCTAAGAACAATGCTGAGCAAAAGTTAATTTGAGCTGACACTCGGGGACCCAGGAAGCAGGTGGCTCCAGGTGAAGAGACCGTGGACCTCAGGCCAGGGCCTGGAGGCTCTTTGTTCCTCATCTTCTGTACAGGAGGTAGATGCTCAGTGGACACTAGCGCCCCCGTGTGGCCGTGGGCGTCCCTGCGGATAGAAGAAGGGAAGACAGGCTGGAGGACAGCACTTGATCGCTCTGTGCCCTGGCACGATGCAAGAGATGGGGCTTCCAGGGCGGGGCTTCCAGGGCGACAGGAACATGGTCATTCCAACACTGTTCCCGGTTTCTAGTGGTTCATGGTGTGTAGCTGATCCAGTGATTGGCTGGGAGGCGTGTCTGTAGAAAGAATCCAGCTGGTTACCCAATCCTAGCTGAGATGGAGAGAATTATCCCTTGGTGTCTTGGGAGGGCATCCAGCCGGAATGGCGAGCATCAGCAGTCTGGAACGTTACTACTTCAGGCCTCTTCTCTGTCCACATGGTGTGGAGCCCCGGGAAGGCTGTTCCAGATTTCCAGCTAGTGGCCCCCTTCTCTCCACTTGAATGAACAAGGTTCCAAACAGCCTCAGCAACTTTGCTTTAAGCTAGAGTCTCCTTTCTCCCCTTAGCATATCTTGCTGGAGTCCACCTGCACAGTAAGACTTCAGGCCTGAGGCTCCCAGCTCCCTTCTACCAAGGCCAGTCAGGGCCCACTCTGGGCTATATCCTCTCGTGAAAACCACCATGTAACCATCCTTTCTGTTGTGGATACAAACGGTATTGCCTGTCTCCTTGCTATGATAAAACACCTGACCAAAGCAACTTTAGGGAGGAAGGATTTCTTTTGGCTCAACCATGTCTGGAATGTCATTTTGTTCCAGTGAGGAAGAAGATTTCTCCTTTTTATTCAGACTAAGAGCCTCCGCCATAGAATGGAGACACTCATATCTAGGGTGTGCCTACCTTCCTCAATCTAATCTAGATGATCCCTTACACTTGTTTCCATGGTAATTCTAAACCTCATCAAATTAGCATCATGACTGACCATTTCAGGTCCCTTTAGGATCCTGGCCAGTTCTGCCTCCTCTCCACCTGTCGCCCACCCAGAAATAGGAACCATTGCCTTCCTTGTCCACAAAGTCATCTTGAGTTTTGATAGGTCCCCATTTGCAGGACCATGAGTCAGTGGTCTCACTTTATCCTAGCAACTGTGATCATGGTCTTTTAGGGCATATCTGCCTTCAAGCACAAGAACCCTGAGAAGTAGCACTAGGTGACCCTGATAACAAGCCAACCTTTGGTGTTGGGAGCTTAGCCAAGAACGTTGTTGTCATGGGGAAGGGAGTGGCTTTAGAGATGCTGATGGTAGCTCTGTGGGCTGCATCTTTGGCTGACTCTAGTGGCTTCAAACCTACAACTTTAATCCAGCTTTAATGGACTCTGTGACTGACCTGTTTTCCTATAAACCCATGTATAACATGAGGTACAATCAGCTCTGTGGATCATCAGGAAGACTCGAGTGCTTTTTTTTTTTTCTTTTCCCTGCACAGTCCTGGCTATCCTGAAACTCACCCTGTAGACCAAGTTGACCTCAAACTCAAGAGAGCTGCCGGCCTCTGACTCCTGAGTGATTAAAGGTATGTACCAGCAGGATGGAGATATGGCTCAGAGGTTAAGAGTAGATGGTTGCCCTTCCAGAGGTCCTGGGTTCAATTCCCAGCAACCACATGGTGGCTCCCAACCATCTGTAGTGAGATCTGACACCCTCTTCTGGCATGCATGCAGATAGAGTATTCCTATTCATAAAATATATAAATAAATATTTTTTAAAAGTCAGAAAAAATTCCAAACAAATTACCTAGTAGACCATAAGTTCTTAGAAAGAAAAAAGCAAACCAAACCCCAACATGGTAACTAACAAGATATAATGTAGATCCTGGCAGAAATTAATGAATGGAAACTGAGGAACAATAGATTCAACCACTAAAGCAGAGTTGGTTCTTTGGGACAAAAGAAAAAAAGGCGTGTTTCACCATCATCCCATCATCCACCTCAGTATCCACAGGCTCAGCCAACTGAGAGAGAGATTTGGAAAAAATATATATATACATATACATATACATATACATATACATATACATATGTACATATATTTGCATTTGATGTGCACATACTCTGTATGTCTGTCGTTTTCCACAAACCATGTAGTAGCACGGCTCTTTTTGTAATATTTACACAGTCCCAAGTATCACACATAATTTAGAGGCTGTTTACAGTTTCCTGGAAGATGTGCAGTTTATATGCAAACATGGCACCATGACATGTAAAAGGTTTGAGCAGGCACAGATTTGAGTATCTATAAGTGGCCACAGAGCAAGCCCCTCAGACAGAAAGGGACACATGGGACACTGACATCTAGTTCACAGTCGGCATAGACCGAAAGCCCACGTAAAGGGCGTTGCTCACCTCGAACCACTGACCTGTGCTCTCTGCGTCATTTTCATACCAGAGCCTCTAGGCCCCACCCTGACAGAGCCCTGGTCTAACCCTGGCCTCACTTTCCATTGCTTACTCTGCTGAGTGACACTGGGCAAATGGTGTGGCCCTCGGGAGCCCCTGCATCTCTATTGATGAACTAGACTCTCAGACATAACTGGCTTTGAGGCTAACCATCCTTAGGCAGTGGTTTGCACTGTGCTTCTGCTCTTTCTTCTAATGGACCCTCCACATGGCCAGAAAGCCATTCTGTCCTTAGCTTCTCTGACAGCTGGAAGAGCTGTTTTCATCTTTTATATTCCCAGTTGTTCCTTTCCACAAAGCATCCATTTGTTTTCTTTATAGAAATCCCCAGTGTGCTGAAAAAGGGATTAGAAACCATTGCGATGCTCATTTCCCCTAAATGAGACACAACTTCAGAACTCTGAAGGCTCTGGTTGCCAAATCTGATTAAAAAAAAAAATACAGGATGCCTTGTTATATCTGAATTTGGGGTAAACACCAACTTTTTTTTTTCTGTATGTCCCCAGCATCATCTGAACAAATATCATGATAGAGATAGAGTTATATAGATATCTCAAAGCATTATTCATAATTTATTTGAAATTCAGATTTAATTGAGTATCCAGCATTAAATATGGTCTCCCCATTCCTCCCTTCTCATGCTGGATAGGAACCAGTCTCACAGTGTTCCACATTGCTTTTCTGTTACTGTGGTAAAACACTGACCAAAAGCAATGTTGGAGGCAGGTACTCAGGGAAGGACCCTGGAGACATGAACTAAAGCAGAGACCATGGAGGAATGCTGCTTATTGGCTTGTTCCCAGGCTCAGCTCCAGTGACCTTTCCAAGAATGGTACCACCTACAGTGGACTGGGCCCTCCTGCATCAGTTGGTAATCAAGACGTGCCCACAGGTTGATTAGACATAGGCAACTCCCCAACTGAGGTTCCATTTTTCCATGTGATTCTAGGTTGTGTCAAGTAAAACCAGTCAAGACATATGTGTAGAGTGGCTGGACAAACCCAAGGAAACAGGCAACTAAAAGCCTTCCCTTCTGGATTTACACAAGAAGAGCCTTGTGAGGCTAGGAGGGAAGACCTGAAGAAGACGTTAATGTCTTACCTGAGTTTGGTTTCCTGGGCCTCTGTGGCAACCTGGGCTTTCTTCATAGCAACTGACTGACATATACGTTGATAGACCTGTTCACACCTTGGGCAGTGGTTACAACCATGTCTTTTTACCTGAGCTTCCTGTTGAAGCTTCCTGAGCTACCACCCAGAAGTAGAACCTGACCCATTGAAGATGCTGTGAGAGTTGGCTGTCAGCTGTGTATGCAGAATGTCCATCCCTTCTTGCCATGATGATCATTATGAAACCCCAACCTTAGGGCACCAGATTCTCCAGGAGTCACAACAGGGTAGAGACTTTCAGGAGGAAGCCTGGACACTGTCCGTCCCTCATCATGCAGGGATCATATGCCCCAGAGTGATACACCATTGGTTCCTTAGGTTTTATGCTAGGTTAGTTAGCTGGAGACTTAGGAGGGATGGGTACCAGCCTATTACAGCACTCCTCTCAGCCTGTTGATGGGGCTGTGGCACCCCATCTTGACAAGGCTTTAGGGAACTCAGCTACAAACAGAGCTTTTGTCCTTGAAGAAGACAGAAGAATTCCTGTTCCAAACGTGTCCTGCCTCCAGATCTTTTACTTCTCAGATCTAGCCCTGCTACAAGCTCTGGTCCTCTGAGCATGCTCTCTGCTGGAATCTCTTCATGGTTGTGAGTGGTCTCTGGTGACCTCACCAGTCCATATCCCGCTACCTCATCCTTCCTACCTCTATGGCACTGTCTCATTCCCAGATCCCCTCTAGCTACTCTGCTTGCCTCTGCCACACTTTCCTTAGCTCCAGACAGCTAACTCTGTCTGGGCCTTTGGTTTCGGTTTGACTTGAGTTCCATGGCAGCTAGGTCACCTAGCCTCCCTGTGCCACCTATGCCGGTTGCTACATCTGCTCTGTAAATGGCTTATAGCTCCCTATTCTGCTGTAGCCAGTTACCATGAGCTCACAGACTAAAAACCACATAAAGGTGCTCTTGCTGGCTCATGGACCAGAAGTCTGGATGGGTTCTGCTGTTCACAGATGCTCTGGGCAAGAATCTGCCTCTACATTCACACAGGGTATCAGCTGCCTCTTCATTCACACAGAGTATCAGCTGGATTCTGCTCTGGCACTCTGCATCTCAGGGCAGGTACGTCATGCATTCAGCAGGAAGCCTATTTATCTCACCTTCTCCCTCCAATCTCAAAGTCAGCACAACATATAAGTACCTCCCGGTGCAACGCAGAGCCAAGCCTCATCTCCTGTCTCATATCTCTGCTCCAGAGGGCAGAGGGGAGAAGTTGCCCATTTTGAAGAGTTCACCTGCTTAGAGAGATGGACCATCTAAATAATCTCACAGGTATTTTTGTTTCATTTTGATTTTTGAGACAGGGTTTCTCTGTGTAACCCTGGCAGGCCTTGAACTCAGAGATACACCTGTTTCTGTCTCCCAAGTGCTGGGATTAAAGGTGTGCACCACCACCGCCCTGCAAATAACCTCATAGTTTAAAAGTACTTTTTCTACCTGTAAAGTTATTTTACTAGATTCAGGGTATTGAAACAGGAATGTCCTCAGGGGGACCAAACAAAGAAGAATATACCTTGCTGCACAGAAAAAAAAAATCTTCTCCAGAGGTTGTTGTTACAAAATCTAAGTGACCAGTGCACAAGCCAACTCTCTCACAGGCTCTGGAGGCCGGAAGTCCCTAAGGAAGACATCTATGGGGCTGGACTCTCTCTTTACACCCACAGGAGACTCTTTCCTCTCCTTTTCTAGCTCCTAGAGATTGCCTGCATCCCGGACCTCCAGGCATTCTTACAGTCCTTTGGCTTGTACCTTGGCCCTTCAGTGGCTGCATCTACTGTCACTTTATCTGGTGTTCCTCCTTCGTGTCCTTGGTCAACTTGCCTCTTCTTAGAAAGACATCTGTCATATTGAATGGGCTAGTCTCAAGGAAATTAACTTAGTGACATCTGTGACAGTCAAACAGTAATGCGACCCTAGGTGCCCCAAACAGAGATGATGCTAGGAGAGCCTTTGGCACAGGGCTGCCTCTAGCTGGCTTAATACACAGTAGTAGTTGGCCATGCCCAGGGCGGGTCCCTTCTAGGTCACTGTGGGTACCAACCAGAATGGCAAGTGAGAGTATGTTCATAGCCATGCCTCTCCTTAGCCTTCCAGCTTATCTGACCCCTGCCCATCTTAAGAGCAACTTTTCCACTGACTGCTCTTTACTGGGACTGGCTCTTGCCTGTGTGACCTTTCACCTCTTCTGGGCCATCCAGGTCTTTATCTTGGGCACTCTTCAGATTTCATTATTCTGGGAGCCTGCTCATCTCCCTTTTCTCCCCCCTCCCCATCTTCCCCTCTCTCTTTCTCCCTCACCCCAGGGTGCTGCCCCCTCTGGCAGGGCAGGATGAGTACTGGATCTGACATCTTCACCATCCTGCTGCACAGCTGGCTAGAGAAAGAGCCAGGCTGTTAGGAAACTCGGAGTGAAGACACCACTCACTGGGGGATTAAGACATAGGGCGCATCTGCTCTAAGGCCTGCACAGCTCAGATGAGGGATTTTCAGGCAAGAAATGACCAGTCTGCTCATCCTGGTCCCACAGTGATCTGTCTCACGATGACCTTTTCTTTCTAGAAAGAAAAACAACATTCAAATCCTTTGGCAAGGTAGCCTACCCTCCCCACCCCATGCCACCCCCTCTTTTGAGACAGGCTCAGATAGCAGAGGCTAGCCTCAAGCTGACTAGGCAGAAGATGACCAGGAACTCTGCCCCTCCTACCCCCACCTCCCAAATGCTAGAATTACAAAGCACATGCCACCATGCTTGATTTATACCACGCTGGGGGATGGAACCCAGGACTTCACGCATGCTGGGCAAGCACTCTACCAAATGAGCTACACCCCAAGGCCCCCGTAGCCCTTTCCCCTCCCAGTACCCACCCCTGAGTCACTGCAGAACGTTAAGGATTCAGACAAGATGCTGGGTACTGACTGATCCTTCATGCTTGCTCATTTACTGACCTAATGTTGGCCTGCCTTAGGCTGCCGAGGGGGAAGAGTTGATACATCCCTTCAGCCGTCTAGGGATCTCACACCATGTTTTCAAGACACATTTAATAAATCAGATCGCAGGCAGACACAGAGCGGTCCCCAGCCACAGTTTTGTGGAGAGAGAAGAATGACTTCCAAACACTTCAGCATTCTGACCTTCCTCATTTCCGGAAGTGCCCTTGAGCTCACTTCCACAGACACACATGGGAGCAGAGCTGGAGAAAGAGGAGGGACAGCTGTCACTGCTGGGGGAGCAGAAGAGACAGGCAGGGCCTCTCAGGCCATTGTTCTTCCTCTTTGGAAGGGGAGGGTTTCCCAGAGTCTCACCATCTTGACAACACCAGAGGCTAACACTGCCCCGAAGGAACAATCATGGTTTGTTAAATGAAGAAATCAATAAAATGATTTCAGGCTGCCAGAGAAGATTCTAGAACACCTCTACTCACCGGCCCCAACCCCTGACACACACTGAAAATGAAGCTTGATTTTAAACCCACACATGTCAGAAGCAGGCTGCCCTCCTCATGCCCTGTCTGAGGGTAGTGTGTTCAAGAAAAGTGGAGTGCCCCCCTCAGCCACAGTGGCTCAGAGCTGAGAGCCCCAGCCACATGGGAGGCAAAGCCGTTTGCAGCTGCTTATGTGACGTGTATCTGATGGATAAATAAACTCTGTTTTCCAGGGCTGCCAATCCCTAAACACGCAGAAGTATGCATTCGCTCAGAAACTTAAAAAAAATAAACAAGTATGGTATGTTTGACTGGATCTTCTTAGCACCCCAGCTACTCGCCTTTCAGCTGCTTAATAAACTCGGTTTATGGATCCCTCCTACAGGCCTGTGTGGAGCAGTTCCGCTCTGAGGAAACATTCCCTGTTAGGCTGCAGGCAGGAGGGAGAAGGGGAAACTCAAGCGGAAAATCTTTGTTACCGCCCCTGTTTTTTCTGGGCAGGTGACATTCTAAGAGGTGGCACTGAGGCCACTGCTGCCAGTTATAGCTCAGCCTGAAATGAGAAGTTCTGTCAAGCCAGGCAAGGAGCTCCTGGGTTGGCAGGCTGGGACTGCCGCCCAGATACCTTAGACGGCACATGCCATTCTCATTCTTTTGTCCCCTGAGGGACACACAGACCAGGGCGAGAGGAGAGGAGGGAGATTTGGCTATTGACTTCTCCTTTCTCCATGTCTATCTGGGACCAGGTACTAGACGCCTTTCGCCTTCCTCTCTTGACCCAAGCTGCCATGATAGGAGGAGGGGCTCACTCCACTCCCCCAGGTCTCTCCCACAGTGTGCCTGGGAGCCCCACAAGAGGCCATCACTCATTCCCTGAGAGCCCACGTGGTAGTAGGCCCTGGTTTTGGTGCCCACTGGCCATTCTGCAGTGAGTGATACAGTCCAGCAATACTGAATCCATTGGGAGATGATGGAGGCCCAAACAAGCCTTAAAAATTTAGCCAAGGACTTAGATGAAAGAAGAAAGAGACACAGAGCCTGGGTATTATTTCTCCACAGAGAATCTTTCTAAAGAAGATTTTTCTTCCTAAGAAAGATTGGAAGAAAACTGTATTTTAAGCTATGCAAGCCAAGACTGAACTTTCCAAAGTATATGTTATTGGCAGACTCAAAGTTGGGGTGGGAAGGCATGCAGATGACATGTAATCTGTAAGAACCCCTTCCTCTCAGGTATTAGAATTGAACCAAGGCCCTTAAGAGAGTGAGCGTGTGTGCGTGCATGTGTGTGTGTGTGTGTGTATGTATGTGTGTCTGTGTGTCTGTGTGTGAGTATAGGCACCTTCAAGGGTCAGAACAGGGTATCACATCTTCTAGAGCTGGGCTGTAGGTGCTTGTGAGCCACTCAGTGTGGATGATGGAAACCACACTTGGGTGCTCTAGAAGAGCAGGAAGCACTCTTGACAGCTGAGTCAGCCCTCTATACTGAACCACAATTCTTTCACATGTTAGATAAGAACTCACCAGTGAGCTACACACCCAGCCCTGCAACCCACATTGCAAAAATAACTTGAGTGGCTGGAGAGATGGCCTAGCAGTTAAGAACACTGATTGCTCTTCCAGAGGCCTTGAGTTCAACTCCCAGCAACCACATGGTGGCTCACAACCATGGCATCTGATGCTCTCTTCTGGTGTGTCTGAAGACAGCGACAGTGTACTCACATATATAACGTAAATAAAACTTTAAGAAATAATAACTTGAGATGATTTTCCAGGAAAAGATTAATTCCCCAGTTCCAGGGTCCCCATATGTTCCCAAGACAAGGCGGGTAGTCTGTCTGGGAAGTGAAAGTTGGGTGAGGTTGTCTGCAAGGACTCCTTTGGTGCTGATGTTGGGGACATCATTAACTAGGTCCAATGTGCACTATAAATTCACATCCTGACCATCGTAGCACTTTGTTAGAAATGAAGAAAGTGTGTTGTCAACCTTCAGAAATCCTGTTAGCAAACCCATTTCTGGGCTTCTCAGTATATTAAATGGTTTGAACTGCAGCAACCGTTTACAACCACATAGTTCTGCTGTTGACTGGGGTCAGAAGGGTAGTTCTTCTAAGGTGGTTCTTCTGTCTTAAGGTGATGGTCTCAAATGATACTCTTATCCTGAAACTCATGTGGCTGGCAGTCCATGGTGGCTAGCAACAGAAGTACCTCACTTTCCTGCCATGTGCCTCTCCACAGGACTGAGCTTCTCAACAGTGTGGTTCCAAGCAAGGGCATCCCAAGCACCAAGCACCAGTTTTTACATCTCATTGAGCAAAGCAAGTCGGAAATTGGCTTCACCCCTGATGGGAGGCGTGACAAGAAGCTAGAAGTCTTCACCCCACCACAGGTCACTGTGGGAGGACAGAGAACATCCTTTGCTTTGACTGCATCCTTATAATGCTAAGGACCCTCACTTATGGGCTGACTTACAAGGGAAAGAACAGAAGCATAGTCAGTCATAACCAATGAGGAAACACACGATATGGAGGCTCAGAGTCCTAAAAACAGAAATATCTGCACCTTCTCATCTGCATATGTGATAGGGTGGGGCCTACACCTTCTCATCTGCATATGAGATGGGATGGGGCCTGCACTGACCAGTTCTAGCCTGCTTTTCCTTCTTTCCTCTTGTGTTTGCAGGTTGTAGATGCAAACAGGAAGTCTTTGTTGATCACAAACACCTACTTCAGGTCCATGGGTGACACCAGACTAGGAAACACACTTCCCCTCTGCCCCTTTTAACCCCAAACTCCAAACACAATATCTCCACACTTGCATTTCACCAGTGGCAGAATTGTGAACTATAAGGCATGGCAATGAGACCCAGGGCTTCGTTCACGTGTGAGAAGTCACAGCTCCATAGACACAGCACACACGGGACAGAAAGGTTTCCCCTTGCCGCTGGGTTTTAACTCATTTCCCTAACCCTGTCTGACACACATATACAGATCCCAGATGTTACGTCCTCAGCCCAGCTGGGCCCTCAGGACCTCCTGCGCATCCAGAAGGCCAGTTCTATTCATTCCTGGGCAAGTTGGGGAGGGGGTGTCAGAAATCACTTTAAATCACTGTAAATGCCTCTCCAGAGAGTAGCAGAGAAAGCAGAGCAGATTTCCAGAATCTCTCACCCCTAAGGCAATTCCAGAGCACAGGAAGGCGACAACATCCCCTGCAGCTCTGCAGCCTGCACAGGGCTGGCTGCTGCCCTCAGACGCTACATATTCTTCATTTTTAAAATTATGTATTTCTCTCTCTCTCTCTCTCTCTCTTCCTTCCTGTCTACCTCCTCACCCTCCTTCCCTCCCTCTCTATGTATGTGTGTATGTTCACACATGTGGATGTATGTGTCTAGTGTCCATGTAGCACTGCACATGTGTGGAAGTCAGTGTGCAATTTGTGGGAGTTAGTTCTCTCCTTCTACCCTGTGAGTCCCAGAGATGGAACTTGAGTTGTCAGACATGATGGCTGATGCCTTAGCCCACTGAGCCATCCTGCCAGCCTGCCATGTATCTTTCTACCTTCTTTTGTGACGTTTCCTCAATACAAATTTAAAATCTAACACCAGAAACAAGCAAGATGGTTGGTTCCCAAATCAAAGCATGACCTAAATTTGAATTTTTAAAAGGCACTTTATAGGGGCTGGAAAGATAGCTCAGAGGTTAGAGCACTGGCTGTTTTCCCAGAGGAACCTGGTTCAGTTTCCAGTATCCACATGGCAGTTCCCAGCCATCTATAATTCCAGTTCCAGGAGACATAACCTTTTCTTTTGGCCTCCTGGGGTACCAGGCACACACACGGTGCAGGGACAGACATACATGCAGGCAAAACACTCAAACACTGAAAATAGACATTAAAAAAATATATAGACAACCTTCAATAAATAAATAAGAAATTCTAGACACATTCCTCTGAATCATAGGTTTGTTTATTTATTCATTCAACTAGCACTTAAGGGCAAACCTGAGCAAGCTGCCCGTGTGGTTTGGAAGTGTACAGTGAGAAGAAAACACTAGCGCTGAGCAGACAATTACAAGGGTAAGCCGAGGGGCATGAAAGGGAGGTGCCCAAAGACACATATATGGATAGAACAACAATTAATTAAGAAAGAGGCCATGAATTTGAAAAAGAGCAAGGAGGGGTATATGGAAGAGTCTGGAGGGAAGAGAGGGAAGGGAGAGATGATGTAATTATACTATAATCTCTAATAAAAATAGGAAAGTGACTCGCTGGCTGGTGAGATGATTCAGGCGGTGGCAATGACTGCCCCCAAGTTTATTTCAATTCCCAACACTCGCAGGTGGAAGGAGAGAACCAACACCAGTGAAGTCGGGCTTTGACCTCCGTGTGTGCCCTGTGACACACAGGATCCACCCCACCCGTGTGTGCACACACAAAATAAATAAATCTAATATTTACTTTAATGAACTCTTGCAATGAACTTTGGTTGTAAGCCTAGTTGTAAATGGCTGAGCCATCTCTCCAGCCGTTTAATGAACAGTGCCGTCTCTTCTGTGTGTTTCAGTGCTGTGGCTATAAGCTAAAGTCTTTAGCGAAAATGTAACAAATGATTGATGGCCCGCCCTGCCTGGCACCTCGTGGTGGTTGTTCTCGGTCCCACATTTGGGATGGGTAGCCAGTGACCAAATATCATACACAGATGTGTTTAAATGTCACACCGTTGAAAAGCTGTCAGTAAATAGACATGACCTCAATGGAAAGCAAGCTGCCTCTCCTGGATGGAACCCCAGAGCCTTACAGGTAAGACAAACACCAACCAGTACTTAATTTCTTTGGAGGTTTGTTTGCTTGTCTGTTTGTTTGGGAAGGGGTTAGTGGTCCCCCAGCCTCTGTTCTAGGCACCCTTTTCCCGTATCTATTTTTCATGATCAAAAGTTCACACTGAGGCTGGGAGATGGCTCACTGGGCAAAGCACTTGCTGCCCAAACATGAGGGCCTGCATTCTGATCACTTGGACTCACTTAAAGCAGGCACGGAAGCAACATCTGAAATGCTAGTGTGCCTATGGCGAGAGGAACTTGTCGGCCAACTGTGCTGATAGATGCAACAGTGATCAATGACAGAGTCCCTGCCTTAAACAAGGTAGAAGGCAAGAACTGGCAAGGGAGGCTGTCTTCTGACCTCCACATGCATCCCATAGCATATGTGTATACCCATACTTACACACAAGCACACACATACAAAAAGATATAAAAAAAACCTGAGAATAATAGTAATAATAATAATCACCATGTATGGACTTGGTAAGATTGCTGATCTCAAACTGTTGCCCCACGACTGGAGGCCTGCCCTGTGAAGGGGCATGAGCCGCCTTAGCATCGCTTTGATGGGACATCAAGTCCCTGTCATGAACCTGTGAGAGCTGAGAAGACTTGTTTGCATGAGCGCGCGCACGTGTGTGTGTGTGTGTGTGTGTGTGTGTGTGTGTGTGTTCCAAAGACACACAACAAGAGTCCAAACAAAGGATACAGGTAAAGGGATTCTCAGAGCTATCCCCAGACTGCCCCCCAGAGGAAGAGCCTTCTCTCAACTGGGCACGTTGGTACCCTTGGATCTGGAACTCAAGGATACCGAACACCTTGATCGCACACGTCATCTATGTTGGTTTATTGCATGAGACTTCTGCTAAAGATCAGTGCGATTTTCTGCACCAATGTGGGGAGGGAGAGGATTCCTTCCAGCAACTTCACACCATTCTGGGCGCAGTTCTAGACTACCAAGTGTGGGAAGTAAGGCAGTAAGGATCCAGCTACTAAATAAAACATCACCTCATGCCCATACGGTTTATATTCCAGGAGAGACAGATCACAAACAAGTAGATAAAATGACTATCAAAGTCCAAAACAATCTAAAGAGAAAGACGATTGATGGAGGTTGGCCTTGGATCCTAACTTTCTGCAGGTAGACACCCATGCCCTGAAGCAAGTGTCTACTTGAAGAGCAATACATGCACTGAGCACTTAGAAATCTTGTAGGAATATAGAGTTACTAAGAGACCAGGGACCATATATACTATGGACACAAGATTGAATGCTCCTTGCTGAGCCCCCGTGGTTTCTTTCTCCATAGAAGGCACCTGAGGGAAACTGAGGACAGAGTCAGTAGGACTTGAAGAATTCCAGAGACTGTAGAATCTAGTCCAAGAGCAGATGGGTAGACCTAACCTGCGTACCCTGACCCACATGAACTCTGCAGTAGAACTCCAAGCTAACTGGAGCCAACAGCCAGAAGCTTCCAGAAACTGTATAAAATAAATAAATAAATCTGCTTCCACCATTAAAACAGTTATCTTCACACGCACGCTTGCATACAGAAAAGCTCCATTCTCGATAACAGTTAGGGTTGAGGTAGATTTGACCTGAAGCCATGAGACATAACTCTGTATCATAGTGGTTGCTATGGTTACAACCACTCAGAGCAGGAAAACCTCTTTGTACCCATCTCTTCATGCCAAACACCCTGAAAGCTGCCCAACACCATATCCCCAGAGTGCTATAGGATATGCATAACCTTGGGACTCAATGACATTCAAGCCAAGTCCTGTCCCTAACAAGTACTCACCATCCCAGCTCTGGCATCCCCATCCACCCACAGGGCCAACATCACCTGCCTCCCTCCCCCTTGTAGTATAGTACAAAGGAGACAGATAGTTTTAGCTCAGATCAGGAAGCCTGGAGAAGGACACCCTTCCACAAGATAGACAGACCAGGGCCCTTAGTCGAAGTTTGAAGACAGCTGACTGTGAGCAGCCATGAGTAAAAGTTCTAGAGATTTGGTGCTAGATGAAATATTTTATCAGGAAATATCAGGAGACATAGAGAAAGAAGAACCATTGAAAATTACTGGCTAGAGGGCTGGGGAGATAGGTCAGGCAGTAAGGGCTTGGAGGAG
>NW_021604637.1:734082-742011 GCF_004785775.1 Grammomys surdaster | reverse complement strand
TCAGGCAGTAAGGGCTTGGGGGAGATAGGTCAGGCAGTAAGGGCTTGCCTTGCAGGCTTGAGGACCTAAGTCTGCTCCCTCAGAACTCCTATAAAGAATCTGGGTGTCAGGACTGCAGAGATGGCTCAGTGGTTAAGAGCACACACTGCTCTTGCAGAGGACTCAAGTTTGGCTACCAGCTCCCAACTCACAATTTCCTAAGACTCCAGCTCCAAGAGGATCTAATAATACCCTGACCTCCCCAGGGCAGGCACCTGTAGTTCTCACATGTACAAACCTACACACACACACACACACACACACACACACACTTTTTAAATAATAAAAATAAATATTTAACAAATCCAGGTGTGATAGTGCCTGCTTGTGGATCCAGCATTGGGCAGGTTAAAACAGACAAATCTCTTGGATTCTCTGGCCAGCCACCCTAGCCAAGCTGACATGTTTCAGGTCAGTGAGAGACCCTATCTCAAGAACAAGGTGAATGATACCCAAGAAATACAACAGAAGTTGTGAAGTTGTCCTCCACATGCATATACATAGCAGGCACACATATGTACACACATATGGTATCGAGAGCAGTGAGTGCCATTCAAGACACTCTCTTCAGACAAATGTCGGCAAGGGACACTCACATGTCCTGCCTTTCTTTGGCTACTAAAGCCTTTATTTTATTTTATTTTATTTTATTTTATTTTATTTTATTTTATTTTATTTTTTTCTATTTCAGACCCTCATTCAAACAAGCCAGCCCTACCTGGAAGAGCATTACTGTTACAGGATATTTGAACCTGTTTCTAGTTGTGGTGTGGCTCAGCCCTTAGCACGCAGCTTTAATCCCTCTGGCTAGAATGCAGACACACCCTTGGTACTCACTTTTAATCCCAAACAATGAGGGTAAAGTTAGTTTGTAGAAAGAAACACCCATACTTGAAAGTGATGTCTAATTGAGTGTCAGAAAAAGTGATGAATCAGAGAAAGATTTGACAGAATAAGATATGCCCAGCTCTCCAGAGAGGGGAGAGGGGAGGGAAGCTACTTAAGGGAGAGACAGACAGTACAGGAAGAAGAGAATACAGTAAAGTTGAGAGGGGAAGATTAGAGCAGCAGAGAGGGAGAAGGAGGCAGTTTTACAGGGAGAGTTTTACAAAGACAGATGAAGAGAGGACAAGCTAGATACGGGTGAAGACAGAACAAGCAAGAGAATGAGAAGGATCTAGAAGATTAGAAAAGATTGCTGGCATCAGTTTGAGGTCAAGCAGAGCAATTCAGAAGAAGCTGAGAGAAAAGCCAGGTTGAATCAGTCAGCTGGGAGAGGAGTCTGAGCCAGAACAACTGAGTTGAACCAGTCAGCAAGAGATCAGAAAGAACTAGGAAGAGTGAGTTGATTCAGCAGTAAGTCTCAGAGGCTGAAAACATTCTAGGCCTAGATTAGATTGTATGGAGGCTAGAAGCTTCCAGGACTAGATCTAGGACGGCAGACAGAGGCAGTAAGCTTCTGAGACGACAATCACATCAGGTGAATAAAAGTTACTTTTACACAATGCTGTCTCTTTAAGGCTCTCATAGATCTACCCAGTTTTCTTTGGCATCAGGGTTGGGCATCTCTGGGAATCTGACCCACATCTGTTCAGGATAAAGAACAATTATCAAGCTGAAACATGCCCCCAGCCAGCACACCTACTTAATTGGTGCTTTTCTTAAGTTAATGTTTCAGATGCTGTGGGCCTCCCCAGGGCACCAAGCTGAAGGCAGAGCCCATTTGCTGAATGCCTTCCTAGACGCCTAATGCCGCTTTTGCACACAGGTGTGCAAGTCTGCCAGCGTGCACCCTGGCACCAGCCTAATGCTCTTAGTTTATTAGAAGTGACCAAGTTCACATGCCAAGCTTTCTGAACTTGTTTCTAGAAACTTCTTCTGAGCCACAGGACTAGAACAGAATAGCAGTGGCTAAGAAGAGGTGAAATGTTGGGTGCCTGTAACCAGAACTGAGTCTGAGTGTCTATATCAGCAGCAGTATGCCCTGAGGACATCTGGTCTAACATTTTCGTAGCTGAAGCAATGACATGCTGTTCTGTCTATAAAGTGCAATTAAGAAACGTTAGCTAGGGGCTTGGGAGATGGCTCAGTAGGTAAGAGTTCCTGCTCTTGAGGAGCTGAGTTTGAGTTTTCAGAACTTTTATAAAAAGCAAAGTACAATTGGGTGTGCCTGTTATGTTGGCATGTATGGGACAGACAGAAACAGACATTACAAATCACTGGTCAGTCACCCTAGACATACGAGTGAGTTTGCAGTTCTGTGAAAAACCCTATCTCAAGGGTAATAAAGTTAAGATTGACAAAGATGCCTGAAATCCGGTTCTCGATTTGTGTATGCATGGGCCCACACACCTGCACATTTGGGTGCACACAACACACATCATTTTAAAAAGCAAATAGCAGTTAAAAGTGATATATACACATTATTGTCTAACAGGCACATTTTGATAGAGAAAGGGACACCAGAATAGCAGGTATCCCCAGGACTGTCCCAGAGAACCTAGCTGTGTGGTGACTCTTACTATTCTGACCAAGAGAGCCTTAGAAACCACCAGCTCAACCTATTTATTGGACACATGAAGCTAGTGACTCCAAAATGTATTTCAAATGGCATGAAGCCACATTGCTTGTTACCAGCAGAACACAGGTTACAGGTCACTCTAGTTTGACCCCAGGGTCAGGTTTACCCTGTGGGTGTAAATCTCCCAGCTATTGTCTCCACAAACACATTGGAGAGGAGCTATGAGGAGGTGGTTGCTAGCCCTCACTAAGGTTGTGCAAGGGCCTGGTTTACAAAGGGTAGCAGCAGTGAACTTCCAAGAAGGTAAGGGTCCACAGTAAATGGAGCTGCTGAAACGGAGAGGTTTGAGTCCTTAAGGCCTGAGCTCTCCTATGCTGCAATGCAAGATATCTCATTTAGTTTCTTACATTTTACTTCTGTCTCTGTCTCTGTCTCTGTCTCTGTCTCTCTCTCTCTCTCTCTCTGTGTGTGTGTGTGTGTGTGTACATGTTTCAGTCTTTTGCAAGAATTCAGCCATAATGCTGGCACCCTAGCTCTTCTATCTGTTCTCTTTCAACAATGTCACTATTTTGTAGCTGCTTCTAGGTACTGATGGGGGGGGGGGGAGAGAGAGAGAGAGAGAGAGAGAGAGAGAGAGAGAGAGAGAGAGAGAAACACACATGCCTTGCACTATGGGTGGTACACAGTGGCTCGCTCACAAACACACTTTGGCTGAATGCGGTTGTTCTGAAAACCTATCAAATTGCTGACAATCCTAAAGAACCCACAAGCCACAGAGACTCTCCACAGGAGCCCAGATCATGTTTGCTGAACCGACTGCCCCACTCCAGTAAGAGCAGAGCATGGTAGCCTGCTTTCCTGAGCTGAGCCTCCTCCCTGGCCTTGTCCTAGACTGCCTTCCCATTTCCACCTCCGACCAGAAGGGCGCCGATTTCATGTGTGCTGGAGCCTGTTTCCTCTGGTTGTAGGAGCCAACGAAGCCTGTTCCTTCTCAAGGAATGTTCAGGAAGTCAAGTAGAGAGCTTCCAACTGGCCCTCATAGAGGATTCATACCACAGCCCTCAGAAAATGCTACAAATTAGGGCCCTTTCCTGTCTTTCTTGAGAACCAGTTGTTAAACATTCACTATAGGCTTCAAACTTCCTTCCCCGTGCCCTGCTGCGCGCATGCGCCCCACTGATTTTCCTGATTGTCTAGTCTCCTCCACCTCAGGCTTCCTTAGCAGAGCCATCCCCCCACCCCTCTCCCCTCCTCACTTCTCGAATGCTCTGCTTGTCCCCAGCAATTGCAAACAGTCAGTACGCCCCCTTGTAAGGGTTACCTACGACAGAACCTTGGTCAACCAAGTCTCTCTCTACAATGAGTCAGTTCTGAACACAGCTTGTAAAAATGTGTTTACAGTGTCTCTCAGATCTCTGCCTTGCACATGCCTTTACTTGCTAAAAGAATTACCCAGTTCTCTTCCACCACCCCCCTCCCATGTCCCAAACAAAGTGTGATCACCATATTTTTTTAATCTCCAGCGCGCCCTGGGTCTTGTCAGGCACCCGCATATGGACTGAGTTTCTTTTAAACAGGCTAAAGTTTCTCCTGTCTCCATTTAGTCTTTACAGACCTGACTAGGGCAAGAAGCACTCGCCACTTCCAAGTCAGGCTGCCAAGAAAGGGCACAGTAGAGGCACCCTGCCCCCCAGCCCCCTTGAAAAAACAAGTCCCCTTCAGCTCAAGGAATGCTGCTTTACAGACTTAAGTTCCAGCCAGACAGCAAGCGGACAGTCACAGACTGTGGTAACGCAGAGGCTGAAATCCAAGCTGCCTGGTACTGGGACTCCCTGCCAAGCCCCTTGCCTTGCGAAATCCACCTTCCTGCTTGCATTCCAGTCTCTGAGCATCAGAGTTCTTTGAGAGCAAATACCCCAAGGTTAGGGTGTCCACTGGCTCTCCCCATCCACATTTTAAATAATGGCTTTAAAAGTTCAAAGATCTTCAGCAGCTCTCTAGAAAACTCTTACCCTCCCCCCCCCCCCGTTCTCAGGGCCACTCGCCCCTGGTTTGCCCAGCACGTGTAGTGCGTTCCCACAAGAAGATGGGGAGTCTCCGAGTGTCGTGACATGATCACACCTGATTAACTTAGCTGTAATTCAAATATTTTGGGAACAAAAAGACTGTGAGAAAAAGAAAGTCTTGCTGCAAATCAGCCCGTTGCTGAAGTGGAAGAGGTGGTTTTGAGACAATTTGGAGTAAAGCTGATCTTAATAACGATCCTAAAGGCATCTGCTCACAATGCATGAAGACAGCAAGCCGGACCCTGGCAGTAGCCCTGGCTCCTAAACTCACTCTGCAGGGGGGCGGAGGAGGGGCTGCTTGAAGCTCACAGCCCAGCCCAGCCGCACTGGGGAAGCTGGAAGCCATATACTGGCCACCTGAGTAGCATCAGGTAGGAAAACTTCAAGCAAGTCCCTTTAGTTGGTAGTTGCCCTTACTGCTAGGTCCAGAGCAAAAGTTCTGTGCTCACCTAAAGATAGGCAAACTGCTTTCTATCAGTGCTGTGTGATCAGGGACCCACAATGCCCACAGCCTACTCGGGTTATGAGCGTCACCATGGACGTTAACCACTGTCTACTTCCAGTTCTGTAGGATGCAGGCAGCTTTCATTTGTTGAGTGCTTGCCGTGTACGGTTTTGGTAGTGAAGTGGACAGAATCTAGACTTCTTCATATCGGTCACCTCACATGAGCCTTCAGCCAGGATTTAGGACATTTAGGGCGGTGCCACTCCATCAGTGCCATCTGTCTCTAGAGCGTCTTCAGCTTCCAAAAGGAAATTCTGTCTCCATTTGCAGTCTCCAGTGCCCCAGTCGAGGTGCCCTTCTGTTTCCTGTCTGTAAGGATCTGACTGCTCCAGGAACTTCACCTGGGTGCCACCACAGTGGAGATCTGCCTTGTTGGACTCAGCATGCAGTGATTACTTCTTATCATTTTTATATGTCTTTACTTTTTTCGTAACTTAAAAAAATATTTTTTAAAAAAATCTCTCTTACCACCACAAGCTATATGAAAATTGGTAAGTGTGCTCCATTTGGCCCGAGGCTATAGTTTGCCAACCTACCCCTCCCAGTTCCAAAGTTTTTCACCCGTCTGATCACACTTTAGCTAAGGCACAGAAAGACCAAGAGAGCTATCTACAGCCACACTGTGGCCATAAGCAAACCAGAAACGAGATGTAAACGCCCACACATTTGCTCCGCACACGATTCCATGCTGAGTGACAGAGCAGGAAGTTGCTATTCTCTCTGGCAAATACCCAGAAGAGGTCTCTCCGGGTCTTCCAGACTGGAGGTGGGGGATGGGTGGTGCCTGGAACACTGCTGAGTGACAGGGAAAAATGTCAAGTACGCACTTGTCCTGTGACTATCATTCAAGTCAAAGGAGCAAGGCCCAGCAGTGAATAGTCAGCTTCATATACATTCATTCGATATACAGAGACTCTCCAGATGCTAAAAGTTGCATTTTAAAGAACTCTGAACACTGCTCTGCTCCTATGTGGTAGGCAAGGGTATCTTGAGTTTTCCACCCCAGGCTCTCAGCAAACACCCTGCCATATTCTGTCTTTTCTTCACCCCAGGAAGTCAGAATTCACACACTTGGGTTTTTCTGCAAGCTGGTAGGATGGGATAGTGGACCCAAACGGGCCTCACTCCAGCTAGTCAGCAATGTAGACCACGGTGATGGCCAGTGCTGGGTTTCAGTACAGCCAGGATCCTGGACCAGTAGCTGGTATGCATGTCAACGGCAGACAAAGATTTTTTTTTTAACTGATTTTTTAGCTGTCTTTCAAAAGCAGGAAAGAGAGAGGCTGTGTGTGTGTCTTTCACTGGGTCCCCTGGGTGAATGCACTAGTTCCTTTACACAGACCATTCCCGCCAGGATCCTGGAAGTCAAATTTCTGAACAGAGAGCCCTGGTTCCTTGGGATCCTGTGTGGCCTCTGATTTGGGAGAGAACCTTCTCTGCTGGACAATACGCGGTGTGCAGTGGAATCGGATATGGCCTCAATGCTTGAGGTAGCCCATTCTCTCCCTGCAGGAGCCCTGCATAATGAAACAATGGCCCAGTTTTTCATCATTAAGGAACAAAATAATAGTCTCTTTTGGGGGGAGGGTTAAAGATGTCTGACAAGGGAGCCCGGCCTTCAGTGAGTCTGGTTCATTGTAATTTCCAGATGGACTGCCTGATCAATCAAACAAGCTCCGTGGGAATGGATATTAATGGCAGCACGGGTGACTATGACGAACAGGAGGTGTGGAGGGAGGAAGCCGCAGCTCTGGCTGCTAATCTGGTAGCCAGACCACAGTTCCATGGTGCTCCAGGGGGTCCATTAAGGGAGACTGGCCCTCAGAGGTCTGTGGTTTAGAAGAGAGGTGATGTCTACTGATCTAGACCTGTAGCCCAAGGCCAAGTCAATGAGAACTCAGGGAAGCAATGTGTGGCTGTCGGGTGGGGTAAGAAAAAGGCAAAGAGAATCCAGAACTGCCAGTGTCTTCGTGTTTCACCTTCAGGCCTTGTTCTGGCAGGTGGCTGCGAACCATTGCCCACTGCTTTCCAGAGGCAGAGGTTTCTGCTGCTCAAAATCATTCTCGCTGCCACTACCGAGGCCCCAGCTCATGAACTTGGCCAGGGCTCTCAGCTGATGCCCAGGTCCTGCAGATGTAAAGCATTGTCTTACATCCTTAGGTTTCCTGAGAGGACTCCAGACCCAGAATTATATGCTGTTTGCAGAAATGCAGGAGCCCTGCCTCTCAAAGGGGCTGCCCATCTAAGAAGGACCTGTATGAGCACCAAGAGGTAATTTGGCTAGCCTGGTCTCAAGCTATGGGAGTCTAGAGGCCAGTCCTCATCTGTCTGATTTCTATCCACACACAAGCTGTGGTGAATTAAAGGTGTCCTACACGAGTGGAATGGACCATGGCAGGGCACAGCTGTCCTGGTGCTGGGGAAAGATGAGAACCAACTGGGCTGGCACCAGGTGATCCAAACCCTCCACCGGCTGTGTGATAGCTGCAGTCAGCTTTGCAGCTTGACGTGGAGGAATGCCCAGGCCTGAGCTTTTCTACTGTACAGAAAGAAGAAACTTTTGTACATTGTACTATGTATTTCCCCAGTGCTTCTCAGGACAAGTTCCCTCAATTTAGACACAGGTGGAAAAGTCAAACTCTAAACTCAAAATCTAAAGACACTTGCCACCAAGCCTGATGACCTGAGTTCAATCCTCCTCTGGTAGGGAGAACTGACTCTCACAAATTGTTCTTTGACCTCCATACATGTACACACACACACACACACACACACACACACAGAGAGAGAGAGAGAGA
>NW_021604637.1:731871-733982 GCF_004785775.1 Grammomys surdaster | reverse complement strand
ATCACTGAGGGAAGTTAGGAGTTAGGGTGGGAACTCAAGAATATAAAGCAGAAACCATGGAAGAACACAGTTTCTGTTTTGTACTTCACTAGCTTTCTTGTACTGCCCAGGACCACCTGACTAGGGAACGGGTCCTCTCTCAGCAGACCCTCCTGCACCAGCTGTCAATCTAGACAATTTCCCACAGACATGCCCATAGGTCAACCTGATCTGACCATTCCCTCAATGTAGACTCCGATCTCAGGAGACCCTAGACTGTGTCAAGTTGACAGGTAAAGTCAATTAGGACAATGTAAATAATTAAATGAAAAAATTCAAACTTCTGCATAATACTGTCTTCTAAACTAAATGTCAGACCAGGAAAATAATTTATAAAATAAGCAATAAAGGGTGAAGATACCTACTAAATAAACAGATATTCTAAAAGAAGACAAAATGCCCCTTTTAAAACATGGCAAGAAAACAGAGTGGCTATTGTTGCAATGGAAAGAAACTTTTCCGATATGTATGAGGAATAATCACTGTCCCTAATATCAACTGACCTCACGGTGAAGCAATGTAGTGTCCTACCTGTGAGAAAGCCTAAGAACATAAAAGATGTATATTTAGCCAGTGGCAAGGACAAACACATCCATATACTTCAATGGGACTGAAGTTTGGGCAACTTTTCGGAGAAAGAGTTTTTAACAGATGTCAAACACATTTTGGAAAAGTATTTGGTTTTTATCCCAGTGGGTTAATGCTCAGAGTTTGTCCTAGGGAAAAAAGAATGAATGTACACAAAACTTTGTTGTCTAAAGTTCATTGGCTTCCTTATGGATTATAATAGTGAAAGACAGGAAACCAGCAGAATAGCCAGCCATGAAGTCACTAAAAATAAACAGCCAAACAATACAACAGGACACAAACATGACAGTTCTGAAAAACTGTAATGACATGGAAGGATGTTCACAGTAAAATGAGTGAGGAAAAGCATATTGAAAAATGGTGCAATTTGGTGACCTTTTTTGTAAAAAGAAAAAAGTTCAACTGGTTTTGACATAAAGAAGCATCTGGAAATATGGACTCTAAGGTGTTAATGGAAGTTGTTTCTGAATAGGTGGGATTGTGTGCAATCACACGCACACACACATGCACTCTCTCTCTCTCTAACACACACACCTTCTTATATTTACTTATGTTACCTGTATTTTCTGATCAATCATGTGTTTTTGAAACAAAGAGAAACTATAATTTTAGTAATAAAAATACATACACCATTAAGACTGAAACTAACATAGTAAAAAAGAAACATGCTAAAAATAGAAAAAGTGGAAAACACAGAAGAAATAGAAGATTTAGTAAAAGAGCTTTGCAAGAAAGATGGATATATTCCCACAAACAAGGGCATGAAAAGTCAGAGCCTCCAAGAGGGCACAGAAGGCAAAGATGCTTCCTGTTTTGATCTCTGAAATACACATTAAGGTGGAAAAGAGAACCAATTTCATTCTACTAGTGGTCCTCTAAACTACATACATACATACACATACACACACACACAAACACACACACACAAACATACACACACAGATATCTTGAACAATTCTGAAACACACACACAATAATAATAAATTAATTAGTTAAAAGATACTAGAAATAGCATTAAAAGTAGTAAAACAACTACAAGATCAATAAATTAGAAGTCACATTTCTAACTAACTAAAATAATCATGTTAAAAATAAGCAAGTCCTTTTTTTCTATCTATAAATATTTATTCTACCTCAAATGTGAAAATCTACAAACTCCTGTGATTTGGTGTTTACATGTTTATTTTTGTTATTTCTAATTATGTGGGCATGTGTCTATCTCTGTATAGGTGTGTGCATGTGAGTGCAGGTGGTGCCCTTGGAGGCCCAAGGCATTGGATCCCCTGGAATCCAATGAGCTAGAATTACAGATAGTTGTGAGCTGCCCTACACAGGGGTGGGGATGGGAGAAAAGCAGGGAGATGGGCTGGAAACCAAACTCAGGTCCTCTGCAAGAGCAATACCTGAACTTAACCACTGAGCCACCCCTCTAACCCTCCTTCTTCCTCCCTTGCTTCCTTCTTCCCTTCCTTCCTTTTTTTTTT
>NW_021604637.1:710850-731471 GCF_004785775.1 Grammomys surdaster | reverse complement strand
TTTTCTGATAACTCCACAGGCCTCCTGGAAATCACTGCTGCTGCCTCTCAGGTCTAACCACATCATAGATGTTGAATACTATGGAAGATGGAAGTAGCCAGAAGCTCACGGACCTTAGTGATGGTGGGATCTCGCTCCTTTTCCCATCCTATAAGTAAAACTGCACATCCCTCTCATCTGTAAAGTGTACTTCTTGTCCAACCAAATTCACTAAAAAGGTGGAGAAGGAAGCAGAGCTCCATGGCTCTCTCATCACCCAAGCGTCATCCTTAGAAGTCTAGGATGCACTGTCACATTGAAAAGACTCCAGTGACATCGGCATTGATAACAGATGACAGCAGAGTCCTGCAGAGGTAAACACGCAACAGCCTTGGCGTCAGCTAGGGACTTGTCATCCAGAACTCTGGAGTCAAAACCAACGTTTTACTGGGATCTCAGAATGCTGTGCACAGGCAATAGAAAAATCAGAAGAGCAGATGCGGAGAGCAAAGTGTAGATCCAGCCTGGTGGGGGCATCAAGGCCTCACTGGGAAGTCTGCAGAGATGTCTGCTAATAAATATAGGCAGTAGGATTAGATGGTCCCCTGTCACCTTCCTGGGGAAGCTGCTGGAGCAGACAAAATACAGGCAGGGACTGAGATAAACTGACCAGGCTGCCCACAGAGCCATCTGCACGTCATTAGAAATGGAGTCAACAGGCAGGAGTGATTGGCAGGGGGTGTGGTACCAATGGAGGATTCTCTCTAAACCTAATCTGTTCTCTGGTTCCTTCTCCAGTTTCAAGGAAGCAGAGTTGAGTGTGAAAGTCTGCAACTTTGCTCTCAGTACACAGGAGGTGGAGGCAGAAGAATTGTGAGTTCAAGGCTAGTCTTGGGCTTCATAGTAAGACTTTATCTTGGAAAAAAAAAACAAATATATGCATGCCCACATCTATAAACACATAAAGAAAGCACAAAGAGTGGAGGAATGTGTGAAATGACACCACAAAGATGAAAATTTAAAATTCAGAAAGTGAAAGAAATTTTGCAAATAATTTGGCACAGAAAAAGAAAGCAAGAGACTATTCTAGAAGACTAAAAATCATCAACTCAATCCAGAGATTGATGGTTGTTCCCTGATTTGAACATATTGACTATAAAAGGACATTTGTAGAGGCAACCTGAAAACTGGACCCTCTCCAAGCATCAAAGGATACGAAGGAATGACTTCGGGGACCGTGATGATGGCATTGTGGTCACGTAAATAAGGAAAGGTCCTTATGTGTTACACAGACTTGCTGCAGTATTCACAGGTGAGATGACCTGGTACCCGCATTAAAAACTCTGGGAAGCAAGGACAAAAATGAGGAGAAAACTAAATGCTTGCTGGTAGTTGTTCACCGCAGGTGATGTATGCATGTGCGGATTTGTTATGCAATTTTATTTTTATATAGGGTTATAGTTTTCCTTAACAGTTTTGCTTTACCTATTTATTTGTTTATTTTAAAATATTTTAATTTTATTTATGTGTGTGTGTGTTTCTACGTGAGATTATGTACTGTGTGTGAGGGGACCCACAAGGCCAGAAGACAGCACTGGATGGCCTGGAGCTAGAGCTAGGACAGTTGTGAGCTGCTCCACGTGGCTGCTGAGAACTCTGATCCTCTGGAAGAGCAATCAGCGCCCTTACCTGCTGACTCATCTCTTCAGCATCCACATTTGTTTGTTTGTTTAGGGTGTGTGTGTGTGTGTGTGTGTGTGAATGCACACACAGAAATCAGAAGACAACACTATAGAGTCTGTTTTCTTCTGTCATGTGGGAGCAAACTCAAGTTGCCAGGATTGACTGGCAAGTGCCTTTACCCACTGAGCTATCTGGCCACACACACTGTCTTAAAATCACATCATGACTCCAACACTGAATTACTGAATGTCTCCAGGCTCATTGACACCATTCAGACACTAAGTGAATAGTCTTGTCAGATAGTGCACATAAAGCACATTCAACAACACCCAGCACATAGTATACACTCAATAAACACTTGCCATCCAGTTGGTATTTATAAACCAATTCTGAAATTGCCTGCCTCAGGTTAGGTACAGCAACAGATGGAGGTAAGACCTCTCCAAATAACCTGCTTTAATAAAATCCTTCAAAATGAACCCTTACCTTATGGGTTGACACAGATACAGAAAGCATCAGCCTGCCCCCATCCTTCCTGAAAACATCGGGTATCAGCATCTGCTATCGATAAAAACTCTCTGTGGACTTTTAAAAACTTGTCTAGCCTTAGTTGCTGCCTAGAAATTTGCCTCCTGAAAACCTTCACTCGCAGGATACTTCTAGAAGGTCACCTAAAGGTCACCTATTCCTATTTACTCTTTCCGATAAAGCATCCACAGTTACTGTATCTCTGCTTTTAACACCAAAATGGTCCTTTCTAGAAAATGGCCTCCACCATATAACCCCCAGACCGTGTGGCTCAGAGTCACATGGGGAGCTTTGCAAATACAGTTTGCTCATAGATATGTTCTACTTCTGGGTGGTTACACCATTACATTCAGTAACAACTGCCAATGAGCCTCAGTCCTCACATCTGTACATTGGACACATACCACTCCACGTGTCATCTTCGTGGGGAGAGGATGAATGGACAGGTAAAGCTCAGGGAAGTTCCTGTGTCAGCCTGTTCCTCCCAGAGTTGTCAGCTGTCACCCCTCTGCCTCTCCAGCTCTCCTTGCTCTGAGAAGAACACTCTCACCTGTCCTCACCCACCTTCATCTGACCCCCTCTTTCTCAACACCACCAGTGGGGCCAAGCAGCTTCCCTATGTGGGGTCTCGGCAGCTCTGCCTCATTTTATACTCTGGGTACCAAAGTATCTCCCTGCCCCATCCTGAGGCCACCCCTGCCTGGGAGTCTGGCTCCTTAGCCCTGGATTTGAACCATGGCAACCTTAGAAGATGCTTCAAACTGGTTACTTCAGTCGCCCCAACACATGGGCTTCAAGGCTCTCCCTCAGTCTCTCCCACTGCATTCTCACCCCCACACTGTGTGTCCAAACAGGGACACACATTAATCCTCCCCTCTCTCCTTGAAGAAAGGGGACAGAACACACTTGGCGCTTTCTGCTGCTCCATCCCAGCTCCAAAGGAAGTGGCTGCCCCATAAATTACCAGAAAAACACCAAAGCCCCTGAAGCTGGGACACTGTAGCCCACGCCAAGCTCGAGGAGACAGAGTGGGCCTCAGGCTCTGCCAGGCAAGCCTAAAGCAGCTCACTCATTCCCTGCATTCTCTTGGGATTAGGGTGTATATTTCCCTCTAGACTTAGAATATTCCAGATGCCTGAATGGGCTCCGTCTCTAGTGCCCACTCTCCCAAGACCACTGAGCCCCTCCTGGAGATGCTGACTCAGAGACTGGCCAAGGCAGCCCCAGGAGGGGAATCAGTCCCCCTTCCTGTCCCCTGCATCACTGTACAGCCCATGTGGCAGTAATATGATACCCAAAGCCACACTAACAGTTTACATATGACTGACTGAGAACAGAGACTACAGCCACAGAGAGGCCCAAACATCCAATGCTTCCCACAGGAACACCACGGGACCATCTTTATGCACATGCGTGGAGTTTCCAACATCCTGGGGTGTACCATGAGATAAGGGCACCCACAGGCTCCAAAGAGTGTATTTGATAGTCACAGAGGAAACTTGAGCTGTGGGCCTCTGACCGTTGGCATGACAAAACCATAGCTCATCTCCTGTGGGTCAGGTTGGTCACAGCTGCCAGGATGCCTGCACCTGGAAGAGCCTTACCCTGGCCCTCTGGAGGCTGAGACGTCCTGTTACAGATAGTCCACAAGGCCCCATGAAAGCTGAGTCAAACGTACAGCCCAGGCACAAGAATGATGATCATAAGGTGTCATGAAGCCCAGGATAGACAGAGCCCAATAGCTTTGGGCTCTCTTGGGTACTTGTCTTAGTTAGGGTTTTATTGCTGTGAAAAGATACCATGACTACAGTAACTCTTATTTTAAGAAGCATTTGATTGGGACTGACTTACAGGTTCAGAGGTTAAGTCCATTATAGTCATGGTGGGAAGCATGGTGGCATGCATCTGTCTGAATTGGCAGGCAGCAGGAAGAGAGAGCGAGCCACTGGTCTGGCTTGAGCTTCTGAAATCTCAACCTGACCCCCAGTGACACACTTCCTCCAATAAGGCCACACCTACTCCAACAAGGTCACACCTCCTAATCCTTTCAAATGATGCCACTCCCTATGAGCCAGTGGGGGCCATTTTCATTTAGATGACCACAGTACTGCAGGCCAGACCACTCAGTTGACATCTGCATTCTGACATATGGCCAACTGACCTGTGAACATGTTTCAGGAGCTCAAGAAGCTGTTTGTTGCATTAGCCAAACAGTACCACAGGGCTATCAGTACCAGCAAGGTTATCAACTGAGAAGTAGCTGGGGCCAGCAAGATGGCTTGGCTGGTAAAGGTGCCTGCTGCTAAACCCAAGGACCTGAGTTTGATCCCCAGGACCTACTGGTAGAAGTACAGAACCAAGTCCTCCACGTCATCCTTTGACCTCCACACCTAAAAGGCTATTTGACAACCTCAGTTCAACCCTCAGGGCCCACAGTAGACGTTAAAAACCAGCTCCCATAAGCTGTCCTCTGACCTCCACATGCACATTGTAGCACATATGCACACACACACATGCACAAACACAAAAATAAGTGTAATTGTAAAGTATTTTTATAAACATTTTCAATATGGAGAAATTTAATCTGTTCTCAAAGCCACCAAGTAAAGGATGTGGAGAGGGAGAGCCCAAGAATAGCCATGTCTGGCTGCAGTCTGGTTCAATGTGAGCCATAGCCTGGCATGCAGAGCCCCATCTGCTCTCCATGGCTCTGAGTGGGGCTGGAAACACTGTTTGTAGCCAGGTAGACACAGGTGCAGTGTAGTGAGGCTCAGTTCTCATTAAGACAGGACCTTAGAGCTGGGTGGTGGTGGCAAATACTTTTAATCCCAGCACTCGGGAGGCAGAGGCAGGCGGATGTCAGGTTGAGACCAGCCCAGTCTACAGAGTAAATTCCAGGCAGCCAGAGCTACAGAGAGAAACCCTGTCTTAAAACAAAACAGACAGCCAGGCGGAGTTGGTACACGCCTTTAATCCCAGCATTTGGGAGGCAGAGGCCACGCCTTTAATCCCAGCACTTGGGAGGCAGAGGCAGGTGGATTTCTGAGTTCGAGGCTGGCCTGGTCTACAGAGTGAGTTCCAGGACAGCAAGGGCTACAGAGAGAAACCCTGTCTCGAAAAACCAAAAACCAAAAAAACCACAAACAAACAAACAGATAACAAAAAAAAAAAAGACCTTAGTTCTTTGTTCTCATCCCCCTCCACCACCACCCACACACAGGGAAACTGGAATGGACGGACAACAAAGGCAAATCAGCCATGAACATATAGCTTCTGCCTAGCTTTAAAAAAAACTGTTAAATTAAAATATTAATAATTATGGTTATTAGCTGTTTAAGTATTTGGTGGTGGTGGAGGGGAGGGTTTGGTCTTACTCTGTACCCCTGGTTGGTGAGAAGCTTGTAGAAATCCTCCTGCCTCAGCTTCTCAAGTTCTGGTGTCGTAAGCCTGAGTCTCCAGTGCTGGGCGATGTCGCATAGTTAAAGCTACGCGTACACTTCCCAGGACCTATGTAGCTGAAGCCAAGGGAAAGCCTGAGCCAGCCCAGCCTCCACTCCAGCTCCTGGGTCAAGCTCTGTCTGCTCCACCTGCTTCTCTTAACCTCCAGTCACCTTGCCCCTCGCGCGAATCCTCACGGTCTCCAAGCCTAGGGGTGGGGAACACACTCGGGTGTCCCATCTCCTCACACACTGCCGACTTGACTGCGCACGCTGTTTCTGTGGCTAGCGTGCTGCAAGGTAGGTCACATGGTCTTGGTTCAGGAACACGGTTAGCTCGCAGGGTTTTCCTGGCAGAGGTATCTCGTGTTAGGTTCAGTGATCTGTTCCCTGTGGAGGGGTCCTGTAACCATGGAAATGCTACACACTGAAGGCAGAGAGGAAACACAACCTTGAATTCAAATTGGCTAGGTGCTAATTAGGAAGCACCCAGGACAGGGAAGGGAACTGTAAGGATCGGGGATCAGGACCTGGTCCTTGATCTAATCTCCTGTCCAGAGGGAATAGCCAAGGGTTTGGCACCTAAGTTGCCGGTGACCCAGGGCCAGCCGGTGCTGAGCCAAGCTCTAGTCGTGCGAATCTATATAAGCTGTGCACCTATGCATGTGGGTGAATACCTATATGAAGGTCAGAGGTCAATGTGAATGATCTTCCTCTATGCTGTTCACTCTGATTTTTGAGACAGGCTCTCTCACTGAATCTTAAACTCCCCAGTACTGGGGATCTGCCTGTTTCTACCTCCTCCGTACAGAGATCGCGGACATACTCTGCCATGCTAAGCTAAACACGAGTGCCCAGGATCTGAACTCGGATCCCCACACTTGCATGAGTCCTTTCTTGACTGAGCATTCTCTCAGCCCCTTTATTCACATTCAGTTTCTTTGTTGTGTATGTCATCAGGCTGGCCTCCATCTCGCTGGCCTCCTGCCTCTACTGAGTGGTGGGTGTACACCACAAGGCCTAGCTTGTCTTTCCTTCTGACCTACTCTGTGCTCTCCTGGGAGTGCCTCCATGTCCTCAAGGCCATGGCTATGTCATGGACTCTTCTGGGCTGAGATGCAGGGCTACTTCTCTAAGTCACCTTCCAGAATGTGATGTCCCGACAAAATAATGTTGTTCATTCATCCACCGAGAGGAATGAAGTGTGGACATGGAAGCGTGGTGACAGACTACATCACGCACTTGAAACTGCTGTGCTGAGTCGGAGAAGCCAGACACAGGGCCATGTTCTGTGTAGCCCTCTGTGTACAAAATGCTGAGGACAGCCCACTTCACAGAGCCTGAAAGTGGATGGTGACAGTAAGGGCTGCCTCAGGCTGCATGAAGAAGAGAGTGAAGCCTAACTGACACGGGTGGGGGGGGGGGAATTCTTTAGAGATAAGGAAAACAGCTCAGAATCCTAAGAATCATCTATGGGTATGACACAGTGAGTCTGCCAAAGGTCACAGAAATACAACCGCATGTGGATAATTGCCACAGAAATAACTGCGTGTGAATAATTATCACACAACTACAACTGCACATGAATAATTGTCCATGTTTTGTTTATTAGGCAGGGACTCACATAACCCAAGCCAACCTTGAACTCACCATAGGACCAATAATAACCCTGAACTCCTGGTCCTCTGGCCTCTACCCAGGCTCTTGGGACTATAGGCAGTGCCAGCATGCCTGCTTATGAGATGCTGGGGCTAGAGTCCAGGGCTTTGTACATCTCACACAGGCTCTCTATCTCTATTGACTGAGCTACATTTAGTCCCTACATGGTTAATTTTATTAATTTTCATCTCAGATTTTTAAAAGCTGGGAGACTCCAGATTTAGAAGAGGATGTCTGTCCCCTCAGGGAGAAAGATGTCCCTACTTTAGCTTGTTAAACTCTCAAGACTTGCTAGTTAGCCAGGACTATACCCAGGCCCTCACCATAGGTGCAAAGGAAAGAAGGAGCAAGAAAAACAAGTAGGCAGGCAAGCAAGCAGAGCAGAGTGTTCCCAGCTGGGTGCTATGCTCGCCCTCGGCTTGTGAGCCCTTGAGCAAAATGTTAATCATCTCTAAGCCTGGCCTCTCCTCTGTTAGAAGCAGAAGGGGCAAGCATCACGAGTTCTGAGTCCCTCGCGGTTGACTATAAGGAACAAATGGAACAGAGCTGTGGAAAGCATCCCAATGTCATCTGCAATTACTTATGACAGTGGATTCATTGGCTAGAACACAGGAGAAGTCTTCTGAACTATTACAAAGAAAACCTACCCAAGGCAGAGCCCAACACTGTTGAAGTGATGGATCGGATCTAGCTCTCAGCCTTCTGGGAGAAACTGGGAAGCCAGGCTAAGGGACTCTGAAGCATTCGCATGTTCAGAAGGGCTGTGATGGAGCTGATTCTGTACCAAGCTTGTTCCTAAGCCCTGCATAAATGGAACAACACACACGGGCAAACACTCACCCTCTGGGAGTGCACACTCTTCCGCCACTTGGCAAATGTTCAACAGTAGGTCATTCTACAATGATGAGATAAGACAGGGCCCCACAGTGGGCAGCTTGGAGCATTTATGATGTGAAATAGCATTGACACATCTGAATCAAAAAGGTGTCCCAGGCCACCTGCCCAGCTAGACAAAATGCTGCTTTTTTAAGACCAGCACTATCCCCTTGGACTAGCATTTAAAATGCAAGATTCCATAGCCTTGATGTGAGCCCAAATGCCAGACTGCTGGCCAACCCAAAAAGATGCTGATATAGAACAAAGGCCCTGGGAACAGAATAGAAAAATACCCATTCTAGGCCAGTTAGGTTCAAGGAGGCTGAATGTCTGGGTCCTGAGAAAAGCCAAGGGTACTTAGCCTAGTGAGGACGTGGGGAAGATAGTATCAGAAGCCTGCTCCCAGAGGATGGTCATGGTGAAGTTGAGACATTAGGCCACTTGTTCCAGTGGCTGGCTGGATCTGAGTGAGATCAGATCAACCAGACAGCTATGTCCAGTCAGTATCTCCTGGAACCAAGAGTCAGCCATACTCACAGGCTCCTGGGATGTATAGGGAAGGCAGGTAAGGGTATATCTCACCAAAAGGCATCCTGGACTGGGGTGGCAACCTACCCAGAGAGGAGGCAGCAGAAGGGCTAGAGCCTTTGACTGGTAGGTAGCTGCTGTACAGACTGGAAGGATGCAAGGAAGGGAGAAGGAGAAGAGTAGGAGAGATCAAAAGAAGCTGAGGCTGAACACAGAGGAGCAGCCATACTGTTCCCAAGTCCTGCAGCCTATGCCAGTCCAGGGCTATCCTGGCACTGTCCTCAGCCTCCTGAGCCTGCCCACGGTCCATCAATACCCCTTTTGTGGCTCAGGTACAGTCTGAATCCTTCCTCTGTAGGCTCTGTGGAGTCCAGGGGCCTGGCAGCATCTGGTGCCCCAGGGTGGAGTGAAAAACTGAGAGGCAGCATCTCCTACTGGCACCAGAAGCCACAAACAACCAGCTGATCAGTATTCTTTTGTTTGGGGGAACAATGGGCCCCAAAGAGCCCAACCCCCAGAGAGAGGAAGTTGTAAGGCAATGACCACCCCCACCCACCCCCACTTCCTAGTTGGCATTGAAATGAAGGAGTGAGAGAAACCCCAGTGTCCTACACCTGAGCCTGGTGACCATGTTCCTACCTGAAAGGTACCCATGGCCTCTTAACCCACACTTGCAGGAATTTGCCTCAGCCACATCTGCCTGGCATCCCAGGCTGCCAATACCCCAGTATGCTCCTGATCTCCATGGAATCCTGCTTGATGTGGATATCACCTCCAAGCTGGCCTCTGTACGACTAAACAGATTTCACACCTTGCATTCTCCACAGGGTTGCCTCGTACTATATAGTCCTCATGATCACTTCAGCCTTAGTTAGCATTTTTTTAAATTTTGATGTGTGTTTATGTGTGTATGTGTGTGTATGTCTGCATATGCACACATGTATGGAGATCAAAAGCAATTTCAGATGTCGTTCCTCAGGAAGCTTTTTATTATTTGCTTGAGACAGGGTCTCCCATTGGCCTAGAACCTTGCCAACCAAGTAGGCTGGACTAACTAGCAATGAGCTCCAAGCATCCGCCTGTCCCACCTCCTATTGCATTATTGTTAGGCTTACAACTGTACATCACTGGCTTCTGCACAGATTCTATGGATGGAACTCAGGTCCTCACACTTCCAAGGCAGGAGCCCCTCACTGTAGCATCTCCCCTAGCCATAGCCTGTACACTATTATTCTCTGACCGTACCATGACATACAGATAACGTAAGCTTATTTGTTTGCTGTCTCACATTGTTGGCTGAAATGCATATTTCCTGGAGGCAGAGGTCCTCTGTCTATCTCTTTTGGCACAGAACCACCCATCCCTAGAACAGGGTCTGATACCCAGTAGGTGATCAGTGAACATCTGTGGAAGAAATGAAGGAATCACTTCCTACTTACCACACTGTGTTCTGGTTCCTTCCTAGATTTTAAAACTCCCTAAAACTGAGTCCTGCACTGTTCCTCAGATCTAGAACATACACCTAACCATGCTTTATCAGGACAGATATGTCTTCTCTAGCGTTTGACTCCTAGGAGTTGCCCCTGCAGGTGCTTGCTCTATATCCGTGGATGGGCTGAGCACTGGTCTGCTGGCCACCAAACGCATCACATTGCGTAGAAATCGCCTTGAATCTGTAACTGCGGTGGTCAGACTAAGCTGGGAACTCTTCAAAGGCATGAATGTCCCGTCTTCTACAGTCGGCACCGAGTCAGGCTCTCAACTCACCTAAGTCAAAACTAAACATAGATTTCACAACCAGTTTACTCTAAACCTTCATCTTCTTATTCATTTATCAGATAGATAACAACGGAACATTTACAACAGTTTCTTGAAGGATCTGGAAGGAAGCAAATTATACATTTAATTTTAGTAACCCACGACAGATCTACACTCCCACTATTAATACAGACTCTGTCTTAGTTTCATTTGTATTACTGAAAAAAAAAAAAAACCTTGCAAAAGCACATTGAGGGAGTGGGTATTTGGATCGAATTTCTAGGTTCCAATCCATGAAGAAAATCAATGATCCAGGCTGATGGGGTGGGAATGGGGTTGAGGGAGGGACTGCTTTCATGCGTGGGGAAACCTGGGAAAGGACAGGACTGAGACCCAAATGATGAGGAGTAAGCTAAACGAAGAGTTGGGAAGGCAATGGCAGAGCAAAGTCCCGGAGCTCAGCCTGGCTGTGCAGCTGCCACACCTAGAGGAACTGTGGGGCTAGAAGCAAGGGGACTGACCTGTGGGACTCCGAGCTGGGTCAGGAGCTGGGTTCTATCCCTAGGACAGAAGATAGCCGCTAGAGCATTTTAGGAAAGTTGCTCAGTCTAGGGTAGAGACTGAAAGTCATGGTGGCTTCCAGGGGCATTTAGAAGCCAGGGCAGCCGAGGAGGCCACTACAGAAAAGAAATGATGAAGTCTTCAGCTGGGATGGATGATCCACTGGGGAAGGTGGTTGGATTGGGGGTGTTTGAAAGTGTGGCAGGCAGAACCAGCTAGCCTGAAGAGGCTGAGGAGGAGGCAGATTAATGCGTCAAGGTAACTCTACTGGTAGCAAGAGTAACTTGATGGGTAGCTGGTGTCTGTGAAGTGGAGTGAGTCAGGAAGGCACTCTGTTCCTGAGGGCACAGGATCCAAAGCCAAACTTCTGTTGCCTGACACTAAGTCCCCATGTCTTGTCCAACCCAGACCTCTATCTGCTCTACTCGCTAGGGCAAGTTGGGCCCAGCCAGGTGAGTCTGTAGTCAGAGCTCCATCTGAGAAAGAAGTGACTCGTTCTCCCTTCTGTCTGCCTCATCCTTCAACTCCAGCGTAACCCTCCTCCTCTCTGGTGGCTTCCTGTATCTCACATCCTACCTGTCTACAAGCCACCTATCGACACTTGGTCTTCTTTCTGGTGGTACCCGTCCTTTGGCGGCAGGAGCGGGTGCTCTTCGGTGGGCATGTGTATTGGTCACATTTTGTTGTTGCTGTGAGAAATGCCTGATATAAGTAGTCTTAAGAAGGAAGGTTTACTTCAGCTCTCAGTTTCAGGGCTCAGTTCATTCTGGTAGAAGGAGCTGGTCACCTTGTGCCCACCATCAGGAAGCAGAGAGATGAATGTGGGTGCTCGCCATGCTTTATTCCTTATTCAATAAAGGATTCCAGCCCACAGAATGACATGGCCCTCATTTAAGGTAAGTCTTTCCACCTCTGTTAACCCAGCCTGCATAATCTGCATAATAGAGACCTGTCTCCTAGTTGACTTTAGACCTTGTCAAGTTGATGACCAAGACAAATCATCACGTGTTCTGCATCCCTGCCTCAGGTGAACAGAAAGCCCACTCTGGGACTAGCCTGCGTTTATCCTAGATGCTGCTGTGCTCAGTCTCTCTATGTGTCCTTAGGACAGCCAACAGCAGTATCTGTTTTGAAATCTTTTACTTAGGAGCTCCCGACTTCAATGGTTAATTTTAAAAATGCCAGCTATTATGAAATGTGACCTTTAAAGGTGTCTGTGAAGGGGCCTGACATGGATGAGGCCTTGCCACACCCATCCTTAGAATTTCATTACTAAGACCTGAAATTCTCCTAAGGTAGGACATTCCAGATCCAAACACAAAACCAGAGTACATCTTGTACAGAGTACAGAGTAAAGAGTACAGAGTACAGGTCATCGCTTCTTCACTAACCTTTAAGTCACACACAGAACCAAATGGGAGTTGTCCTGTGAAAAGCACTTCACCCCATCCACCTCCTCCTGATAGGGAGGCAAGGGCTGGATGTGTCCCTAGGTCACCAGACCCTGGTTGTGGCCTCTCTTCTCACTCACAGTGCTCAAGTTCCAATGGTTCTCCCTGCACAGCAGTCTCTAATCACAAGTCCATCTCGTTTTCCATAAACACTGCCTCGTGCTTTTTGTTCTTTGCATGGGTGTTTTCAATTGCCTGCCAGAGCTGCCTGTGTGCACAGACCCAACATGGAGGCGGAGCTGCTTCCCTGGAGTCAGGATAAGAATGCTACCAGTGCAGTTCGATTGCCTGGGGACCTGGACTTGCCTGGAGTGATCAGGATGGCAGAGAAGGGACTCATCATTGTAGACATTACTTTTCTGTTGCTGTGATGAAACCTATGACCAAGGACACTTAAGGAAGGAAGAGTTTGATTTGCCTTACAATTCCAAAGAAGAACCCATCAGAGAAGAGAAGCGTAGCAACAAATGATGGGCATAGCAACAGCAGGCAGCTAAGAACTCGCATCTTCAAAGGCAGCACAAAGCAGAGAGAGGGGACTGGAAATAGGGTGAGACTGTATAACCTCAAAGCCCACCCCAGTGACATACATCTGCCAATATCTTCCTAACACTCCTCAAACAGCACAACTAACTGGGAGCCACGTGTTCAAATACCCAGGCCAATGAGGGTTATTCCTCATTCAAACCACCTGCATCATTCAGTACACATTTTAAGTCCTGACTGTTGGGGCAGGAATGGAAGTGGAGTAGCTGTGGATACTCAAGGCTCAGCCTCCTCTTTGGATAGGAAAAACTCGTTCCCATCTGCCTCCAGGAGCCATAGGGGCAGAGACACTGCCAGCCTCCCTAATGGATAAGGCCATAAGGCCTGATGTCAGGGATGTGACAAATGCAAAGGCCTAGCACCTTGGTTCTCATCTGGAATAGGGACTCATGCTGCAAGGGAGGACAGCAAAGGACTGGATCCTAGCTAAGCCCCAGGGCAATGATTGACTTGGGCAAGTCCATTACCCTCTGAGCCTCAGGCCTGTCATTTGTCAAGCAGGGACAATACTTTGAGGGTTGGTCCTAACTGATGCAGAGGTTTGAAGAACCATGCCCAGCACACAGCATTTGCTCTATAAATGAAGTCTGTTAACATTGTGGAGCAAGACACACAGGATAACCAGTGCAACCCTCCTTGGCCACATAAAGCGAAGGATGCGGCTAACTCTCCATGGATGGCCCACATTGTTAGACACCACAGGCCTAGAAGGATTCCCAAGTAGCTGTCTTGGCTCTGTTTTTATTTTTACATTCTACCACTCACCTCTCGTATCAACCCACTGCAGCTATGAGCTAACCTGCCCCATCCCCCTCACTTGAAATGTGCCTACCAAACAGTCCAGTCTGGAGGGAGTCTTGAATGTGGAGATGAAGGTAGGGGACATTGATGAATGTCAAGGGGACCAAGGAAGATTTCACGAGCCAGATAGGTTTTTGCAGTCCGTTGATTTTGGAAGGCTGTTTGCACAAGTCATCTACGGGATCTTCCAGGAGGTCAGCCCACAGCGCGGCGCCTGGAAAAATGAAGCAGAACACTTGTTAATTCCTTCTGTGGCTCAGGGACCACAGGGCTGTGCCAGGCCCTCCTCATCGACTGCAGGGCTCACTCCACACCTCCGTTCCCCTGGGGAACCTAAGCAGGGCAGCAATTCCCTGCTTCTGTTTCAAAAAATGGTGAATGCGTAGACAGACCAAGAAGATTTGTGTTAGAAGTAACACCTGATTCCATTCTGCCCATCTCCTTTCTGCTTAAATGTGTGCTTTTAATATTTATATGATGGCTTGCACAATGAGCCTTATATAATCTTTATTAAATATTTTTTAAGACAGGATATCACTCTATGGTCCAGACTGTCAGACTAGCCTGGAATTCACTATATAGTCTAGGCTAACCTTAAACTCCTGGTGATTCTCCAGCCTCAGCTCCTAGGTGCTAAGATTTTAGACATATAAAATGTCATGGACAGTCTTTTCCTCTGACAGATGCCAACCACCATATCCAGGCTAGTGTCTTCTGTTTAGACCAATGACCTGCTGGGGAGACCCTGCTAGAGTCACCTCATGTCTTGACTGAAATTCCTACATTCTTCTACATGGATGAGGCAGACTAGAACAGAAGACAGATAGTGTCTCCAATTCAGCCTAGGTTTCCCCTGTAAACAGTAATGTCGGCTTGGAAGAAGCATCTTTGCATTTTGCAGTGAGTCAAGCAAGCAGGTCTAGGATTGAACCTCAACTTGACCTACTCACTCATCAATTCTAAGCAGCCAGACCTCTCCAACTTGGTGCTCCACGTGGGAGTGTTACCCATTCTTCAGGACTGCTGCAAGCCTGAGTGTTGAAGTAAAGAGAAGGACGCACCACCTCTGAGACCATGATGCACGCTTTGCTTCTCACTCCAAAGAGAGAATTGCCGAATGATCCCTATGCTACGTGCTATCATACGGCCCATGAGTTACGGGTGGCTTTGATACTTGCAAAAATACTCAAAAAAGTCAATGACATAGAAATTAGATAAAACTGAAGGGTCAGTGCCCCACAACATAAACTACAAGATGAGCTCATCTGTGCTGTCTCCGCGCCCCTGGTGCTGGGTGGAGCCGTCAACACAGCCTGCAAACCCTGTGGTGCCCACGGTGTTTACTCTCTGGCTGTTTACCAGTCCTCAGCTTAGATGTCTGTTCTGCACTAATTAAGAGAACTCTTTAGACTTCTTGGACAAGGGTTTTCTATCCTACATGACATGTCATAGAAATGAGAACTGCAAATGAATTCAACTGGCCAGGCTGTTCTCGAGTCTTCATCCTCTTCACCAACCCTTAACAGAGCTGGCACACTCGTGCTTTCCTTTGGATATTGTTCTTGGTGTCTGCTGAAGAGGGCCATTTCCTAAGAGCCTCATTCTGAGAGAGAGACAACTTTTCTTTGAAGAGCATCCTGCTATCACCTCTGGCATTTTGGGTCAAACCACTTCCTGTAGAAGTGCTGATGTCACATGGAAGCACACACATCCACATCAGCTGTCTGACTGGCAACTGAGGTGAAGTGTGCATACGTTGCAGAAATGTACACATTGGAATGTATGAAATACACAGTTTAGTTCATTTAGCAGGCATGAAGGAGTTCTCAATGGACGCCCTAAAGGTCCCCTCCTCCACTCCATCCCACTCTCCCTGTGCTCATGTCTCCGTTCACAGGGAAATGTTGATGAGATTGCTTGGTGCCAAACCACAGAATCTCACTGACTTAAGGAAGTGTGAGTGAGCTAGCAGGATTATTACCACACAAGCAGAAATTCAAATCTCTGTGGGAATCAGGAGGCAGCTCTTGGGTCCAAATCACTTGGTGATGCCACCACAGTCTGCCTGATTCAGGTCAGAGAGAAACAAAGTGATTTTGAGAAGGGTCATGACAGGCTGTGGACAGGAAGGAGGGAGGAGTGGACGTCTTGTATGAGTGAGGCTCAGCCTCCCGCCGAGGGTGCTGACTGAGGAGGCCTGGGAGAGTTTGCAAAGCCACCACGGACACCCCTTGCTGTGGTCGAGACAGCCAGCTCAGTGTTTTACACATGCTTAGTGGAGTCAAGTGTCAACCACAAAGCAGGCTGGTTGCCTCCTGTGGGCAGAAAATCACACAGACAAGATGGCTTGGCTGTAAAAGTGGTCAGTTGTTAGACTATGAAGATATATTGGTCATCAGAGCATAAGCATGACAACCTGAGTTCAGTCCCCAAGAACGCACGTTAAAAAAAAAAAAAAGCTGGGAGTGATACTGCATGCTTGGAATCCCAGTTCCAGTGCTGAGAGGCAGAGACAAGCTCCTGGGGGCCCACTGGCCAGGCAGCCTAGCCTACTTGCTGAGTTCCAGACCAGTGAGAGACCCTGTCTCAAAGAACAAGGTAGATAGTACCTCAGGAACTATAGCCAGGGTTGACCTCTGGCCTGACATACATGCACATACATGTGCCCGCATGCACTTGTATAACACACACAAAAGTGATAAATTATCCTGTGTAAACTTGACTGTGTACCTCTATGCAGTGGTCATGAGGGATCAAAGAAACCCCCGCCTTTGAGCAGTTCTTACCCAAATAAGATAGCAAGTTCCTCCCCTAACTGCAGCACTGGGTGAGAAGGTCCTGTGTGCTGAGGGCACTCTCATCCTCCCTCCCTTCCACATCATAACACTTCTCTTGACTCTCCTGGCTCCCTCGATGTATTAGGCTGGGCTTTCTGGAAAAAATAGTCACACAGTTAAAGAGGTTGGCAAGGCTAGCGTACAGGGTGGTCTGGCAGCTGGAGACCCAGAGAAGTCTGTTTTTGAAGTTCAAGGCTAAGGGATATCTACTGGAAGAATACTCCATGTTTGGAGAAGGTCACTCTCTTGTTCCATTTGGGTCCTCAACTGATTGCACAGGGCCCACCCACACTATGGAGGGCACCCTGCTTTTCTCAAAGAATATTGATTTAAAAAATGCTAGTCTCATCCAAAGAAAACCACCCTCACAGAAACATCCTGCGTAATGTTTGGCCCCATCTCAGGACACCATCCCCAGCCAAGTTGACACACGAAGTTAGCCAACATAGTCAGCATTTTGTGAGGACTTATCGAGGGGCAGTTCTTATGGTAATTACTAGCCCAGTACATGTTAGTTGGAAATAATGGTTGAACGTTAACATGTGCAAAGACGGCAGCCCTGAGGGTCAGACATCTGCCGCCTTGTTTCGGAGCAGGGAAGGCTCCAGGAAGACGAAGACCTCTGAGAAATCTTCACTTAACAGAGAGGATGAACCTGGGTCTTTTAGAAACTTTGTTCTCCTGGGAACAATGCCTCAATGTTGTGCAGTGCCCAAACATGCCGAGGGTTCTACATGGCAGGACACATGGATACGAGGCCAGAGACAACCACTTATGGAAGGCCTTAGTGTACCTTGCAAAGAGTTCTCCATTTTTTACAACAGAGGCCTGTCCAAAGCTCTTAGTCGCCCTGTTTGATTATCCTGGTCCCCATTGGTCTCACATTAGGGGGTGGCCAGTTTACAGAGCAGCCCTCGGAGGGCATTCTCATTTGTTCTGAAAAAGGTTCTCATGTCAAAAACCAAGTTTATGAGAGTTGAAGAGAAATATGGATGTCCACTCTTGCAGAGGACCGGCCCCAGGAAGGAGAGGCCTCCTTAGGCAGGAAGATGCTAGGAGGCCGAGCAGGCAGCCAGCCTCCTTGGTGGTAGGGAACAGCCCAGAATTTTCCAGGGAGAGAGCCAAGGGTGGAAGCGGCCTTCAGATACTTCTTCCGACCCTCTGGGCAGGCAGGACACATGGTGCCAGGCCCAACACTGACAAAATGACCCAGTGGAGCATTGGACTCAACACCCAGCCCTGGGAACCTGGCCACAAGACAGCAACACCAGGGGAAAGTAATATCCAGATGGGACCACTAGAGGCCTAGGGTAGAACAAGGGAAGCTGCTTCCAATGAGCCTACTGAGAAGCAGCTTTGCATGTGGGGACAGGGCTCCAGCACTTGCCTGTGTGCCATTTTGAGAGCATTGTCAAGTGTACAGCATGCAGGCACTGCTCCTTTGCCAGCTGTTCCATGGAAAACTTGTCTTCAAGGAATACTGAAGCAAGAGCATTGGTAGATTCTGTTGGAAATGCACCATCATGATAGGTAATTTGAAATACCTTCTATTGCCCTGACAGTGACAGACAGGGGAGCTCGGGTCCTCCTGTGTAGAGGAAAGGCATCTGACATCAGGAAAGGGAGCCAGTTCGCCCACATACACAGCATCTTCATTCCTGGAAGCCAAACTCTTAAGACTCCTTCCAAAAATCTCTTCCTGGTTCCTCAGCTCTGGTGGTTCCAATCAGTGGATTAACAAGCATCTATATGTATGTTTGTCTACATTTTCCTGAGCCTTGGGGACATATCAGTGAACAGAATCCATAAATATCCCTGCCTATGCAAATCTTGCATTTGAGCTGGAGCTAGGGTTGGGGAGATAGGAAATAAACACGCTGTGATGTAGGTAAATTATGTACAGTGTGTCGTTAGGGGGCAGTGGCCACAAGGGACCAGAGTGGAGCCGGAGGAAGCAGAGGGAGACCAGCAGTTCTCAACCTGTGGATCTCACCCCCTTTGGAGGGCATTCATCAGATATCTTACAATATCAGATGTAATGCAAATATCAGATACTTACATTACAATTCATAACAGTAGCAAAATTACAGTTATGATATAGCAACAGAAACTGGGAACAGGGGAGAAGGCAGGGTGTGTATTGAAAAGGTGGGTAGTCTGAAATCCTCCAAAATCCACCTGCCTTGGGGACTCACTTTGCCAACAAGGGAACATGAGGCTTCCCTGTAGATGAAGCTATTTCCACCCAGCTTACCTACTTGCCTGTGTGCATCCTGCCAATCTGGTCTACATCTGGCCTCCCCTTTGCTGGGATCAGACCTACATTGTGTTCTGTTGAGGTCTGATAACTCTCCCAGCTCCCCCCACCCCCACCAGCTTCTTCTCACTGACATTGCTCCTAAGAAACTTCTTGCTGGCCTAATCCCATCTGCTTCCTGATGTCGAAGATTTCATGAAAAGGATGAAGGGTACTTCAGTGGTAAAGTCCCCGAATAGAGCAGAGGCTTATTCAAGTAAGCCATCAGGCCCTCTGCTTGGGTTGGAAGCTGCTGACTGTCCACTCTGCTCTCCGTATTCACTGACAGATCTTTTCTTTCACCTCTGAAGTGTCTTCTCAACTTAATCCCTTGGTGCCAATCCTGCTGCCATATCTCATTAAGTGTCTTGTTGATCCAACAGATTGAGGTCCTGGAGCTGCCCTCCTCTCCCATCCCCAGGCCTCCTGAGAAGATCAGCAGACCTCAGCATCCCTCCTTCTCCTTGTCCTGACTGCAAGTCACCCTAACCTGGAGACATATATGTGCGTGGACATATAAGTGTGACATAGATATCATGGCCCCTGAGAAAAATCACTGGGAAGACCCTTTAGACCAGCAGTTCTCAACCTGTGGATTGCTTATCAGATATCTTGCATATCGGACATTTACATTACAATTCATAACAGCAGAAAAATTACAGTTATGATGTAGCAAGAAAACAATTTTATGGTTTGGGGTCATCACAATATGAGGAACTGCATTCAGGGCTTGCAGCATGAGGAAGGTTAAGAACCACTGTTCTAGAGTAGTACGTTTTTGGATCACCACTTTTGGTTTCAGAGTACCAGCTAAAGACCTAGCTGGCCATTCCATCTCCGCCTTTGCACCCTCCTATCTATGCAGACCCAGTGACTGGCATCCTCTAAGCATGCCGCTCAAATTCCCTTTCTGGTTTTTGATTCCAACGTGTTTCCTAGAAACACTTCCATAGAGTCCAGGACTCTATAAAACATGCCGAAGCCTCTAGCCCCCTCTTCCATCTCTGTCATATTATTTCCTGCTTGTGAAGGGCTACAAGGGTTAAGGAGGTCGGTCACCATGGCCATTCTAGAATGATGACTAATCGTACCAAGAACTTGAATCTGGCTCATGATAACAGAGCAGCAACACTAGGCTTGCAAACCCTGCCTCCACTGCTGAGCCCTGCAGGCCCAGAGCACATTACACTTCCCTGGGCTGTAGTACTCCCATCTGCTCGATGTGGAGAATCACAGAACCAACGCTCCCCTACCCTGTCACCCAGGCTGAGTTCATAATTCAAAGCTCTTAACAAAGTAGCAGGCACAGGCAAGTACTCTGTGATGACTAGCCACTTAATAAATGTCTTGTCTACCTGTTGCTAATTGTTAGAACTGCAAGCTGGCTTTAGAGTCACCCCAGCAAATACTTATGAAGGGATACACTACTCATGGCCTTGGGAAGCTTGTTTTCAGTTTTGGATGCTAAAAGAATCGTAAACTCACACCTGAAATCAAAAGCTGCAAGAATAAAACAGGACCAGTGTATCCCAGCCCCGAATTCATTGGTTTGACCAGATGGCTGAACTGACACCTCCTTCCAGTCTTCTCCTCTGCTCCCTTGCCCCTTCTCTCTTGGTTTGGTTTGGTTTGGTTTGGTTTGGTTTGGTTTGGTTTGGTTTGGTTTGGTTTGGTTTGGTTT
>NW_021604637.1:709283-710840 GCF_004785775.1 Grammomys surdaster | reverse complement strand
TTGGTTTGGTTTGGTTTGGTTTGGTTTGGTTTGGTTTGGTTTGGTTTTGTCTTATTTTGTTTTGTCTTGTTTTGTTGAGATGAGGTCTCACAGAGCCCAGCCTGACCTTGGACCACACAGCCAATGCTGGTCTTGAGCCCCTGGTTTTCCTTTCCCTTCTCTCCAAGTGCTGGGGTTACAGGTACCACCACCCCTAGCAACGGCTCACTTCTCAGCGTCATGATCCTTCCCTTTTATTTTTAACATACAAACATGAGTTTCCCAACATCAGAGAGATTCTCCGGTAACTTCAAGCTGAAGAACTTAATACTGACCTGTTTCACCTCATTTATAGTTCCTGTTCAACCCTGGTCCACAGACCCAAGTATTTCTCTTATTACTGTCCTCTAATCCAGTTCAGATTAGGTACTACATCTAGTTGTTCTAATGTACTTAGGAACTTAGGATTCCGTCACCAATGAGGCCCTGTCTGTAATATTTGTAGGAAGAGAAAGGGGGTACTAGAGAGGTCCATGGACTATATGTCTAAATGCATGAAGATGAGCTTTAAAAATCAACTGTCAAATGTTTTCTACTCTTACCTTGACAAACATGCTTTCACAATAGCCTGGAAGCCCAGGTTTGAATGTTGCCTTCTTGAACTCTGTGTTAGAGTTGGTGCTATAGAAACAGCAGACTCCTGACCTCCAGTCTCTTCCTCCTCTCTTCCCATCAGCTCTGGACACCACAAGGGGCCTTACCTGCACACCTATGAAAACTTCAGTCTGCATTCCCAAGGGCCATCCACCAACCATCAACAGCACAGGTCTCAGTAGGGGCTCTAAGGCACCTACACTAGTGACATGATCTATCCTCAGGAGCCCCAGCACATGGAAAGAACTGCAGAGGCCTTAGAAATGAGTACTTGGGTCTTCTGGGGCTGAATATGTTGGTTGCTATGTTTTTGTAGCATCACCTGGAAGGGAAGGAGGGCTCCAGATGGGCATGGCCTTTAGTCTCACATACCATGCCCCGAGAAGTAGAGTGCAACTGGAGAGGACCAGATAAGTATGGCTATGCTTGGGTCAGAACAGGGGTCTCCTTGTCTGGGTTTTAGGATTTCCTATTTTTTCAAGGGCCTCAGGCTAATGAAGAATACAGAGTCACCTACCCTCCATGAGTCCAATGCTTAGGGGTTAAATAAGCCCATAGTGTCACCAAGTTTTCAGAAGAGTCTCCCCCTTTCTCTGGCCTTAGAATCTTCTGCTTTCCCCTAAGGACAGTACCATGATTACTTTACTAGGAATATTTGTGTGTTGTCATTGGCCTCTTAAACATGTCTTGATATCAGGAGCCATGCCTGTTGCCCTGCATTTCTTACCCCTTAGTGCATAGTCTATCAGAGTAGATCATCAGAAAAAGAGTAGTGTGTGAGTACACAAACAATAAGCCATGTCCTGGAGGGATGGATGGGAGCAAAGGAGACAGGATGAATGGATGGATGGATGGTTAGCTAGATGGATAAGTGCACTGGATGGATGGATGGATGGATGGATGGATGGATGGATGGATGGATGG
>NW_021604637.1:695623-704283 GCF_004785775.1 Grammomys surdaster | reverse complement strand
GAGGAGGAGGGGGAGGAGGAGGGGGAGGAGGAGGGGGAGGAGGAGGAAGAGAAAGAGGAAGGAAGAGAAGAATTAGAAAGAAAGAAAGAAAGAAAGAAAGAAAGAAAGAAAGAAAGAAAGAAGAGAGAAAGAAAGAGAGGGAGAGAAAGAAAGAAAGAAAGAAAGAGAGAGAGAGAGAGAGAGAGAAAGAGAGAAAGGAAAGAAGAAAGAAAGAAACGGAAAAATTCTCATTAGCTATCCCTGCCGTCCCAGCTTTCAGCAAAAACTTAGGGCATAAAAGCCAGCCTTCCACATGCACCCAAACGATCCACAGACTCCTAACAGCAAGAAAGGCTAGGAACTGGCCATGTGCAATAAATTTAAAAAAAAAAAAAGAAGAAAAAAAAGAAGAAGTAAAAGAAGAGGAAAAAAAAACAAACGAGATTAATTGCCTATGGAAAGAAAAGATAATCGGACTGCCATGATCATATGCACTAGTGGGAACGGGTTTTCAGAAATGCCACATTAGTGTCTCAGAGAGCTGGGATGAGGCTCCCACTGTGACATCAAAGTGCTGGATCATGTGGCCAGTAACTGGGATGCTGGGGAAGGTCTAATAATAGTCCTGTTCTTGCTGCCTTCGCATATTTGAGCACCAAGCCCTGCCCCAGGGAAGCTGGCACACAGCCAGGGACTCTCACGGTAGCTCTATTATGCTTACAGGGCGTTTTAGTGCTGGGGAGGACCATGGGCCTGTGGATAAGGGGGTGGTCAGGATGCTGGCCTGGAGACAGAGCTAGAGAAAGCTAAAAGCAGTGAACTCCCTCCTGTCCTTCTTCCAGCCCTCTTGCATCTCTGGGCCAGGTCCCGCCCTGCTCTTCTGCTGGGCCTGGCAGCCAGCTCTCCACAGAGCAAACAGGACAGGAAACAGCAGCAGGTCTGCAGCTGGGTGCAGAACTGGCCCCGGGAGGCTGGAGTAGGAGGAAATTTGTTTTGGATGTGAGACCCAGATTGGGGGCTGGGGGGAAGATAAGAAGACGCTCTGATCTAACTAGAAAGCAGGAGTTGTCCTGAGCTGAAAGCGGGGAACTTCCCTCAGCTCCACTGCCAAAGCTGCCTCCGCTTCCTCAGCAAGCTGGCCACAGGACATGACACCAGTGCACCCTCCAGGCCAGCAGTCCAGAAATGCCAGGACTCAATCAGTAGACCTGCGGTCTGTCACTGCTTGTCCAGTTTGGCAGCAGGAAGTCACTTGTGGCTCCTAAGCCCTTCAAAATGAGGCTTGTTCAACTTGAGATGGACCATGAATATAAAAACACATGGTTGGGGTCCCAAAGAGCTAAGGTGGAAAAAGAGAACAGCATGTCTCATGGGTAACTACATATTGAGGTGAGAACATTTGTATGTGTGGATTAAATCTAAGATCTAAAAAAAAAAAATCTCTTTCCACCATTTCTTTGTATTTTCCTCTATGTGGTGATTAAAAACTAAAAACCACACATGTGGGGCACACTGTGTTCCTGCTGGCAGCACTGGCCCATAACCTAATTTAGCATCTTTGCCTCCAAGTTGCCATGATACCATCCAACTCAGTAAGAGACCAAGCTGCAAGACATCGTTAAAATGACAAAGTGCTCTCAAAACATTACTACAAATCAGTCTCCTGTCAAGCTCTCTTGTGTGTGCCCTTATGTGTGTGTTCATGTGCATATGTGCACATGCATATGGGGGTCAGGGGTAGATATAGATATCCTTAATCATTCTCCAGTGTGTGTATGTGCATGTGCGTGTGCGTGTGTCTTACTGAGGAGGAGGTGAGGTGAGTGTGGGGGGATAATGTTGGCAAAGCTATTAGGAAGCACCTTTGTATGCTGAAAAGCCAGGGTTCAGGACTGGGCTCCTGGTGAGCGAGGGCTTGTAGTCTAAGTCTGCCAGAGACCTGGACTTCATGAAGAGACAGCCTTAGAGAACTGGAAAATTGAGAAGTTGTGGCTCCGAGCCTGCCCTCTGTGGGTGTAGCAGTTACCGGCAAAGCCAACTCTGGCTGGACTCTCCAAAGGTGTGGTGACAGGCATCCATGCAATAAACAGAAGTCTCAGCCATTCTGTGCCACCATGCCTGTGCCTGGAGTCTGCATGACACCCCAAGTTTGCCCAAAGAGCCTAGTCCTTTCCCTCCTAGAAGCAGGCTCCCTAAGGTGCTGGTGTTCCTACTGTGAACCATAGAGCTTGGCCGAGGGTCCTCGGTGTGTCTGCCTTTACCGGCTGTGACATCTTTGCTATGGTGCTGTGGTACCTGCTTGCTGACTGTGACCCTGTGGGAACAGGCGTTCCAGTCTCCAAGGCTGTGTGTGCTGTTGCTCCCACAGGTGGCAAGCATGGCTCCTCCTTTTCTAGCTTGTGTGTCCGCACCTATTGACATACAATAACATTTCATCCTGCCATGAAACAGCCCTTTCCAGGCTTTTGTGCATAACTTTTGTGACAGTCACAGCTCGAAGCAGTTGAAGGAAGCTCTCTGCTTCAACTTGTCAGAACACTCTACAGTGGGTCTTAAATACCATCTTAGAGTCTCTGGATGCTACAGTCAGCCCAGTGCAGACAGCCAGTGGTTTCTAGGACCACCCGGGTATCCATCAGTCTGAAACTTCTGGTCTAACCCTAATAAGGAAGCCCTCAATATCAAGGTCATTGTGATTCTGAATGGCAATATGTTCCCGTAATTCATACACTTGCCACAGGAAGTATCTACTAACTCTGGGTGTGTAGAAAGCACCCCTCCCTTTCCAAGTGGATTTCCCTCCCAAAGGTGTTGTCATTAGTAGGATGACAGTTCTGATGGCAACACTTGGATTTCTCCTCCCTTAGTTTCCCCCTCTTCCCTGACCATAGGATTTGTTTCCTCTGGGACTGCAAAGCCTAAGCAGAAGCTTGTTCTGAAAGTGAAGTCCTGGCCCACCAGTGGGATGTGACCTGAAGACCAGGGTCCTAGAAGTTGGGGATTGAAACTGTCTGTCCCTTTCAGCATCAGTGACCAGGTTCCTTCCTTCTCCTCCACACACAGAACAGAAAGGGCTGGAGGGGTTTGCCTCAGGCCACAGTTAGAGAGGTGGAGTTAAGAAGAAGGCTGAACTGCAAAACAAACTCAGTGATGTTTTGTAGACGGTCAGTCTCATTTTTCTTTGTTTTTTTTTCTTAACTGTCTTTTGCTTGTATATCTTGTTTTCTCTTTCTGTGATGGGTTGTGTGTATGTGTATATGTGTGTTTCTTTTGTTGTTTGCTCATTTTAATTTTTGTCAAAGAGGGAAAGAGGAGAAAGGAGAAAGAGGAGGGGGAGGGACATGGAGTTGGGAGGGTGAGGAAGTGAGGAGGAACTGGGGGAGGGGAAAATCAAGATCAGAATATGTTGTATGAAAAAAAAATATGTTTTCAATTAAAAAAAAGAATAAGAGGGAAATAAATGGTACCACAGTAAATTTTTGTCTTATATTAATAAACAGAAGAGAAAACGAAGAAGGGGGGGCAGACATGGACCATTTAACTATAGACCATGTGAATTATATTTTCCCCTTGTCAACCTAGCATGGATAGAACCAGCCAAATACTGCAGAGCGTGAGATACAACTGGTGATCAGTTAGCTAGGCCTGGTGGTGAAAGCCTGTAATCCAAGTATTCAGGGAAGTCATGGTTGTAGGAACTTGGGGGAGGAGGCCACATTGTGTCCACAATCAGGAAGCAAAGGAAGATGAATGCTTGTGCTCAGCTCACTATCACCTTTTATGTGGGCTAGGATCCTAGCCTAGGGAATGGTGACACCCATAGTATGCAGGTCTGCCCATCTCAATTAACCCAATACAGGTAATCCTCTACAGGAATGCTCAAAATCTCATCTAGGTGATTTCAGATCTCATCAAGTTGACAATTTAGATAAACTATCATATCCAGATATCAATGTTATTCATGCAGCAACAGGATGAAGGGAAGAGATATGAGTCTGAGCCCTCAAAAAAGGAGAAAGAGGAGAGGGGAGGGACTCTCTTTGGTACCTAGTATACCACTGTCATCATGAAGTAGACCCTTCAAAGAACATTTCTGGCAAAAGTGACATGACTAGGGAGAACTCAGATGTCATTTCTGGCCGGGTTTTTCAAATTAGCCGTATTCTAAAGCCATGGCTACTTATATGTTCATCAGCCTGAAAAGCAAATGTTTATCCATGTGAGAGTTTGCATAGCGTGAACATTCTTGCCTGGGTTCAAATCTTGACTGCTGCTGGGTAACTCTAGACTGTTTGCTGGATCTCTCTATATCTTGATTTCCTTATCTGTGAAACAGGGCCAGCAACCATGCTGACCTCACAAGATGTCATGCCACTCTGCCTGCCTGTCTTAGTTCAGTGTCTGCTGTCATCAAATACCCAAAGCTGACAATGGATAAAGAAGAGTAAGGAAGTGCTCAGTGGAAGAGCACTTGCCCAGAATGCACAAGGCTCTGGGTTTGAACTCCAGCGTCATTGACAGTTTTGGGCACTCAAGAGCAAGGTTCTGGTGTTCAGCTCTGTCGAGGACCCCTTCAGCTGAACCACATGGTGGATTGTGTTACAGAGAGAGAGCATGCAAGAGAGAACCATCACATGACAAAAGAGACAGCGAGAGGGTGTGGGAAGGATCCAGCCGTGTTCCTTTATAACTGTTCCCTCTCTCGGGAACTGTCTATGGCCCCACAATTTCTTTTGAGAGCAAGGACTCCCCATGACCTAATCACCTCTTGCTAGACCTCACCTCTTGAGGTCCCCATCACTTCAACATTACTACACAACTTCCCATATATGGAAGACAAACCACACCCAAACAGTAGAACCTCAAAAAAGTTCCCTGTTCTTTTTGTGACTCTGATGGCAGGCCATAGAGAGGTGCCCAGCTGATGGAGAGAAAAGCTTCCCCTTATGGGTGAGTTGCTGCCAGCTCTACCTTTCTGCCCAGGGCCTGCTTCCCCAGTCCTGACTGTCTTCTTCAAGCCCTGCTACAAGCCTTCCTTACCACAACCTCCAGCATCTATGGTGGTCAGTGTTGAGAAATGCAGATGATCCGTGTGTTTCCAGAACCTTCTTTAACGAGAGCCAGGATCGCCCAGCAAGTGGGTGGAAGTAACTGGCCAGTGACTTAAATGAAGAGATCCTCCACCTTCCTCATGAAGGAAGACGGCCACACTCAAATCCTGTTAATCTATCTCACCTCTCTAATGAGGAAGGCACAGAAGCCTGGTAACAACCTAGTATCCATGTAGAACTGGTTAGTGCTGCAGGAGGAGTCCGATAAAGCCACATGGACCACGGGGGCCACTAAAGACAAAGAGGAAACTTGTACCAGAAGCATTTTCTCATAAATCACATGTAACAGTCATGACAATAGAGTGCTAACCAAGTGAGAAAAAAATGAGTGGGGCGGGGCTCCACAGCCCCGAGCTTGCCCAGTGTGTGCAAGGCCTTGGAATTCATCTCCAGCACAGAAAAAGAGGTTGGGGGTGGGTGGGTTGTAGGGATGTGAGAGTATGAATGGAATCTCTTTGAAGTCCCCCCACCAAATCAGAGCTGTGGTCTCCACCTCTGGGGAGGAAGCTCCACCCAGGGTGTGTGCACACTCTTGGTACCTCTTGGGTTTCTCCTCTAAAAACTGTGTCCCATTGCCCCGAGTAGCAGGATCAGAGCAGCTGAGAGCATTTATCTGAAGCACTGGGGTAACAGAACAAGCAGAGGCAAAGTTCGACCTACGAAATCCTTAGGTTTTTTTGGCCAATAAATCAATATGACCCAAAGCCTATTAACAAACATTGAAATCAGCTTAAAGTTTGGCAGAGGAGCTATGGAAGCTCTTCCCTCAGGGCCACACGGAAAGTTCTAGTTAAACTCTCACCCAGTCATTTTGAAGCCAGCTTCTGAACGAAGTTGGGTGGAGGCATAAAATAAGATCTCGCTCAGTTTCCAAACTGAAGCAGGACTGGAGTTGGGGCACTCCCAAGGACCAGCCACCAATCAGGGCTTTGTTGATCCCAGCACACTCACACCGGGGTGAGTCTGTACGTTATGAAAAACTGTGATGTGGCCATGAAGTTTATCTCTAGTTTGGTTTCTCATATCAGTAAAGACCCCACACCTACCCTGGCCCCGGCCCTTGCAGCAGCTGCTCTAACCTGTAGCTAAGTCAGGCAACCAGAGGTCTGGTGCCCTGCCTGATCCAGCGCTGGACACCAACCTCCAGAATGGTCTTGTTAAGGGGTTCAGCAGGTAAAGGTATTTGCCTAGTCTGATAACCAGAGTGCAGTCCCAACGACTGACATGGTAGAAGCAAGCCAACTCCCTCAAGTCATCCTAGGACTACCCACCTGTGAATAAATGTAATCGATGTTTTAGAGGAACTTTTATCCCATGTCCAACTAGGCTGCTCTGGTTAAAAGCCGGGAGCAAAAACAAGGAGACTTGAAAGTGGGAAGGGGGTGTGGTGAGAGGCGGGTAAGAGAGTGTGGCAGGGGACGAGTGTGACCAGAATGTATTATAAACATAGACGAAATTGTCACGGAATATTTTTTTAAGAGAAAAACTTTAGGCAGAAGAATTTTAACAGTGTTTGTGTGAGTGCGGAAAGCAGTCCAGAATGGCTAGAGCGCCAAGCAAGCCATGGAGGCTCCTGCGCAGGCACATTTTGAAGTTAGATACAGAAGCAGGCGGGAAATGACTTCACTGTTGACAATTCTGCATTTGCTAAGTGTGGTTTCCTTCCTTGGAAAGACTCCAGCTGGAAGTTCTGCGGAGGTTTCTGATTGGTTAAATCCAAGTATCTGCTCATTTCCATTGGGCCTCAGTTTACTTCCTCCAAGCCCACTGCACTGGAGCCAATAGAGCCTATTGGACTCCCAAATAAACTTAAAAGAAAAAAGGCCCACAATAGTGGATTCCTCAAATTACACAAAGAACAGAGTCGGGGGCATATGCCTCAACACTGTGGGGCTCCCAGGTACAAGTTACTTTCAGTGATGTGTAGAAGGGGATAGTTATCAAATAATCTTTGTAATTGGTGCTACATGGTCCTTATCAAGGTCTCCTTCTAAAGGATGTGGCCTCCCCCTGACTCTCCAACCTAGGACTGAGGACAGGTAGGAAAGAGGTCAAAAAAATTATCTCAAGGGTTTGTTTTTGTTGGAGACAGGGGTCTCACTATCAAGCCCTGGCTGGCCTCAAACACACAGAGATCCTCCTGCCTCCTGACTATATTAAAGTCATGCAATTCAATGACCTCCAACTCTGAAGTCAGGCTGAAAAGTAGGTGGGATGAAATAGGCCAGCTGGGGGAGGGGCCAGGAAACTGGGGCTGGAGAGAGGTGGGAGATGGGAAATGGGGTTCCTCAAATCTCAGCCCTTGGATCCCCGTGGTAAGGCTGTACATGTGAGCAAAGACAGAGGAAGACACCCAGCAAGCAGTGGGAGTCAGTCAACTGCCTTCACAAGCATGAGAGCCTAAAGGGGTAAGCCCTGCTTACCATCTTCCCCAACCTTTCCCTGCCTCCTGTGCTGATTGCCCCAAAAGAAAAAGCAGAAGAAGGGTACAGAAAAGCCTACGCCCAGATCCACAGTCCTTGCGCTGACCACAGTGGGGCTCAGCATCTGTACCCACAAATGATGGAAAAACACCTTCTTGCAGAAGAACAAAAGAATTAAGCTACATGATGTACTCAAAGCCCAGTGCATTAGCGAAGCTTAACAAAGATTTTTTATCCCTATAAAATGATTAGCTGTTTGCCTAGTGACCAAGAAGAATAATACTGGAGTCAGACAGCGAGGGGTCAAATATTCCTGTGCCTCAGTCTCTGTATCTGTGAAACAGGGATGTGAGGATTACATAAGTTACTAGTTTGTAAACAATAAGGCAGTGTGGGCATTGGTGCTAAATACTGGCTACAGCCACCAGACATCACACGGTCACTCATGAGTGTGACGCCATTCAAAGACTTAGCAAGATGACCCCCACATGACTGCAAGGTTGCTTCTCACCAGCTCAGCACAGAATACAAGTGGTCTTCCTGAATCTGTCTTTTACAGGTCTAATCCAGAGCCACTAGGGAAAAACACTACTTACCTTTGTGTTTTCATGCTCCTTGGACTACACTACTGGGGTCTTCCAAGAGCCTCCCTCACTCTAACGCAGTGTCAGGATGTAGGTGGGGTTTGCAGTGATCTGTATCCACCAGCAGAATGAAACCCACCAGAGAAAGCCTCTGGCCTCAGCACCTTCCAGCAGGACTCCAGCCTGGTCCCAAATAGCAGCCTTTTCGGAGAGAAATAAAAACATCAACCAGCCTATATCCCCAGCACTGCCTTGCTGGAACACTAAATAAAGAAAGACCTCAGAAAAGCCGCTGACCATCTGTGGGGAAGGAATCATAAAAGCCAGTGCAAGCTGGGGCTGGGGTGAAGGAAGGAGCCGCATTATCCACTGATCAAACCGAGGAAGGTGGAAGGAGCCCAGAGGAGAGAAAGAAAGTGAAGCTGGCAAGCTGGTATCTGTGCTAGCAGGCCCTACGACATTTACCAATCCTGTGAGGGACTGGAGGGCAACACAAGGCAAGGACATTGGATTTGTTTTTTTGAAGCCATGGCAGCTCTGAAACCAAACTTGTGTGCCCAGAG
>NW_021604637.1:661614-690523 GCF_004785775.1 Grammomys surdaster | reverse complement strand
TCTCTCTCTCTCTCTCTCTCTCTCTCTCTCTCTCTCTCTCTCTCTCTGCCTCAGGTTCCCTGGCAGAGTTCAGCTGCCCACAGATCTGCCAAAACAAACAGCTCTGGGCTTTCAAAGCAGCTTTCTGGACAGAGCCTTGGAGGCTGGGCACAGTTCCTGGGCCCACCTGAGGGTGTAAGGATCCTACCCACTGCTGAGAGAAGTCATGTTCTGATTGCTGTTTCCAAAGCCCAGCATCTTCAGGAAGGAGTTCTGTCCATCTGGTGGAAATGTTAGTTTATTTGCTGGTCCCCAGGGACAAGAATATGAGGAAGCATGAGACAGAGGAAAAGAGAATGAGAGGAGAGAGAGAGGATGAGTGTGTGTGTGTGTGTGTGTGTGTGTGTGTGTGTGTGTGTGTGTTTCTTTCTCCATTAAAGGTAGCAAGCTCAGTGGAGAGGGTGAACTGTGGACTTGCCTTCTGCTGGCCAGTCCCTGGAAAAGGAATAGGTAAGGAGGTACATGAGAACACCCATAGTCAGGAACTGCCATGGATGGTGTAGTTGGCAGAAATTCATTCCTGGATGTGGAAGAAATTGCCACTTCAGGTTTCCTATGTCGGCTGATAGCTGAGGAGAGAGACGTTCTCTGTAGCAGTGAGGATGAGCACAGTATTTTAGTGATGGGAGGATGTGGAAAGAACTCTGTAGAGCCCACCCCTCCTGGGCTGCCTGCATCTTCACCCCTCACTTTGGTCTTCAGACATTTACTGGGTTCAAAATAGACCCAGGAAGTTCCTGTGCCATTAGGGACTCCAGGGCCACACAGGTTCCTGCAAGCAGAGAAGAACAAGGTATTTCTATGAGGAGGGGCCCTAGCACCTCATGTCAGGAGATCCTGTCAGGAGCATGTGTACAAACCTGAACTTCTCACCAACCTGGACATGTTTGCTGCATTCCTTTTCTTTTGAAATATGCTGATGAATATATTTTTTCAGATATTTCACCTGGAAAAAAAAGTGAGCTATGTTTTTTTTTTTAAAAAAAAGATAGTACTATTGAACACATTTTCTTTTTATTATTAAATCAGTGCCAGTCTAGGTAAATACATTTTTTTCAAATATGGCATGTGACTTTTTCCTTACATAGTCAGAAAAATCTCTAAATAGCTATTATTTAATATATAATTTAATATGTGCCTCCATGCTACTGATGGCTGTGCTGTGCCCCGACCTATGAACTGACACAAAAGGACTTGCTCTAGACTTTAAAGTTGGAGGTTTTGCAATGTGAAAGATCCAAAAGACTGGAGAGAGAGAGAGAGAGAGAGAGAGAGAGAGAGAGAGAGAGAGAGAGAGAGAGTTTGCTTGTGTGTGTGCACAAGTGTGTAGAGGCCAGGGGAGGTTACCATCTGGTGCCTTCCTCTTCCTCCTTCCACCTCAGTTTTTGAACCTAAAACACAGCAGTTTGTCTGGATGGCTGGCAAGCTGCAGGGATGCTTGTGTGTCCACCTCTACAGTACGGGGATTACAGAAGAATGTTACCGTCCTTGGCCTTTACTCAAGAGTGGGGCTTGAACTCAGCTCCTCCTTGCTGAGTGCTGAGTACCTACAAGACTACGTCATCACCACTGTGCTTGCTTCTTCTTAGTACCTGAGCATTCCTCCAGTCTTCTGTCTCGGAGACTCGGGGTCTCACCTTACAGGATCTCCACCAGCAGGATCTTGTTTTACTTCATCTGTTTAGAAAGCCTGGAGGGTGGGTGCTGTTTTGGGGAATTTGTGGAACCTTTAGGGGGAAACATCGTCGGGGGTCAGCTTTGAGTGTTTATAGTCTCACCCCACTTTCTCTTCTCTCTCTGTGCTCTGCGCTTGGATGCCAGCTCTCAGCTTTCTCCTTCTGTCACCGCGCCTGAAACTTGCTACCATACTTCCCTACTGTGATGAACTCTGACCCCTTCAAACATTAAGCCAAGATACACTCTTTTTTGTTTTGTTTGTTTGTTTTGAGACAAAGTTTCTCTATGTGGCCTTGGCTGTCCTAGAACTCACTCTTGTAGATCAGGTTGGCCTCAAACTCACAATGATCTGCCTGCCTCTGTCTCCTGAATGCTGGGATGCGTGTATACCACCACTGCCCAGTCCAAAATAAACTCTTTCTTTCATAAAAAGTAAAGGAAGAAAGAAAGCCTGTAGGATCTAACCCACCACAAGCTGCTGAAAAGGGTGCTCTGAGCATCCGTGGGAGCCAGAGAAAGCCATATAGAAACAGTGGGGGCTCTGGACTGTTAGAAAGCTTCTATTAATCAGAGGTTCCACCTAGCACTTTATGTAGAAGAGGTGAAGACAGTTTTTAAGAGAAAAAACCCTCTCACTTAGGACATGAGCAAAATAGGCTCACAGGGCTGGGTTCACGGTGCATCTGCTTTCTCATACAAATTATTCAGCCTCAAAGCATTGTGTAGAGGAGACAGGAGGCCTTTGAAGTCAGTTTCCTTGGATGGCTTCTGTTTTCGTGGGCAGCTGATTTTCACATATCCATCTTCTGGTTCTAACTTGGCCTCCCCTGAACCGAACAGAGACTCTACCTCGTTATTCATTAGCCAGGAGGAATGCATATGGGGCTTCAGGGCTTACAAGAACTCTGCCATTGTAGGGCAGCTGATTTATGGCCCTGTGTTTACAGCTTCGACATGGTCCAGCTTGTCCAAAGAAGGGGAGGTCGGCCCTTATGTTCTCATTAACAAAGGCACTGTGGGCTGCTTTTATTCCGAGGGAACTGTGAACAGCAAACCTGAGCTCTGCAGGTGCAGGAGGGTATCTGTCCCCAGGTGTGGGCTGAGGGCCTGTTGGTGACAGATGTGCAACCCTGGGTATAGGCACCACCATAGGACTTTTAGAGAGACACCATTGCTGCCAGGAGGACTCTACTTGAAGACAACTGAGCAATCACCAATATTACTGGCATGACTAAAATTCTGCCAATAGATTCATTCATTTGTCCATTTGTTTATGACAGGGTCTCACTCTGTAGAGCTCAGGCTGCTGTCAAACTCTAGCTCCTCCCAGCTCAGCCGTCCAAACACCGGGGCAACAAGCAAGCACCACTGCGCCCACTAAAAACTGAAAACAGTTGTTTTCTTTTTTTCCCTTGGGGGAGGAGGGGAGAAAGCACGTTTCTCAGCAATAGGAGCAAGCCACTTGTACTGGCTCATCAGCCTACCCTTCTCATGGTGCGGAATCCCTGACATCTCACCTAGTAAACATCGTAACTGGTGTTTGCTGATTTCTGAGAATGGCAAGGCTTCTCACGAGCCTCCCTGGTTCCTTTTGGGTAAAAGTAAACAGTCCATGTAGAAACAGAGCCAGGTTTGAGTGGGCCAGCCACCCTGGCTTCCTAGAAGAGGTTGGATTGTGTGAAGGGGTCACCTCAAACTGACCTGGCTCCTTCCTGCTTCTGCTGTGCTTTCCAAAACTAAAGGGGCTTTTGGATCTTTCAGAAGCTGTGTAAAGAGCCCTCCTTGCTGCTTTCTTGAACCCAGGTTGCTGGAGAGATAAAGACCTTTTTCTTTTTTCCATTTCGATTTTGTATTAGCATCTATTAATTATATAGAATAATGGGTTTCATTATGACATTTTATACACGTGTGTAATGTATTCTGATCATACTCCTGTGGCTCCGACCCTCTTCCTAAGTCTCCAGTCCCCTTCTACTTTCAAGTCTTTGTGGGTGATGTTGGTGGGTTGTCTTTTTGATTTTTTTTTTAGCCCAATAAATGTAATCAGGATTGCTTCCATGAGCATAGGAGAGGAAATTTTTACAGGAGTACCAGCAACCTACATTCTCAGAAAAACCTTTTCCCCTCCCCAGTAACTATTAATTGCCATGGGTCCTCACCGAGGGCAGAGCCTCGTGAGCTCCTCCCCCATACGTGATGGACTATTGCTAGGCTCTATCTGCTATAGTTATCCAGAGCTGCTGTGAGCGTGTGCATTCAGCTGCGACTTCAGACCTGGAACACAGAGTTCCCAATACTCTGCCCCTAACTTCACATCTGGAGAGCTGCGTCTGGTTCTGTGTGCCGAGATAACAGCAGAGTCGAGAATGAGTCTTTTATCCAGAGCATGGCTGTATTGGTGGACACACAATTGGAGGCTACATTGTGAATGATGAAGGAGCAGCGTCTGTCCTGTAGTTTCTTGAACCTTTTCAGAGGCCAAACAGAACAGCAGCGAAAGTGAGGCAGACAACAGGAGCCGGGCTGGTCTTTCATGAGAGCCCACTCCTGCAATCACATCAGTGACCCAGCTCCCACTGCCTCTTCTTCGTAGGTGTCACCCCCCCCTTCCAGTACCACTGCACTGGGAATCAGGGTTGTAACTCATGAATTTGGGGACACAGTCATGTAACAAGTTAAGCCTTTGTGTTTATAAAGAGTGTATGCCATTTTTCTAGCATTGTTCACTGGCATTATTCAAAACAAAATGGCTTCTTTTGCTTTTTAATATTTTTAAATTTTTTAGTTAAAAAAATTCGAGCAAGCATAGCACATGTCTTTAATCCCAGCACTCCTGTGTGTTCTAAGAGCGGATGGCACTGAGTTTGCTTCCCTCGTGTGAAATGCTCTTCCTTTCTAGCTTGTTTATGGTCACACCAAGCCCTCTCTTTAAGCAGAAAGCTCCACCCACCCCACCCCTCCAAATGCACACAGAGCCCTAACAATGGACCAATAGTCCTGCCAACCGTGGCTCTGTGCACGGGGCACTTCACAGAGTAACGCTGCAGTTAATTGGGTTAAGATGAGTGAACTCAGCAGCCTTAAGAACCCGTGGACCAGAAAGGGCACATAGCACTTTAAACACTGTCCACATGATGAAGACTCCCCTCGGCTATACACCTCTACCATCGCTCCCACTTTCAGTTAGAAGGCCTGAGCAGGAGGGGGAAACTGAATGTTCTTAGTGTGTATATGCTCTGTGTGAAAACTGTTGCTTGCTTTACTCCAAGGCTCATCTCTGGTTCTGTGTCCCCACACTGCCACCCTTGACCCGCTAAGGATCAGGAAGACACAAATGGCTGTAGAAAGTGCTGTATCCATTCTGGAAAAAAAAAAAAAAACTATAAAAGAATGAACCTAAGACAGGAGTGGTGGCGCACGCCTTTAATCCCAGCATTTGGGAGGCAGAGGCAGCCAGATCTCTGAGTTCAAGTCCAGCCTGGTCTACAGAGCAAGTTCCAGGACAGCCAGGGCAATACAGAGAAACTCTGTCTCTGAAAACCAAAAAAGCAACCCCAAGAAAAGAAAAAGAAAATGAACTTGAGCCAAGCCTGAGCCAGTCCCTGCTCCCAGGGATTCACATGGTAGAAGAGAACTGACTCCTTCAAATCATCTTCTGTCAGACATGAGCCATGGCATGCACACCACACACACACACACACACACACACACACACACACCCCACAAATAAATTAAAAATGCATTTAAAAAGTAGAATGAAACTAAGACCTGAGATTAGCATAGTGGCATATGCCTAGACTCCTCAAACTTGGAGGACAGAGGCAAGAGAATCATTAGAACTGAACAAAGCAGGAACCTGGATGGGCCTGAAACAGCTCAGTGAAATATTCCTGTAGAACACCTAGGAACAAGCAGTGCACAGGGTCAGGGAGCCAGAGGCGGTTCTCACACATACTACCGCTGTTTCCCTATAGCACCTAGGGCAGGTAGTGTTGGTTGCTCAAAAGCCTAACAATAACAACTTTCATTTTAATCTGTGTACTTTCTGAAAAGAAAAGCTCAAAGGAGTGAGGTCGTTGATGCTTTCGAGTCCCAACTTCTCTGCAGAACAGAGACTTTTAAGATGTTCCCCCTCAACACACAACTTGAGAAGGCCTGGATTACGATGCAAATATAAACACTCCCTTTGAAATCAAAGCCAAGTTTAGGAATCTGTGAGGATAATTTATTTGTTCCCAAGCCTGCCCCACTCCAATCCTCCTCCCTTTTGTCCTTCCGATCAGAAAGTGCCAGAATGACACTCCAGATCAGGGTGCACTTCCTGTTCCCTCTTCCCCTCTGCTCCATCCTCTGAGTCTGAGGAATTGCCAAGCATCTTCACTAATCACCTGCTGCTTTCTAATTGATGACCATACTAACCCTCCCTCCGTCAGGGCCACAACAGAATTGTAAGGCATCGTTATCGAAATCAAGGATACAGAGGAGCAGGAGCTGGGGAGATGGCTCAATTTGTAAGAACAGAAGTGCCTGCAGCACATGCAGAAGGACCTGAGTTTAAATCTCCAGTTTATTTAAAAAAAAAAAAAAAAGGTGTTGCATCATGGCCCGATAACACGAAAGGTGGCACCGTGGCACACACAGCTTGGTCAGTGCCGCCAACAGCTTTCTCTTTGGACTTAAGATCCATGAAACAAGGAGACCATGTCTGGTACGTGGAAACCTAACAAATACTCAGTGCTAGTGAACTCATGGTTTTTGGAGAACAGTCTACAGCCACAAACTTACTAAATAGTCCCTAACAACAATCTATAAACATCTGTCCTATTCACAGATGAGTGTAGTCTTCCCTCATCCAGGAAACTGCTCTTTGCAGCAGCCTGAGACCACTACAGACTAGCAGTATGCAGAGCTATGGAGCCCAGTCCACACACTCCCACACCCAAGGCTTGGGACACTGCAGAAAAGACCTTATCTCAGGGGATAAAGTGGAAACTGAAAGAGCTCTGGCCTCTGTGTGCACTCATGCACACTCGAGCACGCGTGGCACACACACACACACACACAGAGGCACCCCATAGACATCCCACAGACAAAGAAATGGTGAACTATTACGAAAGTCACCTGGCTCAGTTGCCCACCCCACACTAAGGGATGTATACACACTAACTCCATTTTGTATTGTGTGTACAGACAGAATCTGCTCTGCTTCCTTGGAAGGTGCTGGACTCTCATTTTAAATGGCTTATTCCACGTACATTTTCAGAAGGGGGATAGGAAATGCAAGAACAATGGTTGTGAGGGGGAAAACATTAGGAAATGATATCAATTACCGCACACCCAGATCATAGCTCTGCAAAAGCAGCCAGGGACAGGAATCAGGACGCTGTGCTTAAGTCTCCTAAATACAAGTCTTTGAAACCCACTATCTTCCAAAAACATCATAATGATCTTACAATCATGACTTCAAACAGTCTTAATGAAACCCACAGAGAAAGGCATGCACAACTTCTTGAGGCAAGGGAAGAGATTCATCTAGAAAATTAATAGAAAGTAGGCAAGCCCTTACACGCAGCCATCCTGTTGCTACAATAAATTACGACACTGTTGAAGGCTTTTATAAAATTAGATACCTCGGTAGCAAGAAAGAAATGAAGCCCTGTCTCACTTATCAGGAGGATCAGTGGTAACTGAAATAATTCTATACTGAGAAAGGATTAGATTCTAACCTTTCCAAAAAAATGTCATTTTTAAATGAAAAAGCCCATTGGAGCCTCTGCTTCATGCCGGAGCCTGTGCCTGCCTGGGAGATGAGTGCCCTTGATAGGCCCCTTGCCTGCCTGTTCCTGCAAATGCTAAGGAGGTGATGTCTTCCTTACCCACCTGCTTGTCTCCTGTGCAGGATGGATGACAGCTAATCACCAGCAGCTCAGAACAGGGAGCAGCCTAGCTGGTTGGAACTAGTTTAAAATGACACACGTAGCCTCCTTATCACATATCTTGGTGAGTTTGTGCCTCTGTGAACTGATACCTGAGGAAAAATAACTGGTATAATTTAAATACTCAGCCCCTTCCTTGAGTGTATCGCCCAGCTCCACCTAATTAAATTCCAGAGAAGATTTCTGTCCTGGTGCCCCTCCCCCATGCCACTGAGCAGCAGGTCCACTGGCTCACTGGAATTTGGCTTAGGTGCCAGACTTGCCTGGACTAGAACAACTGAGCCCTCTTAGATTCCTTGATGACTGATACTCTTTCTTCTCTCTCAAAGGAGGGCTTACTTAATCTGCCTTCCTTGTCTGTTCTATTTACTGGCAGGATGTACTTGACAATAGGGCCCATAGCACAGCCTAGGGCAGGTATGGACCACTCCTGCACTAATGGCTTTTATGTCTTCTCTCGAGAAACATCCAGAAAGTCTTCTGCCTCTTGACACAGCTCTCTGGCTGCAAAATGACAGTAGAGAGGACCCAAGTGCAAGAAGGGCAGGCAGGGAGACAGATGATCGGCTAGAAGACAGCCCCAAGGCAGCCAGGGCAGCTTTTCCATTTGTGAATGAAGAATCAGGGCAGAGAGAGCTTGTAATGGGTGACCAGGTCAGAGAGGGTTTACAATGGCCCATCAAATTGTACCACTCCCCTGCTTGCATCCCTCTGTGCTTCCTGAGCCCTGGCACTGCTCTTGGAGTGATTATCAGCATCAGCCTTCCTCATAAGAAGTCTTCCCTAGCTGTGCGGAGCAGCCACATGGAGCAGAACACGGCCCTGGCAACGGAACCCCTAGCTACCAGCTAACAGAAGCTTGCTAGCTAAGGGAGCCAGTACTCTTGGTAGTTGACCTTTCTGGATGATGCTACATGGAGCAAAGACAGGTTGCCCCAACTAGTCTCTGCTCAAAACAAAGAATCAGAAACAAATAGTATGGTGGGTGATGTTTGAGGCCACTTTGTGTTAGGATAGTTTGTAATCTCCCAATCAATAACTTACACGCTTTTAGAAATGACCTTGTTTGCATATCTGCTGTCTACAGTCTATCTATAAATTTAGCTATGTTGGCCTTTCCCAGTGCTAGTTCATCATTTAGGATAGAAGAACTGTGTTCCTATCAGGAGCCCTAGGACTCAGCAATGGGTGGTGCCGAATATGCACTTAATAAATATCTCTGAGTGAGTGAGTGAGTGAGTAGTGAGTGAGTGGTGAGTGAGAGAGTGAGTGAGCAAGCAGGTACAGGGATGGATGCAAAAGAAAAGGCACACAAGCCAGGCATAGTGGTCCATGCCTTTAATCCGAGCACTCAGAAGGCAAAGGCAAGTGAATCGATGTGAGTTCTAGGCCAACCTGGTCTACAACATGAGTTTAAATGCCAGGGCTGTTTCACAGAGAAACCCTGTCTCCAAAATTCTCAACTTTGGCCCTCAGGAAGGAAGTGCTTGGATTTCTAGAGAGCGTGTCCTTGATGTTCAATGCATCTTCTGTTGGTCATCACAGACCTGATTTCTTGTTGGTATTCAGGGTAACCATCATGGATATATTTTTAAATAAATAAATAAATTAATTAATTATTAATTAATTAATTAAATTAATATGAGTGTACTGTAGCTGTCTTCAGACACACCAGAAGAGGGCATCTGATCCAATTACAGATGGTTGTGAATCACCATGTGGTTGCTGGGAATTGAACTCAGGACCTCTGGAAGAGCAGCCAGTGCCCTCAAGCGCTGAGCCATCTCTCTAGCCTTCTATCCTTTTTTTTTTTTTTTACATTTTAAGATTTTTTAAATAATGTATTTTTAGTTCAAGTGCATTGGCGGTTTGCTAACATGGATATCTGTGTGAGGATGTCACAGCCCTGCAACTGGAGTTATAGACAGCATTAAGCTCCCATGTGGGTTCTGGGTATTGAACCCATGTCCTCTGGAAGAACACTCAGTGCTCTTAACCACTGAGCCACCTCTCCAGAGCCACCCCCGACCATGGATATTAAAGAAGTATATTTATTAGAGAAGTATCATATGCTACCTGTTATATATATTCACTCAATCCCTTATGATGGGCACTATCATTATTACTGGATTGACTGATGATTGAATTGTGCATTACATGTTCAGGTGTGTATGGAGGTGTGTGCTCATGGGTGGGGGTGGGCAGAGGCTGACCTTGGTATCACTCCTCCTTGAGTGCTGTACACTATGTGTTTTAAAGCAGGGTCACTCACTGGCCTGGGAGTTACCTATCCAGTAAGCTCCAGAGGTCCACCTATCTCCACCTCCCCAGACCTGAGATTATAAGTATTCACCACCATGCCCGGCTTTTTATTTGGCTTCTAGGGACCAAACTCAGGTCCTGATGCTTGGATGGCAAGCACTTTACTGGCTGTGATCTCCACAGACTAGGCAATATTATTTTTAGTACAGGAATGTTGAGATGGCAGAGACTTAGCATCTTGTCTTATAGAATGGTCAAGCCGAGGTGCCAGGCAGGATGAGGTGCCCCAGGAGATGAGAAATGATCCTTCCTCCTGCCTCAGACACAGAGCCTTCATTTACCAGGTATATTTAGCACTATGTGCTGTCATCTCTCTAGGGTCTTGCTTGTTTTATTGCTCAGAGGAAGAAGAGGGTGTGATCATGGGGCTCCCAGCATGGAAACAGTCCTGTTACCAAAGACTGGGTGACAGGGTGACATGGATGTGTTCCGTGTGTGTGTGTGTGTGTGTGTGTGTGTGTGTAAGCATTCAGAAAGACCCAGACCCACTATGAAGGCACTATTGCTGTCTGGCCAAGGGCAGGGTCTGGGTGGAAAGGAGATGTGGTACCATTACAGAGTAGTCTCAACTCTGCTGGAAGTTGTCTGACTCTTCTTGTCTTAATTGACTGTCATATCCATGTTCCCTTTGGTGCTGTGGACAGCTATCCAGCAGCCAGTGAGATCTAGGCTTGTGCTGGGTGACAGACACCTTGCTCTCTGATCACCAGTGACTAGAAAAGTAAAGGCAGCCCACTCCCCTAGGGATTGCTTATGCATGCGTTATTGGACTTCATGACAAGGAAGGAAAGACAAACCCCCTCACCATGCAACCTCTCAGAACTGCAAATCCCCCTACTTGTCTGAAACTCAATTTCCTTGAGAATAATAAAAAAAAAGCACAGGCCACACCAACCTCACAGGTGTCATTACAAGTATACTCGAGGGCCCTGGGTGAGTGTGACTGTTCTCTGTCCTGAGCCCCGGGCCACCCTAATAATGATAACAGCACTGGAGAGCCCAGTTTTATCTCCAAGGTTGGCTATGCCTAATAGTCAAGAGGCTAACCGATCAGGTCCTGAGTCTCCTAGCTGGCCCAGGAGCGTCCAGTGATTTCAGAGCTGAGGAATTGAAGTTCTCTGCTGCACTAAAATTAGCAAGTCTTTAGAATCGTTTTCTTTTTAAATCCATTTTTTTCCAAAATTGGTTTTTAAAAAATCAAAACTTTCATAATTGTTTCTGTCTGACTCAGAGATGTGTGGTGGGCCAGTCAGTGGCTCGGATGGTGTGATCATCAGCTTGACAGAGTAAGGCATGGGTATGACATGACAGCTTTCCTTTGGTTTGTGATGCCAGATACTGGTTAGGAGACAGGGCCTCAAGGGCTCAAGGGAATCACCTCTAGTGCACCCCTACTGTCTGCACAGATAAGGCAAGTCTGCTCTGGTGCAGTCCTACTGTCTGCTCACCTAAGGGAACCTGGCTCTGGTGCAGTCCTACTGTCTGCTCACCTAAGGGAATCTGGCTCTGGTACAGCCCCACTGTCTGCTCACCTAAGGGAAGCCTGCTCTGGTGTAGCCCTACTGTCTGCACACCTTACAGAACCAGCTCAGGTGCAGACCCACTTCTGCTCACCATATTAACCAAGGACCATAGATTCTCTCTGGCCCTCAGCAGCCCATAGAGAACGCCTGGCCATGGGTCTGCTTTCCCCTGCTCTTCCCTTAGGAAGATCTGTGAAAGAGGGGAGACACAGGATGAGGATGTTCCCAATCCCTGGCCCTTTCTCTGGGTGAGGTGCATTTTGGGAGGGCCAGGAGGCATCACCAAGCTATACCCCCAGTCACAACAGCCCCTTTTTTGTTTTTATGGTTTTGAAATGGGGCTTTCTATGTTGCCCAGGCTAGCCTCCAATTCCTAGCCTTAGGTGACCTTTCTTTCTTGGTTTCCTAAGTAGCTGAAACTATAGAGGCTCACCTCTGCCTAAGTTGATTGTTATTGCTTCCAATTTCCATTCAATGAACTCTGGTGTGGCTGGCATTGTAATTAAAGTCTCCCTGTGTGTCTCTACTTTTCAGTTACGTCTCAAAATATTTCTCTCCTTCAAAATAGTCTTTAGACTACCCATTGTCTCCTCTTTTATAAACAGCACTTTCAGGGTTTCAACTATGGTTCAGAGATAACAAGCAAACAAACAAAACCAAATTTGCCTAACATTAACAGGGTGCTCCTGAGTCAGTCCCCAGGGACACCATGAATACCACCATGGCCACCACCACCTACCACCCACATCACCCTATTCCCACCCCCCCACCCTCCACCTCCCATCCCCCACCCTCCACTTCTAACCTCCCCAACCCTACCCCTCACCCATCCCACCCCACCCCTGCCAAATAGCACTTTTTGTTTTGTGTAGTGTTCAGCTGGACACAGTTACTCCAAACAGAAACTACAACACTCTGCCGTCTTTGCAAGGAGGTGTGGCTTGCAAACTAACTTCTGTCCAGTGGGATGTAAGAGGGTTTTCTTTTCTTTTGCTTTCTACTGATTAAGAGGGGAATGTGATGAGCAGAGATTGAGCAACTATTCTGTACTTTGAGTTACAAGTTAAAACTGGCAGAAGAAAAAAAAAAAGGGCTATCAGGAAGCTGCCATTTCAACACAGATCACCTCTTCTTAGACAATTAGAGAAGGAAACAAATCTACATAAAAGCCCTTGTTACTTCAGGTATCTTCACCCTTGGTCAGATCTGATCCTACCTCATCTCTTCACATTCTCTTGATAGACTCACCTCCAGCCACCCTGACATCTCTCGGCATATTCTTCTCATCCAGTGAGGATGGGTTTGCCCTCTGGAGAGTGGGATATCTGGAGCCCCCTGAGAGGACAGCAGCAGAGACCCACAAGTAAGAAAAGTTCAATTCTACCAGATCCACCTGATAGAAGATGGTGCCACCAGCCTTACAGAGCCCCTTCAGGTTACAGAGATCCTGAAAAGATGAGTCTGTGTCCATTTTCCTTAAGGGAAGGCAGGCATGATTTAAAAAAAAAAAAAAGGTTCAGAGCAAGAAAGAGATGAAGGTGAGAAAGAAGTGTGATCCCACAGCCAGATCAGCAGTCACAGCACAGACGTTTAAGATGGCTACCCTGACTTCTCACATACTGTGTGTTGCACATGTGTGTGTTTGTGGGAAGTGCTAGTAGTTGAACCTAGGGCTTCATGCATGGGAAGCAAACACTTTACTGCCAGGCTGTATTCTTAGCCCTGGGTACACGTTTTAAAGAACAGAGGCAGTACATAGGTATAGCTGATTCAACCTCAGAATGCTACAGGCCCTGAGATCATGGAGGGTGTGGCGGGACATCTCTGCCAGAACCATCGAGATGGAAAACCCATACACATCTCAGCTTGGGTGACACATCTGCCATCTCCTGGGGGCATGTGGCTTCCTTAAGAAGGATATAGAGTTCCAAAAACACGGGGAGACTGATGTCAAATAAGAACACATTTATTGTCCGTGATACCCCAATTTTACCAGAGTCCAACTCCCAAAAACAAGCGCCTACAACAACAGCCAATGTCATCACCTTTGACAAAGTCATAGAATATATTCTGTCCATTTATACCAATAGCTCTCCAAAACGGTCACTTGGGAATCATGGATAAAGCCCCCAAGACACCAGGGGCAGCTTGAAAGTCTTGCCCGTTAGCAGTGTTTCTGTTGTAGATTCAGTTTAGATCTGAGGGTTACCAGCTGCTAATGCAGACGTATGCCCATGTCATTACACCTGTATGAGAGTGAGGGAGTCAGAGGTCATGGCCTCTGCAGCTACAGCCTCTACAATCTACTTGTAATGTCTGCTGCTGACTGGTGTGCTCACTGTTATGGTCTCCAGTTCATATGTGTGATGTAGACGGGTTAGGGTGGGAAGCAGAGGTTCAATCCTGAATGTCCCCTTGGCTGTGACTTTAGAGTGAGTTGATCACTGCTTGGTTTTCCTTGTTCTGGTTGTGTGTGTTTCCCGTTGGATCTCAGAGTCTTGGCACTCTCCTGGTGGATTCTGAGTTCTGTGTAGAGGCTGTTTACCTACTCCAGCTTCACATTTGCATATTAAGGAAGCCTTCCTGGAAGAGGGGCTGTGCAAGGCGGCATCTCTGTTCTTAAGTTTTCTATCCAATCAGGGAGTTACTGGCCATGCGCATAATCACAGAATACAGCAGAGGGCTGATAGATACCTGACTTTGTACAAGTTCATTCCTCTTCTCGACTACCTGAAGTTGAATCAGGTCTTGAAGCATATACAAATTTTATTATACCAATCCCTTTTTTGGTTATTGTTTTTTTCTTCCCCCAGTTAAAGCAAAAATATTTTTTATATTAATAGTTTGGAAGGTGTGAAGGCTGGAGAGATGGCTTAGCAGGTTAAGAGCACTTCCTCCCCTTCTGGAGGACCAGAGTTTGGTTCCCAGCATCATGTTAGGTGATTCACAAGCACCATGACTCCAGTTCTAAGGAATCTGATGCCCTCTTCTGGACTCTTGGGTACCTGCATGCACATGCATATGCACACAAACAAACAAACATTTTAAAACTGAGACATGAAGAAGCAGAGGGTAGAAAAAGAAAGTACATGCATGACCCTGCTGCCTGGAAATTGCCCCTCAGAATGTCAGATGACTTATTTTCAAAGTTACTTTACTGAGAAGAGTTGCTACTTTTTAATCCATATATTGCTTGTTACATGATTCTTTGTTCTTCTCCATGACTATGCTTGTGACCCTCCTTTTCATTCACTGTGAGTCATTCCGAGCTGTGGAGGAGATTGGCAGGTAAGTGGAGAGGAGGGCAAAGGTATGTGGGTGGCAGGCACAGCAAGGACAGGGCCCTTGGATGAGTGGACATCAGAAAGCTAGGTAATCCTGACCACAGAGTCCTAAATGCTGAGGGACTGGGGCTGTTCTGTTGGCCACCCAGAAGCACATCCTTCAGCATTTAGCAGATGCTGATAGCTCTGGAACAGGGCAGTGTCATATCTAAAATTATACCTTAGGCCACAGTAGAAGGTGGCTGACAGAGGGACACTGGGACTTCCTATGGCCTTTGAGAGGGAAGGCAAGGGAAAGAGAATGAAGGTGGGGTGGAGTAGGGGAAGGACATGGTGTGACACACAGGCCTGGTCCATGGAGCTGCTTGGAATTATGATCCCAGATTCCCACACAGGAGACTGCAGAAGCACTGGGCTGTAAAACCTGTCCCTTCTTTAGCTTTTAGATTTTCTTTGAGATTATGTCAAACAAATGGATGTCACAACCTCAAGACAAAATTGCAATAGTCTTCATTCCATTCCCATCTCTAGTATCCATATGTCCATAGATCTTCTTTTTCCCTAAAGCTAGCAACAGAATGGCAGGTGACCGTGGCACACTAAGGCCGGATGTCCCAAGAGGTAGGCATATGGTTTTGGAATCATATTTCAGGAACATGTGACTGTCAAATCTCTCTTATCTCATGTTGTACCACATTCAGTGCACATGTGTGCTTACTGTTTACTTCCATTGCTCTTCTTTGGTAGGTGGTAAATTCCTCTGAGAGCAGAGACCACGCAGTGTCCTTGTATGCTAAGTACTTGGCATAACAGCCCCTAAAGCAAGAAGTCAGTTCTTAGATTGGACATAGTGGGGCATGCCTATAATTCCAGGACCTCAGAATCAGAGGCAGGAGGATCCAGAGTTCAAGACTACACAGACAGTTCTAGGACAACCTAGTCTACTCTGAGGTCCTGTCTCAAAAAATAAAAACTAAAAAATAAAAGAAAAGAAAATTTAAAAGAAAAAGAAAATGATTCTTTTTTTTTTTTTTTGGTTTTTCGAGACAGGGTTTCTCTGTGTAGCCCTGGCTGTCCTGGAACTCACTCTGTAGACCAGGCTGGCCTCGAACTCAGAAATCCGCCTGCCTCTGCCTCCCAAGTGCTGGGATTAAAGGTGTGCGCCACCACAGCCCGGCTAGAAAATGATTCTTGAATGAAGATTTCAACTGAGATGCACATTCATCTCATAGATGTCCACAGTATGTATATCCATGTGTGAACAGAGTCAGATGTCTGTTTGTCTGTATTGCTCTATTCCTTCCCACAACTGGTACAAGAAAAAGACCTCAGTTGCTCATCTGTGCCTTGTCCTCCAGCTGGGTAGATCATTTCATGAAAGTGGCATTCGTTTAAGACAAGGTCTCACCTAGTCTTGGTTAGGCTCAAATCTGCTATAATTCAAGATGGCCTTGAACTTCTAACTGTCCTGCCTCCACTGTCCAAGTGATGGGACTACAGATGTATGCGCCAAACCCAGTTTATGCAACACTGTGGACTCAGCCCAGGGCTTTGAGCATTCTAGGCAAACATTTACCAATGGCACTATGCCCCCAATCCTATAGGAGAATTTGGAAAGGCATTCTCTGTCATCCGTGGTTTTCTACATTGACGCCAATCTTAATGTTCAAGAAGGATGTCATCCCCTTCGCATTTCCTCATGCACAGTGAATAAACATTTTTAGTCATGTGCTTATCACTGAGCTATCATACTTTTAATAATCATTTCTATAAAATAATCATCAGCTTAACATTTGTCAGGTCTGCTTAAAATTAGACCGTGCCTCCCTACTCCTGGACAACTCACAAACTTTGCTCAGTAAGGATTTGTTTCCCTTGCTAATCGATGCGGAGTAGGGATTCCAGAATAGAACAGTCTAGGATTGCCATATCTCAGAGCGTGCAGGCCACAAGGCAGAAACATAACAATCTGCCGGGCAGCCATCACCTCTGTAAGGACCAACCTTACAGTGCAAAGACAAAGAGTAGCCTGCCACTCCGTGCACCCCTACAGCAGAGCTGTGGGCAGGCAACCTGTCTCTAGGATACAGAATGCCAGTCCCTTCCACCCATGTAATTCATTCTCTATGCTGAAGTCACTCCCCAGTGTTAATTCCCACTGTTCTTTCCATCACACACCCTCTGGTCCTCAGAGGGCCCAGCCAGGGGCAGGGCCATGGTGACAGGCGATTATGCAGCTCCATGCATTCATAATTCAAAATAAACCCATCAAAACATTTGCTCTTACTTTTAACCCCATTGTGCCCTGGGTGGAATGTTGAGACTCGCAGCAGAGGCGATGAATACGGCAGACAAAAGTTTTCCCACAGCCCACAGCCCCTTAAACAATCTAATCCCGTTCAAGAGATTTATGCCTGACCTGGGGGACTGCACTGGGGAGCTGGGCTCCTGCGGGTGGCCCCTCCCTGTGTCACCAGGCTTTCTAGAGACCAGCTGCCTGTTGCCATAGTGATTTGGTTATAGAAGGGCAATGCACCTAACCTGGGTGCTCCCCCCACCCCACATGCTTATTAAAAGAAAGGAGAAAGTTTCCATTAAACTCTCCGGGCTGATTACATTTGGGAACTTAATAACGGTTGGATTCAAAGCACTCTCATTGAGCTGACCCCGGCAGGGCTCCGAGTTCACCAGGGGAACAAACCCTCCCGATGAGGCTTGGCATCTTAACCCTATTTAACATTTTAATTAAGAAGGGAAAATTTGGTGTCACTTGCTTTTCTGCTGTCTCCAGGAGCGGCAGGGGACTCGCTTGAGAATTCCCCCAAGAGTAGGCCGGAGAGAAGTACATTAGCTAATTAGAGATGATGCGGACGTTGCTTGGCCATTTTGTTGGCCAGCTTTTCTGTTGCCCTCTCTTTCTAGATGGATTCTTTAGATGGGGGTGTGGGGGGTGGAGCATAAGTATAGCTTCTTTTCCTTCATCTTAAAAAAAAAAATACCCTGTTAATTGAGAGTTGGATTGTTGCCTGCGTCTTTTTGCTCCACACAGCCAGAGAAAGGCGGGACATATGAAGCCCCAGCCTCCTCCTGGGAGACGCTCAGGACTTAGAAACTTTAGAAAGCTTGTCCTCAGACCCTCATTTCCTAACCATGGAAACTCATCGTTTTCTTAGCCAGCCAGGCAGGCACCATGGGGCTGACTCTTAGGATGACCCAGTTAAGGAGAGATCACTATCTTCCTGGGTTTGTGAATGAGCTTGGGGGGGGGGGCGTTAAACAGTCCAAGAGAGGGGCACGTGAACTCAGGGGACCCCAGAGGTGTCTGGTGGGTCCTGGCTACATTCAGCCCTGCTACTGGGTTTGTAGAAATACTGATTTCATGAGAGGTCGGAAGACAGTTCTTCTGTACTACTTCCAAACCCAAATCCTAACAGGCAGAGGTTTCTCTATTTTATTTTGCTTTGTTTGAAGGACTCCACCATGTTTCCTGTTCATCCCTCTATCCTGTCTCAATGTTGAACCTGGGACCTCCCACCCTGCCCTGTTTAGCCTGCTGTCTCCTTTAGGAGGGGCCCCAGAGAACGCTCCATGCCAGAACCTCTGGACCTGCAAGGAATGGAAAATAACTGAAGTCTGTGTTAATTGCATTGCAGCATCTTTTCTAATGAAATTGTGGCTTTCTCCATGGCAACGGTGATTAGTACAAGCAGACTCCTGGCTGCCTGGGAAGTGACTACCACTTCACAGAACAATCCAGTCCAGAAAGACGTTTACTGTGCACAGTTTGCCTAAGCTGACTGCTCAGGCTGCATTCCCCACAGCCCTATTCTCTCCCTCTCAGCTGGAGCGGGTCACACACACGTGACCCTGGGTTGTGGGTGGGACAAAGCTGGATAGAGCCAAAGTGGCCGGACGGAAAAGAAAGCTCTACTCCTGTTTAGGGGGTTGGAGAAGCAACTCCTCAGTATTTGCAGCTTGCTTCAGTTAAGTCGGCTCCAAAGAAGCCCCATGCTTCCTAATTCGTTTTTAAAATTCTCCCTGCCTCCCACCACCCCCGAGATGGCTGAGACCATCTTTATGTTTACACACTGTAGAGTGAGTGTTTTTCAAAGTTGTTGGGAAGAGAAATGACACTCTGGATAGAAGCAGAGAGAGATGGGAAATCCTGGTTCTGCCCAGTGTAAAGGCTGGAACAGAACCCAGGAGGCAGCTCTGTGACTTCTCAAGGAAGTGGCATCCTAGGCTCCCCCACACCCCAGCCCCTCACCACCAAGGTAAGCAAAGCACACACTTGGTGCTGAGCACACAGTGGGTGGAGCTCCTCATCTGGGCTACACCCATCAGAAGGCCCTATCAAGGCTGCCTGTCTCTCAGAAGCAGGGGTGAGGGAAGCCAGAAGGTTTCAGTTGTGACTATCAAAAAAAAAACAAAAAAACAAAAAACAAAAAAAAAAAACCCTTGAAATAGAGTGTGATTACAACACCTAGATTCAGGATTATACACAGCCAGGCTATGCTCTCAGTCTGTCATAGAATCTTCTGGTATCTTCCTGATCTGAGCTCTGGAGGCTGAAGACTTGGATCTGAATGCTGCTCCAGCCACTCAGTTGAGTGTCTTCCACCAAGGGACCAAATCTCTCCAGGCCTTAGTTTCCCATTTGAAACAAGAACACCTGCCTCTTTTGATCACTGAAAAAAGGAAGTCAAGTGCTTACAAGTGTTCTATGGGCTGGGGAGATGGCTCTGTTGGTGAGGTGTCAGCCATGCAAACCTGAAGACCTGGTTCAGATCCCCAGAACTCACCTAGAAAGTTGAGTGTGGAGGTGTGACCTGGTATCCAGAGGTGTAACCTTGTAACCACTGTATTAGGGGCTCAGACCAGGGTGGATCCCTGCATCTCATTACCTAGCCAGGCTGGCAGAATCCAGACCATCAGAGTCAGTACACAGCAATTGAGAAAGACACCTGATGTCAACCTCTGGCTTCCATATACACATGCAGGCTCATCTGGATGCACACCCCCATGCTAACATCTACACACACACACACACACACACACACAGCTCAAACAGTAATTACTATGATCACACAGAATAATGCTCTGTTCACATTTGCACAGCCTTCTAGGACACAAAAGGGGATGCCACTGCAATCCTACCAGCTTTTGTTATGCCACAGAGAGGGAGGGCAAAGCTCCCTTCCCTAAGCACTGTCAGGCCAAACAGAAAAGATGCTTCTGGTTAGAAATGCAACCAAGACAGGCTCGGGAGGTAGCTCGGCTGCTAAAGTGGAGCAGGGTACAAAACACATTCTGGATTTTGTGGCAGCCTGCCTGTAATGAATGCCAGCTTCCAAAAGCAGAACAGGGAACCCGGAGCAAGTGGGCAGGCGAGACTGGTCACATCACCAAGGTCTAGGTTTAGTGAGAGAACTTACCTCAGAAGAACGGTGGAAGAGCAACTGAGGACCATTCCTGACATCAATCTCTGGCACACGTGGACATGCATGTTCATACCAACACACAGGCATGCATCCACACATGCAAGCATACATACAACACAAACACATAAAAAGAAGAAAAAGGGGCTGAAGAGATGGCTCGGTGGTTAAGAGCACTGACTGCTCTTCCAGAGGTCCTGAGTTCAGTTCCCAGCAACCACATGGTGGCTCACAAGCATCTGTAATGGGATCTGATGCCCTCTTCTGGTGTGTCTGAAGACAGCTACAGTGTATTCATATATATAAAGTAAGTGAATCGAAGAAGAAGGAGGAGGAGGAGGAGGAGGAGGAGACTGAAAGATATCCAAGCTCCAAAATGCAGTCTTGATGACCAGAATACATAGGACAGTGGTTCTCAACCTGTGGGTAGTGAAGGGCCCTTTCACAGGGGTCCCCTAAGATCATCAGAAAACAGATTTTTACATTACAATTAATAACAGTAGCAAAATTTCAGTTATGAAGTAGCAATGAAAGAATTTTATGGTTTGGGGTCACCACAACATACGAAACTGTTTTAAAGGGTTGAAGCACTGGGAAGGTTGAGAACCGCTAATGTGGGGTCTGAGAACGGTAGAAAGACCCTGACAGGCTGCTCCACCCTGGAGCAAGGATGGCTGTTGCTGGCCTGAGCAGACCAGGCAAACTTCCCGGGGATGCTTGCTTCTATTCCCATTAATGAAGCTGAAAAGATAACATACTTAAATGGCCTTAAAATGCTTAGCTTTCTGTGGAAAATAAAGATGCTATTTATGGTGGCATAAAGTATAATTTTTCACACTTTCAAAAGTGCTGGGAGAAAACTGGATGAAGGCCATGAATCAAAATATTTATAGTGCTGAGAAATTGGTGTGCTACTGTGATTTGTTTTCTCTTTTAGAAAATAACTCATTTATATTATTGTTATGTTAGAAATACTATTACCAGACTTTTCAACCCTAAGAGAAGACTCCAAGTACTAAATAATACATAAGTCTGTTAAGTAAAGAGTCTTGTGATTATGCTCTATGTGCAGGCCTATTATCTGGGCTTTTAATGTGAAGTTGTAACATCTCTATAGAAGCAAGGACAGATTAGTGAAGTGCCCCACTAAGCAGGCACTCTCTAAGCAGCTGTCTGCACCTTCCGAGTGTGGGACTCAAGACTGAGCCAAGAACCAACAGTGTCAGCTGCACCTAGGTGCTTGCTAGATGAAAAGATGTATTGGAATCTTGTCATTCTAACAAACACATAGGTGAGCATCCGCACACAAATGACACACACACACACACGTTTATACATAAATAAAATAAAAAATTAAGAGAGTAGAGAGGTCTGGTTTCCTTTCTTTAAGAGCAAACTACAGATGTTTCATACAGCATTTCATATCGCCTGCCAGTGGCCAGAACTTAAGTCACCTAGCTGCAAGAGAGTCTGGGAAATAGTTTTTCACTGAGTGGCCTTTTCTCTTTTAGCTTATTTTGATTCTGCAGAGCATATGCTTCAATAAGAGTAGTAACTGACATAGTAATAGTTATTGCTGGTGGCCCTATGGAGCCCATTGTGGTGATGTTCCCAAAGTGGTGGGTCTTGGATACTGTGAGGGAGAAAGGGCTACAGTGCATGACTTTTATCAGTAATGTACTGCAGTGAGATGTGCAAAAGGCGCTGGACCATTAAAACACTGTAAATGAGCAGTTGTCCATATACCTTCAACTGAGAAATGTCATCTGACTCCAGGAAATTAATTACTCAAAGTTATATATGCAAGTGGATTAGGCATGTAACTTCTTCATTGAAACAGTGGATACTTCACACATGTGGGCCTGGATGTGTACCCCACCCCTTAGAGTCGACACTGGCTGAAGTTCTCAACTTCATTGGCTGAAAGAGTTCTCTGCTGACAGAACTCCGTGACAGCCTCACCAAGGACTCCATGAATATCAAGGCCCATATCTACATGATACTATAGGGCCTTAGCGAACTACAGGGTCTGCAGAATTTCTCAGAGCCATCTCCCCATTGGGTTCATTCTCTTATAGGTTTGTTTACAGACTGGATACAACCCATTCTACAGCCATCTGTGTCTTCCTGAATCCTTAGCGGGTCAAGGGTGGCAGTGTGGGGACACAGTATGAAAGATGAGCCTTGGAGCAAAGCAAAGCAACAGTTTTCACACAGAGCATATACACACTAAGAACATCCAATTCCCCTCTACTGCTCAGGCCTTTTAACTGAAAGTGGGGGTAATGGTAGATATGTATACTTGAGATTGGATGGGTATGGTGGCTCCTGTTTGTAATACCAGCATTTAGGAGGTTGAGGTAGGTTTATGGACATGAGTTTGGGGCCACCCTGATCTATATAGTGAGTTCCAGGCTAGCCTGAACTACAAAGTGAGACCATGTCTCAAAAAACAAAATAGGAGCAGGTAAGGGGGCTCAGTGGGTCAAGGCACTTGATGTGTAAGCCTGGATCTAGGTTTAATCCTCGGAACCCACACAGAGGTGGAAGGATAGAGCCCACTCCACTAAGCTGTACTCTGACCTGCACATGTGGTTCTTGGCACACATACCACACACATACACATCACGCACACATAATAATGGTAGAAATAATAATAATAATAATAATAATAAAGTTTAAAACAAAGTAATCTAAATGGGGGCTGGTGAGATGGTTCAGTGGTTAAGAGCACTGACTGCTCTTCTGGAGGTCATGAGTTCAAATCCCAGCAACCACATGGTGGCTCACAACCATGAGAGGGGCCAGAGTGAGAGGGAGAAGGGATGGGGGAGTAACCTAAACGGATTAAAACTTGGGCTAGAGAGATGGCTCAGTCATTTAAGGCTAGGCTCACAACCAAATGGATTAAAATTCATCAAATATGTTTAAATACATGAATTCGTGATCATATACATATAGACATGTGTGTGAGTGTGTGTGTGTGTGTGTGTGTGTATGTGTGTGTGTTCTCACACATGCCTAACTGGACACTTTTAGAGAATGAGAAATAAGCTTGTTATGTAAAAATTATTACATATAAGGAAGGAAACGTCTTTAATTTCTTATCTGCTCTGACCCTAAGGATACACAAATATGACACAAGAGTGTGCTTTTGGGATCATTCTGACCAATAACTGATGACATTAAAATATTACTATTTTGCAATATGTAAATGAATGAACTGGCTTAGAGTATTACAGGCTCTTACATGACAGAATCAGAGCATCTCCTGTAACCAAGTCAAAAGGATGGCACCCAAGTCTGATCAAAGCCCCTGGATCCACAGAGCAGAGGTCTTCATGTTTGTGTGACAAGCATTTTACTGAGCTTTCTCCCCAGTCTTACATCTTTTAAAAGATGTTCTTTCAAAATGGCTTCCTCATATAGGAAGGTCATGTCAAAGTGCCCCAACTGTCAGCCCCTGGATGTGCCGCCCTTGGAACAGACACAAAACCGGCACATCCAAATCATATCAAGAAGATATCTTCCTGTCAACTTCTTTTATCGAAAACATGTGATTGTGGGGAGGGTTGATTGCTTACTTGGTGGTTAAAACTGAACCCTACATGCTGACTAAATGCACACAGTGCTCCTGACCTGAAGTAAGAAGACAAGAGACAGTGTTAGAGAAACCGAGGACGTTGGGTGCCCTTGGATAACGCATGATGCCCATGTTTCATTCCTAAAAGACATGGACAAAGTGCTTCTTTGTACTCATCTTGTAATTTTCCCCAATTCTTGAAATTATGTCAAAGTGCAAGATTGCAAAAGGGATGAGGGCTCTGAGAGGCAGGCACTGCTGCTTGGAGAGCCGAGCACTCCCCTGTGTAGCAACTGAGCTCTGCCTGTTCCCTGCAGCGGGTCAGCCAAGGACAGCACAGGTCACCCTCTTTCCTGTGGGCAGTGCAGAGCTGTGATTCAGCAGGAGGAGGGTGTCCCTGTAGCTTGGGAAGAAGGTTCCTGTGGGTCCACAGTGCGAAGTGGCACTGAAGGTCAGAGCCGTCAGCACTCTCTTAGGCCCGATGCCTAGTGACTTTTATTAGAAAAGCAAAGTAACAGTAATCAGGAAAAAAAAACACTAAATACTCTGTATAGTTTAATCTTTATTTTTACAGCATTTGTTGGAGCCATAGAGTCTGGAAGAGTGGGCCATTTGGGGAATTGTATTTATTAAAATGGCCTGGACACTCATTATTGCGTCTCTCTCTTTGAAATGGAGTGGGAATTCTTCTGATAAACTGGCAGAGGCCCTGTCCAGTCTCCTGGAGCTAGTCTCCAATGGACTTCTGAAATTTACCTTCCTGAGAGTCTGTGCTCTTAGCCTTCACATGTCCTCTTGGTCATAGTAAGGACAGAATGACATCACAGTTAGATTTGTCTGAAAGAATCTCCAAAATTATGAGTCTGCTATATAGAATCAAAGTTATCCTTTTTTATTAGAAAAACAGTTTCCACCCTTAGAGTTAACCCCCCTTCTATGTAAGTGCCACATCTTCCCCATTAACTTTTGTCACACACACAGGTGGAACACCTCTAATTCTCAAACATGACATTCAAAATGCTCTAGAATCCAACCGTTTTTGAGTGCTGATGGAATCTCACACTTGGCCTCAAGTGCTGGGTCTCAGAAAAAGGAAAGCACATTGAAAGTATAAATAAAAGAAGGTGGGGGGAAACACCCTCATAGAAGCAGGAGGGGGGATGGGATAGGGGGTCTGGGGGGGGCAGAGAAAGGGGATAACATTTGAAATGTAAATAAAGAAAATATCCAATAAAAAAAAGAAAAAATAATGAAAGATGACTGTCTCGAGTCACCTTCAGGCTGTGCGAACGGGGCATATAACACAAATGAATTCTGTGTTTAAAGGTGAATCTTTTCCTTGGATATCATGCATGCATATGTGTATGCGTGTATATGTACTGAAATACCTAAAAACAACAGAAACATTCCCATCTCAGGCATAGCAGAGAACAGATAAGCAACCTGAACTGAAACTTACCATCTTTACAAAACAGTGAAAGAGACGATTCAGGTGGCACGGCACAGACTCAACGTCACTTATATTGTGATGATGTGTATGTAATGTAAATTTTGCCATGGCAACCATCTTTAAGCACATAGCCCAGCTGTGTTCAAAGCATTTGGATTGTTATATCAACTCTGTCCAGAATTCTTTCTTCATCTTGCAGCTCTGAGCCCCTGTACCCAACGAACAACAGTTCAAGTGGACCAGTGTATTCCCTTCTTGCTAGAGACCCTAGAAAGTTCAGATAGCTATAGCACTTTGTCACTTATCTGGTGCATTACACTCACCAGAATGTCCACAGGGGAACGCTCACTATATAATGCTTCAGAATTCCTTCCTGTTCAAGACTGCCTAAGAATGCCCTGCGTGAACACACCACTTTGGCTCACCCGTTCATCTGTCACGGACACATCCATGGTTGCTCCCTGGCTATCGAGAACAGTGCTGTCGTGAACATGTGATTCTTCCAGACCCTTCTTTGATTCTTCTGGTCATTTTCATAGTAGAGTTGCCTGACCTCACGGTAACTCCTCTTCTAACTTTGTGAGGACCAGCAGCCACAGTGTTCCACAGGATCTACACTCTCTCACACCGATCTATGGCGCACAGCTTTCGATTTCTTTATCTTCTTAAAAAAAAAACTCTTGCTGGGTGGTGGTGGCGCACGCCTTTAATTCCAGCACTTGGGAGGCAGAGGCAGGCGGATTTCTGGGTTTGAGGCCAGCCTTGTCTACCGAGTGAGTTCCAGGACAGCCAGGGCTACACAGAGAAACCAGGTCTCGAAAAACAAAACAAAACAAAAACAAAAAACCTCTTTTCTGGTTTTTGATTTTTTTAAGTTGCCATCCTATGTGTATTGAGGTTAAAAATTTAATTTTAACATCTAAATATATGATAAAAATCAAAGCCAATGAAAGAAATACGTAGAGCCAATGAACAGTCGAGGAGGGTATGACCTCATCGGATCATAAGGAAGGAAATCCTTGTGCTGTCATCCTGCAACTTCTCTATTGTATTAGAGAGAAGAGATCGGTCCTGAAGAGACTCAGTGAGCCCATTTTAGTCTCTGATTTGAGACGCCAAAGCCAGGCCAGCTTAAGCAGTGTGTGGGGGTGGAGGGTGAAGGATAGGGGTCGAAGGTGGGGGATAGGGGTGGAGGGTGGGGGATGGGGAGGTGGGGGGCGGAGACTGAAATGCTGAAACTACAGTTTACAGCAACCACTCAATAGGTAACATGAAGACCTGAATTTGAGTCCCTAGAACACTGGGAAAGCTGGACGCGGCAGGGCATGTCTGTAATTCCAGTGTTCCTCAGGTGAGATAAGAGGCAGAGACAGGAGAATTTCCAGAAGCTCAAGAGCCATGGGATTCTGACTCAGATAAAAGGTGGAAGGTGGGGACCGACAGCCAAGGCTGTCTTCCGACCTCCACAGCCGTGCCGCGTGCCCCATTCATACTCACAAAAAAATGATTTAAAAAAAGAAAGTATCGAAAGCAAAGCTGGACGCGGTGTCATATGCCTGTGATCCCAACTCTCAGACGGTGGGAACAGTAGATCTCAGATTCGAGGTAAGCATGGTCTACTAGTGAGACACTGTCAAGCAAATGAGGAAGTGAGATAGGGCTATGTTGTTTCCTGATGGGGGAAACTTACCTGGCTTGTTGACTCTGGTGGTAGGCGCTATTTCTTTTCCCCTTCCCCTCCTTCCTTTGTTCCCTCCATCCTTCCCTCCTTCCTTTTGGCCCTTCCATTTTTGTATGATGTATATGCATGTGTGTGCGGGAGTCAGAAGACAACCTTAGGTATCGGTTCTCCTCTCCCACCTTGTTTGAGAGTCTAGTTGGTCCATAGACCTTTAGGGATTCCCCTGCCTCTGCCTCCCAGCTCCAGCACAGGAGCTCTGGGATTGTAAACGTGAGCTCCCACACCCAGCTTCCATAGCGATCTCTCCCCCTACTGAGCCATCTCCACAGCGCTGCCTTGTGACTTTTGGGACAGGGTCTCTCTCTGCAACTCAGACAGGTCTTAAATTCACAATACTTCTGCCTCGGCCCTCCTAAGGGTTGGGATTATAACCACGCTTGCTATACCTCCAGCCTGAATACTCCATTTTCATCCTGGAAAGTGAGTGTTCTCCTTTTGGGCATGAGAGGTCCTAGAAGTTCCACAGGGCCCATCGAGGCTGCTTGAACTGTTCTCAGCTACCATTTGCATACATCTGTGGTTCTGTACACACTGACCCTTTGTGTGCACTTTCCCTACATAGCAGCCTAATTACACTGCTTTCTTCTCCCTGTACATGCCCAGGGCTTGTGCTTCCAGCGGGGCTGGGGCTCCATTCCTTCTGCCTGGACTGCCTGGTCCACTTTCATCTCTAAAATTAATTTCAGGTCCAAGAGCTCCTCTCTGGCATTTCTCTATGCCTTCTTGAGGATACAAAGGATCTCATCTGTACTCTAAGGGTAATTTACACTCCATCTCATGGTCTTGAGTTCATCCTCTGAGACCGGGAACTTCTAAAAAACAGTCATGGTGGCCACTATACTCCTGCATCTCCAGTGACTCGTGGTATTGACGAACTCCTGGTATTGCAGGCACTCAGCACATGTTTAGTGACAGTACTTCAACAAGGCCCTTCTAGGTCACCCTATCCAAAGCGTCTTTCATGCTATAAGCACCAGCTGGCAGTCTTGTTTATGTATCCCTTCACTGTAAATGGTTTGGGTTCCCCTAGCATGTAACACTAATCTGTCTTGCTTACCCCAGTGGCAAGGATGATATCTGGCAGGGCAGATGCTCAAGACAGTTGTTGGGTGAATGTGTCAATAAGGAAATGAATGCCAGCTGGGCACCTGTCACCACCAGCTATGTGGAAAGCTAATTCGGGACTATATCTTGAGCTTCTGCGTCTTGAGACAAGCCTGGTCCACATAGCAAAACTCCATCTCAAATCAGTAGTAAAAACAAAGTTAAAACATAAAAAAGAAGGACCACATGTAAATAAACAAGTAGATACACTAAGCTTTTTTTTTATTTTAGAAATGGGCGAATACAGTAGGCATGTGTACTTAGATCTTTGCACAGTGCTTACAAAGAACAAGCAGGTTGAGAGCCCCAGGCTCCTTAGGAGAGGTGTCAGCCTGCATCAGAAAGATGTATTGGATTAGGGTTAGGTTTGTCTGTCCAGCATGTACCCTAGGACCACATGCTTCTTGCCAGACACCTGGAAATGATATGCCTCTGTACTGGATGATATAGACTCCTCTCTGTGCTCAAACCCTCAAAAGAAATGAACAGTGCATCTCAGTCCTGCTCTTGACTGTCTCAGTAGCATCAAAGACAAGTGGCATTCCTGTAAAAATGGCAAAGAGGCCATGGAACTTTAAGGCAAGTTAATCAACATAGTAATGAAACTGACAGTTACTGTTTAGCTGGATTTCAACAGCACCCTGTCCCAGATGTTACCAAGGGATGGCGGGGCTTGAGAAATTCCAAGAAAATGTGGAATCAGACAAAAATCTCTCAGAGGGTTTGAAGCTGTCTTCAGCATTTGTGGGGGCAGACTGGCAAGGTTTCCCTCCCTCCTTCCCTCCCTTCCTCCCTCCCTCCCTCCCTCCCTC
>NW_021604637.1:655227-661514 GCF_004785775.1 Grammomys surdaster | reverse complement strand
CCCTCCCTCCCTCCCTCCCTCCCTCCCTCCCTCCCTCCTTTCCTCCCTCCTTCAGGAGCTCCAATAGATGTCAGTGGCCTTTTCTCAGGGTGAAGTGTGGTCAGCAAGAGCTCTAATAGCTTTGACATCACCGCTAGAACATTTTGGCTTTCATGAGCATGAACTTAAGAAGAAAAATCCAGGTTAGGTGGAGACTATGCTGATCCCTTTCAAGCATGTTTTGTTGTTGTTGGTGGTGGTGGTGGTGGTGGAGGTATATGAAGACCAAGCCTAAAACAGGCCTGCTCACAACGACCGATTTCCACACTCATTAGGCCAGGAATTCATTACGCAAAGCAATTGTTCTACTAACAACCCAATGCCCTCCTCATATGTACCCCACTCAGGGGGTTGTCCTACTTTTGCTTGTAAGAGCTTGTATTTGATCCCTTCTCTTGCTGTCACCTAGGCAAGAAGATGAACATGAAGGCCTCTTCCTCGGCACACATGTCCACATGTTGCCTGCGTACCTACTGACCTGCCACTCACCTCTCTGTCTATTGGCCTCAAGTGACCGCACAAGCAGGCAGAAGAAAGGACACTCTTCTTGGAGATGATCCTTAGTAACTGCACATCTGAAAGCAAACAGATTGGTACTTCCCTAGGGTTATAAAGCAAAATTCTTTTATATGCCTTAAATTTACAACTTTCCTTTATGGGTGTTTCCGATATTCTTAATGCGTGAAGAGCCTATGAAATTTAATGTGGTCTAGTTTGGTCTCGCTTCTTGGGAATGCTTCCTAGACATTCTCCAGTGCTGTGTCAGGGAAGAGCAAATCCAGTCTGCGTTCTGGATGTTAGGATGTTGGCACTCAGATGACACACAGAACTGTCAAATGAGCCCAGTCTTGCACTCACTCGACAGACACTCACAGGCACCATTCCCATGGTGCCAGCTGTGATATTGACTTCCTAGACTCCCTGAGAAATGGCCAAGGAAGAAGGGATTTCGGTAGTACAGACAATGGGGGTGCTTCTGAGAAGGCCTGATGCAGACTTTAGAGATTTGAACTCATGGAACTGGAAGAAATGCAGGCCTGATGGCCGGGAAAATGCTTCCCTGAGGATCAAGAAAGGCAGAGTGGAGAGAGACAGCTGAGCTGGATATTATGGGGTACAAGAATGAAAGATAAGCCTGCCAGGATGGGTGGCTTCATCCTCACTGGATACATGGTAAGGACTCGCTGAGGTTTAGAGGATGTGCTGGGCAGATAACCCCGTGGCATCTGTATACTGTGGTTCGAAAGGAAGTGTGGAGACTGACTGGAAATCGGACTACTGAAATCCATATCGCAGGCGGTCAGGCTGCCCCAGCCCAGGCTAGAAGTGCAGAGGGCACCAGAAATGAGGACTTAATTGCGTTCCACAAGGGATGGCAACCGAATCATGACAAGCAGTAATGACTGCTCTATGAAGAGTCTCCGTCACAGCATCCTGAGCTGCAGAAGAATGCGTTCAGACCTACTCATGTCTGAAGAAAGCAAAGCAAAGCCATGAAAGTCAAAATTGATATTGAAATCATGGACCCAATGAGACCCACTGAAAGGAGATCACTTGCAACTACAGAGTCAGAGGGAAAGAAAGCAAACAAGGGAGCTCCTTCTGCCCTCTGGTGGCTTTGGGGAAAACTTAAGGAAAAGCACAGAAAGAGTAAAATCTTCACTCTGTACCCAATGTCAACTAAGTCAGGACCTATCTGAACAATGAAGAAGATGGCAGAAAGTCTCTTCCCACAGCAGCTCATCCTGTTGAGGCTGGAAGATGCTGCTCCTCTCCGCTGGGACAGGGCCACTGACAAATCTCTAGCTCAGCTCCCATGGGGAGTTGGTGAACAGCATGTGCCCCTGTGGGCAGAGCACTGCTGCCAAGGCCAATGGCCCGCTGCCCTAGAGGTTGGATGCCCAGCTCAGCACGTAGCTGAGTTCACCTCACATGAGGCTACAGCAAATGACTTTTAAATACAGAAGCGGCCATTGGGGATACTGATTCCACACCCATGTTTTTCCAGGATCATCCTCTGCTGCCCATTTAAGCACTACGCGATGACACTCCTCCATTCCGAAAAGCCTGTGTCTGGTTTCCTGACCTATTTAATACAGCTTTCGGCTAACCTGGGTGGCTCAGTGAAACACTAATTTCAAGCTGCAATGCCTCTTCCAGAATATGCCTGCCTGCGGATGAATAATACAGAAAAAGGAAGAAAGCAAGAACAGTCGGGGGGCAAGCTGGAAACAGTCGCAGGCATTTTTAGTTCGAATATAGCAACCTGCTGAGCAAGGCAATCCCACAGCCCATGAAATGGGGCTGATTTTCCAGACAGCCTGTTGGCTGGTTTTGTCTCCAACAAAACAAACAAAAATATGCATAACTGTATGAGGCCTTCAGCTCAATTTATCCTCCCCCCACCCATTATACCACAGGGATCCACGCTGAGGTGCCCCTGGAGGAAGGCTCTGCCTGGGCTCCTATGAATAATTGTTTATGCATGTTCTATTAGAGAAAGACAGCCATCAGTAAGTGCTTACCATTCTAACACTGGTCTGTTCTTTGTGAAGGGCCATTTGAAATGGATCCTAATTACATGGTCTCCAAGACCTGTTTCAGTCTTGTGAACTTGCAGATAACTGTAATTATCCAGTAACAGAAGCTTCTTATTTCTTAAATGACTCTGAATGGCAATATTTAAATGGCCCTGGGTGTTTCTTAGGTTAAAGCGAACGCATTTTAACCATTTTCTGGACAGCTCTGCAATGCTAACTGATCAACTTGAAATAGCTTGGAAGGACAGTGTGCTCAAGGGCTATTTGAGATGGTTAAGGCCCCAAACATTCCAATAATGACAGGCTTAACACTTTGGCTTTTGTGAGACAGTTGGAGAAATGGGTCAGCAGTTAATGGCATGTGCTGCGTTTGCAGAGGAGCTGGGTTCTCTTCCCAGCACCCACATTTGGTGGCTTGAAGTCAGCAGCTTCAGTTCCAGGAGGTCTGATGCCATCTCCTGGCTTCCATGGGCATTGCATGCACAAGCTAAAAATACACACACACACACACACACACACACACACACACACACACACACAAATTTTAAAAGACTTCATCTAGGAGCTAAGGAGTATAGCTCAGATAGTAGAGTGTACACAAAGCCCTGGATTTGATCAGCAGCACAGGACAAACCAGATGAGGTGTGTAAGTCTGAAGCCCCACCATTGTGGAAGTAGAAGCAGAAGAATAAGAACTTCAAGGCTACCCTTCTAGGCTACATATCAAGTTCAAGGCCAGCCTGGGCTACAAGAGACACAGCCTCAAAAAGAATTTTAAGGGAAAGGGGCTAGAGTAATGACTCATTGATTAAGAGTACTTACTGCTCTTGCAGAAGATGTGGGCTCAATTTCTAGCAGCTACATGGCAGATCACAAATGTGTAACTCCAGTTCCAGGGAATCTAATGCCCACTTCTGACCTCAGGTGCACCAGACATTATATATATATATATGCGTGTGTGTGTATAAAATGTTATTTAACATTATTTATGAAATAATATATATATCACCCATATACATAAAATAAAAAATTTTTTGAGGGAGTGAGATAGCTCAGTAAAAGGCACTTGCTTGTAGAGAGAATCTCTCATGTACTGTGTGAAAGTATCACCTGTCAATAAAAATCTGATAGCCAATGATCCGAGGCACGATTAGAAGGTGGAACATCCATCAGAGAGAGATAGGAATTCTGGGAGTCAGACACAGGAGCTTCACCACTTGGAGGAGACAGATGTCTCAAGGAGAGACGTAACCAACCATGTGGCACATAGAATAGAATAAGCAGGTTACACAAGTTAGGACCTAGTCAGGGAACAAGCCCAAGCTTACGGCCTAGACATCTATTCTAAGTCATTATTTGGGACCTGGGGCACAGGTGAAAAGCTCATGGTTACACGTGCTACCAAGCCTGATGGCCTGAGTATAAAATCCCCAGGACCCTCATGGTAGAAATGGCAGGAGAACTTGTTACATGAAGGAACCCTGAATGCCCCAGTAACACAACCACATTCTACTAAGGACATTTTATTAGACAGTGAGAGAAAAAGCAAGAGCATGACTAGTTACAGGAGGGGAGATGGAGAGAGTAATAAGAAAGCCAGGCCTGTTTGAGCTAGGGCACAGCCAGCTCTGGAGATGCATGCATGGTGGAAGAAAGGGCTTTGGAGAAAAAATGAGGCTGTCGACAGTGCCAGGGAAAGCCTGTTACTAAGAAAAGGAAAATACTCCCAAGAAGAAGAGAAGGCTGGTGAGCCTAGGGGAAAGCTCCAAAAGCACTGGGCCACTAAGCACACGACCCTTTGTAGATACTTCAGCTGCCGCTCCACCCCTGATGTGCACAGAGCATGCGCCTGTGCAAATGCTGTTCAGTAGATGAAGGCCAGGTCTGGAAGAGTTTTAACTTTTTTTCTGCAAAAAAAAAGTCTGAGCATGCTCTGACTGTTGAATGAAGCCCAGGTTGGGAGGGGCTTCTAGTCTTTCTCCGTCAAATGGCTTTTTTCTTTTCCTTTTTCCTTCCCTTCCCTTCCCTTCCTTTCCCTTCCCTTCCCTCCCCTTCCCTTCTTCCCTTCCTTTTTCCCTTCCCTTCCCTTCCCTTTCTTTCCCTTTTTCCCTTTCCCTTTCCCTTCCCTTCCCTTTTTCTTTCTTTCTTCCTTCCTTTCTTTCGACACAGGGTTTCTCTGTATAGCCCTAGCTGTCCTAGAACTCACTCTGGCTGGCCTCACAGAGAACTGCCTGCCTCTGCCTCCCTAGTGCTGGGATCAAAGGCCTGTGCCGGAAGGCTCGGTTTGAATTTAAAATTAAAAGAATCTCACTGTCCCAGGACACATCCTGGGAGGGGCACATTCCTTAGTCAGAGGACACTTGCTGGATTAACATTCAGAGGAGGAAGGGAGAGGTTGATTAACATTCCTCAGACCACAGGGGAGGGGACCCACCTGCAGGTGACAATGGCCCAGAGCATGGAGACAGACCAGGAGGTCCTTGCCACTTCATTCCCCAAAGACCAATCAGTTTAAAAGTCACACTGTTCTGCCAATCATATTGTGCCTAGTCACTGTTTCTCTGTTCTACCCCCTAGACCGTATAAAAGCTATTCTTAGCTCCAACCTTGTGGGGGGGTGTCTCTTCTTGCTTGCATGCGAGGGAACCCCAGTATACTGGAATCATTAGACCTCATGCTGGTTGCATCAAGATCGGTGTCTTGTGAGTCATTGGGTAGCGTAATCTCCTGTGGCTTGAGTGGGGGTCTCCCCTATTGGTGGGGGGCTTTCAGTGCCACTGCTGCTGGTTGTTATTCCACTTTTATTTACATCGTGTTTGCATATGCTTGTCACCGTGTCCATGTGAAGGTCAGAGGCCTTACAGGAGTTTAGTTCTCTCCTTCAATCATGTGTGTCCCAGGAAACAAATTCTGATCACCAGGCTTGGAAGCAAGAACCTTTCCCTGCTGAGCAAATCACTGGCCCAGGCTCTCATGCTACTCATGATGTTACATTTCGAGTCTACCCTCTTGTCTCAGTCAGAAGGTGTAGAGTGAAAAATTATAGATACTGGGTATATAGAATCCTTTTTAGACATAAAATATTCTTTAGGCTTTCTTTACAAAGACATGGAGGCATGAAGCAAGTTAAGAATGTGGACAGACTAATTACGGGAACTGGCTAGAATGCAATTTAGCCAGGTGGAACCAAGCTGAGAACCATAGTGACAGGACAAGGCCGAAGTAACAGGGCAGGACCACATTCTTGAGAAAGATAAGCGTACAGAGAGTTTTCACCTGACCCTGACTCCCGTAGGTTGGGTTCCTTTGGAATGTTCCACTATTTTCATGTTACACCACCCTAGCAACCTCTTACCCCCTCCCCATTCCTTGGTTTGTGGTTTTTCCCTTTAAAAACCCCTTTCAAACTGGCTGTCGGGGTCAATTCAGCTCCTGCGTGGGCATACGAATTGACCAGCAGCTAGTTGTCATGCCCTAATAAACAACCTCGCAATTGCTCCGGTACATGGTGTCTCGAGCAGATTACTGGGTGGTCACGACTTTCTGAGATTTGAGTGAGGGTCTCCCCTCTGCGGAGGTCTTCAAAGGCATGTCTGCCCAGCTTCTCCATCCACAGGTATCCACTGTATCATGTACAGCAGGCTGGAATTAATGTTGTTTTTTGTTTTTTTTTGTGTGTTTTTTTTTTTTTTTTTTTTTTTTTTTTTA
>NW_021604637.1:635103-655127 GCF_004785775.1 Grammomys surdaster | reverse complement strand
TTTTTTTTTTTTTTTTTTTTTTTTTTTTACAGAGAGCCATGGCTGGGCAGGCATGCTGTGTGTCCATCCACGAGCTTGTCATATCCAGTTCACTTTCACATTCCCACTAGAAACATTTCCACCAAGCCCGCGCTTCTTCCCCTACACCAGAGGTCCACTCCACAGCCCTTTGGGAAAAGCATTCCAGTGAGCTTTAGTTATTTAGACATTTTAGTTAGTAAAGGATCATTTTGTTTTCAATTGCCTGTGTGTATATATGTGCATGTGTGTGCATGTGTGTGCATGTGCGTACAGAGGCCAGAGGTCAACCTCAGGTATCTTCCTCAATGGTTACCCATTCTGTGTTTGAGACAGGGTCCCTCACTGACCTGGAACTCACCAATTAGTCTAGAGAGGCAAGCCAACAAATCTAGAGATCCTCGATTTCCTACACCAGCACAGGTCTGTGTTAAGCTTGTGTACCCGACTGACCCATGTTCTTAGCCCCTCTTTTTGAGATGATCAATGTTCCAGATGGTGCAGTGGCTAGAGAAGAACGATACAGAGACAGACAGAGACAGATGATACAGAGACAGACAGAGACAGATGATACAGAGACAGATACAAATCATCATTTACTGATCATACTTCACTAATACACACTGTAATGCTTTAGGAAACAAATTGGGCAATAGAAAATAAACCAGGTAATGGGAAAAATACAATAACTATAGGATTTTTTAAAGGGCAGAGCTGCACTCCTCCGATTCTGCTTTCTGCACTGGCTGACTGATGAGAGACCCAGCAATTGCCTATTAAACAGTTCAGAGGGAACAGGAGTGTAATGAGGGGCTTTTTCCACTTCTCTTCTGCAAAGTCTGGTAAACTTTCAGGGGAGACTGGTGAAAGTGTTTTTACTGCTATATCACACAGCTGTGGATAAATGTACAAAGACTTTTGTACTTGATTAAAATAAACACATAATTAGAACCTCTAAAAACCTGGAAAGAAATGTAAGAAAATAAAACATCCATTTAATGATTACAAAATTACATGTAGACATGTGCTGTCTGTGTGTAGGTATGTGCAGCTGTGTGTGCATGCTCTGAGTCCAGTGAGGGTGCTGGACGTGCTAGAGCTAGAGCTGCTGAGGTAGGGAGACACCTTATGTGAGTACTGGGAGATAAAATACTTTACAATGGAAATATACTAGGGGCGGTGTGGAAACATTCTGAGCCATTCAAGCTTTTCTGTTAAACAGTCCCATTCCTGTGCACTGCTTCACTGTAAATCCTGGTACAGCTATGACACCAGGAAACGGAGACAACCCCATGGAGTCTAAAAACTACAGGTTCACACACAGTATGGATGTGACATTGCCTGATTCAATGAGAGATCCTGTCTCAAAAGGTGTAACAAGAATGACAAGAAAGCAGGACACTCAATATCTGAACACCCCCCTGGAAGCATGCACACACACACACACACACACACACACACACGTACACATGCATGTAGTCTCAGAGGTTAGTAAAATAACTCTTCAGCCTGGCCATCTCTCCATGTCTGAGAAGACAGTGGACAGGCACGTGGAAACGTATCTGTATGACTGAGAATGTTGTTTTTCTTGTTTCATGGTCAAAAAGCTCCCTTAGTTGAGATGCTATTCAGGTTTACTGAGTTGTGAATTAACACAGTGTGATGAATTGGACCTCATGAAGAATTCATGAGTTCTCATTTAACGCTAATTTTTTTTTAAAGGCCTACGTTAAATGACTTTAAAACCCTGGCTCAGACTGACAAGCACAAAAATTAAAGTTCAGAGAAAATTCAATCTTAAACCACACAGTCAAATTATACGAGAGTGCATTTATGCCCTTTCTTACAGTGAATACCTAAAGCCTGCAACACTAAAATAAAAATTTCAAGCTATTTTCTCATACTTCCATTTAATCAAACTTTAATGGCCCTTTGATCCTCAAACAAGAAAATATTTGTGCTTGTCACGAAGAGTCTGCTATACGCATGCCAGACAGGTAAAGGATGCCTCTGTCTCTGTGGAGGATCCAACACTCCCTCCCGAGTGACACCACAAATGTCTTTTCACCGTGGTTGGCTCGACCCATGTTGAAAACATTTAGTTGGCATTGATTCTTCATATTGCAAGTGAAGAGGTGTGGGGAAAACCAAGCTATTCTGAAGCTCTAAAAACCCTAATAGTCTTGGGGGTTGCAAGATGGATTAGTGGCTGGAAGTGCTTGCTGCTGCTGCTGAGCTAAGTCAACCCCAGAAACTACGTAAAAAAGGCAGATTTGGAGGTATGTCTCTGTAATTTCAGTATTCCTACAGAGAGATGGAAAGCGAAGATAGCAGGTTTGCCCAAAAGCCTCCAATACTCAGCAGGGCAGAAACAAAGACTGACTCACAAACAATGCAGAAAAATAGACTGGCCTCCTGAAAGTTGTCTTCTGAGCACCACACCACACGGTACCTGAGCCCAAATGTACACAGATGTCTGCTCTCTTTCTTGTGTTCTCACTTTCACATTCCCTTCCCTCTCTCATGATAATAAATGGTTTTTTAAAACTCAGAAGTTTTAAAACCAAGTGCCTGCCCCATCCCTGAAGCAGGCACCACTGTGATGAGCAAACATGTGATCAAGAGAGGGGGAAGATAGACCATGCAGTGGAGAGATAGGAGAAAGGAAGCCAAGTGGTTTGTGCACTGTGGAGTGAGGTGGAACTGGAGATGCAATGGTAGTGAGGAACAAGTGGGTCTGAGGAGCCTGTGCATGAGCCTGAGGCCATAGTGATGCCCAGGCCCTGGATGCCACCAAGGGTCATGGCTGAGCCATGTTGATGTCTGTAGCCCATATTGCCACCAAAGGGCACTCAGATGTCTGTTGTCTGGGCTTCTGCCTGAGATCATGTTGATGTCCAGGGGACATGCTAATGTAAGGGGAAAACTGATCTGAGTAGCCTGTGCTGCCACCTGAGGCCACGGTGGCATTATGCTCATGCTGCTGCTGAAGACCATGTCTGGGTCCATGGTCCTATTGCAGTCACAGTCTGTGTTTGTATCTGAGGCTAGTGTTACCATCAAAACCCAAGTAGATGTCTCTGGTCTGGGTCGCTGCCTGAGGCCATGTTGATCTGAGCACTGTGATGAGCTGGCCCAGCCCCTCACCAGACACCCAGGAGAGCTGTCCCTGTACCTGGCAGTACAGGAGAGCTGGCAGGCTGACCAACTCAGCTACCATGCAGGGCCAAATCCTGGGCTTTGAGCTGGTCCACCCCAACATCTGCTATCTTATGAGCTGCCAGAGTGAGTGAAGGGGTTGGTCCTGCAGAGCCAAAGCCCCAGGATCTCCATGACTCTGAACAGGATAGCACAAGGAGTCTCAGTGAGGGCCCAATATTGATAACGTTGCAGAAGTCAGAGGCCTGGAACCAGACCAATGACTCACTACAAAGAACATTTCCAAGTAAAGATGTTTAAACAAAAGGGTATAATAAAATGGAAATTTCTGGTTTATTTGGAGACTCAGGTTATAATGATGTTTTGCTGGGGCAGACAAGTGAAAGAATGTTTTGCTGAAGCAGACACATGAAAGGACGCATGATGTTTGGAAAGAATGTAAATATGACCCCACAGACAGTAAGCTCAAGCACTTTGCCCTACCTCATTAGTCTTCGCTGACAACACACATGTATTGGTTCACCTTACATTGCATTGTTGAGCTTTGCTTGTGGTGACTTCATAGAGAGAAACTCACTAAGAACTTCTTTCGAGGTTCCTGTGGCTGCCGTTGACTCGGGCTGACTGACGAGCCTCATGGTTTCTTCTGGATTGAACTACCCTTGTTGATTCATGTGCGGTGTCTGCAGAGCAGACTGGACTGCAGCTGCTGGTTTGTGTGTGGTGTCTGCCGAGTGGACTAGACTGGGAACAATGAAGACTGAAATTGTCCCCAAACAATTATTTTTAAACAGGTCTACTTCCCCTATATCCTAATAAACTTTCTTTTCACTACCTCTGGTAGGTGGTGGACTAGAGGAGAGGTTGAACCCTTATTAAAGCAGGATGTGAAAATTATACGCCTACAGCATCTGTGGGACACCCATGACACACTATCTTCCATGGTGGGATGACTGGGGGAAGTGTTTACAAGGGTGGAGGGCGCATATGGAAGGCCTTGGAAATGAATGAGACTGGGTGCATGAAGTGAAATTCACCAAAAATTAAAAAAAAATCTTTTTAAATCTTATAATTTGGGAGACAGTATATTTGGCAACTTTAGCTCTTGGTCTCACTGAAATAGTCAACGGACAATAGTTTTAAATGAGAGCAAAGATATTTTAGCAACATGACTGGATAGAAAAGTGCAAATTCACTCAAGTTAAATCTCAATACAGCCAATGTACTAAACACAAAGTTGAACTTAACAATAGTAGCATGGTCACTCATTCATTTCTGTAAATGCCACTTAAAAGACTTTTGATTTTTGAAAGAATTCAGAACCTTAATGCTTTTAAATAAACCTAAGCCTTTAAGTTAAGGCATTTTGTCAGAATTTTAGGGGCATACAAACTTAAATACAATAGCATAAATATCTAGTAGAATAAACAATGAGAAGAGAGACAATAACCTTTCAAAGCTTATTTTTCTGAAGCTTTGGGTAAAGAGGCAAAGACAGCTGGGAAATGAGGGGTAGAAATAATGCTAGCAGGTATCTGTTGGGGCTGTTATAACAAGGCACATAGGGGTCTTAAGACAATAGGAATTCATTCTTGAATTCTGGAGGAACTTCTTGGGAAGTTGAAGATCCTGGTGTTAGGATACTTTGTGTCTGATGAGAACATACTATCTAGTCACAGATACTAGCTTGCTTTATCTTCCTGGGATGGGAGGTAGGGCCTTACAAGGGGACCAGATAAACTTATAAGACCCTTGTGATCTGATGACCTGCTATGGGCCTCACCTTCTAAGCCAGCACAATGAGGCTAAGGCTGTCAAGACTGTATAGAATTCCCACAGGGACATGGATAGTCTAAGTCCCAAATACTGCAAAGGGTGGACACAAAAGGGTAAAGGGATGAATATACTCACAATACATTACAGACATACATGCAATCATCAATGAATAAATATTGTAAAGCTTTTTATTTCACTTAGATAATTTGATGCAGTAAGAAGAACTACAGTGCTAACAATAATTACATGTTGATAAGCTCACAAGGCTGGAGGTGGCCTTCCTCTTTGTGGAGCTCAAGGGTAGAATGCTTGCCTGGCTGGCATGTGCAGGGTTTGATCCCTAGGACCACACAGATATAGAATGTTCCTTTTGTATTGTTTATCACGTCTGTATAACATATATAGAATGCTAATTATTTGACATTCTAAAAACAAAGCTTGGGTTTTCTTAAAAAGAAAACTTAACAAATAACAATTAGTAGCAAAAAAATTGGCAATGCTGCTCACAATAATTCCTGTTACAAATAAAGAGGGCTCAGGGGCATAAGTCTTCTTCTCCAAACATAAGTACACATTGGGATACTATTCAAGCATTAGGATCAAATGCACACTGGAATACTATGGAAGCATTAAGGCAATTTTATTTTCTTTTAAAGATTTATTTGTTTATTAATTATGTATAGAGTTCTGCCTGCATGTATACCTATACACCAGAAGAGGGCACCAGATCTCATTACAGATGGTTGTGAGCCACTATGTGTTTTCTGGGACTTGAACTCAGGACCTCAGAAGAGGAGCCAGTGCTCTTAATTTCTGAGCCCTCTCTCCAGTCCAAGACCATTCTATTTTAATACACTCAAAGTAAAATGATGAAAAAGCACAAGACCATACTCATGGTATGATTTCACTTTTAAGAAAAAAAAAGTGTATGTTTAAGTGCATACACACACACACACACACACACACACACACACACACACGCACGGTAGAAAGTAAGTCTGAAAGAATATATACCAAAATGTAAACAGCAGAAAGTGATGAGAAATGATTTTCTGTCTTGGAACTTGATTTGTTGACCAGGCTGGCCTCATACTCAAGAGATCTGCCAGCTTCTGCCTCCTGAGTGCTGGGATTTACATGCATGTACACCACAGCCAGCAAACACTGTCACTTTCAAATCAGAAAAATAATAAAACTGTAACTATTCTGTCTAGAGAAAATTAAAAGTAATATTTAATTCTCTTGAAAATAAGGTTCATTTTATCACCAAACTACCGTGATCCTCTTTATCACAGGGAAAGACAAAACACTGGTAAATGTATCCCACCAATACAACTGAGAATTAAATACACTGTGGCCTTATCGAGTTTTACAAATACCTCTGGAAACTTTAGAAAATACCTCAGGATAAAAAGAAATAAGTTCATCCTAATTTTTGTGAAAGTCTACACATTTTGCTTACATTGAGATTTAGTCTCTAAAGAGAAAGTCACCCATACTTTGATATAACCAAATGGTCTACAGCTGATTATTGACAACATCTTATACATATTTATTACAAGTATAATGTATTCAAGGATATGTGTGCGTGAGTGTGTGTGTGTGTGCATACCCATAGATGACATGATTACAGGCATATATGGTGCTGGACCTATATGTTATTAAGTAATGAATGACAAATACCACTGTAGATACAAACAGCTTTATTTTTTTTTAATTATTTTGGGCTTTTTTACAAGAGCAAAAATATTCAAAGCAATCAAACTCATATTGCCTTATAGCCAATGGTTTCCTTAGGAAAGGAACACACAGTTGAATAACTTGTAATTCAAACAAATCAAGTCCCCACTCATTTCCTTCTTTTCTTTTAAGTCGGCCACAGTAGAATCATTTTGGTTAAATGTTTGTATTCTCTCTCACCTTTATTCATACTGAAATAATACAATATTTATAAACCAAACTATTTGCTGTTCAGAAAGCTAGAAATATTCTTCTACATAATAATTTTGATATGCTAAGAAACCACACAAAACTGGCATTTGCAAATGGATAAAAATAGGATAGACTGCTTGAAAGGAAACATAAATAATAATTTTTACCTAAATAATTTTAATTGAGTGAATATATTCATCTGATAATATAGCCTTTATCTTTGAATATAAAAGTGCTTAGATTACCTGTAATAAAAGTAACAAAAGTCTCAGAGAACTGAAAATAATTTAAATAAAGATGGTACACTGAGAATCAAAATGACTCCTATGTTGTCAGGCATGGAGGGAGGTGTGACTCTACTTGAATTCAGAAGAGGACTAAAGAAGGAGATGGAACACATAGACCTTCCTGCCTGAAGAAGACAGACTCTGTCCCTCAAAGGCTTCCATGTACCTTTATTTAGATGAAAATCACTGACAGAATTAGGTACCTCACTTAGACTTTGCAAAAATGCCAAGTTGAGATACTTTTCTTGACTGTCCTATCCCAGCTGTGACACTCACTAGAGAGCTCAAAACATTAGCAGGCTCCTTTTTGTAACCCATGTATAAAGGACAACACCTAATGTCCTGATGAATGCTGTCTGCCTCCTTTTAGACAGGGTCTCTCAGTGGCTCCATGCTCACTCAGTAGGCTAGGCCACTGGCCAGTGAGCCCCAGATGTTCTCCTCTACTGAATCCCCAGTGCCTACATTTCAAACACATGCTACCAAATCCAACATTTTACATGGGCTCTAAAGAACTGAACTCACGCACTGTACTAACTGGGTTATCTCCTCAGCCCCACCCAAGGGCACATCTTTGACAACATCTAGACCCCTAAGATTTCATACTAGTTAAAAAAATATATTGGGGTGGGGAGGGATAGAGGGTGGGAGGGAGAATAGAGGGAGAGAATGAGAACATAGCAACTGAGCTGAAGAGTTTTCATGGCCAGTTGCTCTGAAGCCTCACCCTAGGGTAGGCTCATTAATACAGTAACAGGGACAGTGAGCCATTTTCCTCTACAATCTGCACGAGGAACTCTCAGAGCGAGGGTAAGATATTGGGCTGAACCCCACCCCCAAATTCTGGTAGCAAGGATATACCACCTACAAGGAAAAGGGTATGCAGTATGCCTGGCTACCCAATGCCAAGGGCATATATGCTGACCCCACTCTACTTAATACTACTGAGATTACCTATCACGTTTTCAACAATCTTCCATCTCAGATACACTCACACGTTATCACTGAGGACAACTACATAGCAAAGAATGCACGATTTTATTTGAGGTGGACTAGTGATGTGTGGGTTTCTATAATGTTCCTTTCTCTAGGCCTAGGAGGATTTCAAATGACTTAATTTTTTAGTGTTTTAGTTGATTACTATTGGAGTAATCTTTATAAAAAGAAATAAAGTAACACTATCCTCACTGTAGGATAGGGTGCTCTCTGCAGGTCCAAGGCCAGACAGCTAGCACAGAAGGGTCTAGCTGAGAACAAGTAGGAAAAAAAAAAGCTAACCTGTACATCCAGCTTCCAGCCCACTTGAGGGGAGCCTCACTTCGCCATGTCTGATGTGCCTCTTTAACCAGCTGGCTGCCTGCCTCCTTGACAGCAGGCATTTGGTGAGCAAGCAGAAGGCCCAACATCACAAGAATGAAAGTGAGTAGCTGGTCTCTATTCTGAAGTACCAATGGCAGTGCTTATTCTCCGACCCACAATCAGAAGAGAAATGCAGAGGCTATAGGCCCCACCAACTCCACTACGGCTTGTGCACAGCTACAGGACTAGTTAATAACCACTTCTATCTCTAATCACAAAAGAACGTCTGAGTTCCAGAGAATGGAAAGTAGGAATCTATTTTCTTTGGATAAGCCTTAGATCAAGCAGGAGTTACTATGTTTCTTTAAAAAGTTGTTTCTTAGATTTGTAGAAATAGAGCAAACACCACTAAGATCACTGAATATTTTATCATCCAAACTGAGATAACTCTAGGGCACAAGGGAACACTAGTGACAGGGAAAACAATTATGCCAAGACAACAGACATAAGCAGGACCATCCTGGACAGACACCCAAAGTGAACAACTGATGTTTGCAATGTTTACATTTCCTTTAGAGGTTGTCTACTAATAATACACTATAACACTGGACGAATTTAATATCAAACAGAGTAACAGAGTTTTGGTTTGTGGGAAAGGCACATTTCCTGGTGATGGAATGTGCTCTTCACCTTTGACCCCACCTGAATTTCCCAGCATAAGCTAATGTGGTTCTCCACCTTCCCAGTACTGCTATCCTTTAATACAGTTCCTCACATTGTGGTAAACCCTCCCCCAACCATAAAATTATTTTGTTGCTACTTCATAACTATAATTTTGCTACAGCCCTTATCTAACATTCGGCCCCTATGGGTGTCATGAACCCACAGGTTAAGAACCACTGGTCTAAAAGAATAGTCTCTGTGTCAGAATTTCTCCAGCACAAAACAGTAACTGTGAGGAAATTACTTAGATTTACTTCTTCATTTTCCTTCCTCATATATTTACTGGAGACATTTAGCATACTTTGTTCCATTTAGCAACTTCAAAAGGACAAGTCCCAATTAAAGGACTAGATCATAAAGTATTTTAAAATCTTTATATTAAGCACAAGATTCTCATAAATACAATTCCACAAAATACTTTTAAAAAGCTCTACGAATGTACTTGGTGAGTGGCTGCAGGAACTGAGACGCAGGCAGGACTGTGGCAGGAGAGCTCAGGCTGGTGCTGGGCTGTGGCACAGGCCTTCAGTGTCTGAACAGCAGCATCCTCTCCGAGCACTTCTGCCCTACGAGGTTTGCATACTCCAGCACAGCGGCCTCCTCACTTGGGTCTTCTTGGTGGTTCTTATAAACACCATAAGGCATGGCGGATCGTCTGTGAAACACCCGTAGTCGGTCAAGTTCCTTACTGCGCCCTTCATCCTCTGCAAAGAAACAAATACAGGTCAAAGACCACCATACATCAAAGACATACACATGTAACATTCAAGTGTGTGATCTGAAACATGATGGACTAGCAGATCCTGTTGTGCAGCATGCTCATAAGTATGTTCTTAAGAATAAACAGGAGGATTTTAGTGAGAGGCAATAAGCATTCCCTAGCATACTAGCCAAAACAGAGTATCAAAGAATTGCATTGAACTGAAATCCACTCTACCATATTCTACCCTTGTGATTTTCTGAAATGCAGTGGCATCTGCAATGCTCCTGAATATTTCTAGAGTCTACATCACATCTCCAGTAACTCTCTAGTTCAACACGCTACCTGAGGCTTTGACTCTGCATGGAAACTTAAGGCCAATTTAGCAGGCATAAAGAGGCCTGGCTTTTGTGGAGGGAAAAGGGCAGATTCTCACAGCTTCCATAGAAGACACAGCACAGGGTGCTGTGGCTGCTGCTACTGAGCTTTCTCAGCATCCATACACTAGAGCCCCTTGCCTGTATCAAGGCATACAACAACCTAGAAGAACACCTGTGCCCCTGCCTTCCCTGAAGTGGCTGTGGCCTATGCCTCAGTTCTGGTCAGCACAAGTAGTGCTGAGACTGCAAGAGCCTTTCAGAGAAAAAAAGCTCATCTGTACCTTCCTTCAGGCTATAGGCTATACATGGACCAACACAAGGGCAGGATCCCTAACTTCTGCCTGGGAGCTTGCCTTTGGTTTAGTTGAGAACAAGACTGGTGGGGGACGGGGCAACCTCTGACTTAATGGAACTGTCATGTCACCTGAGCTGCCTACTCCTACATAGTTACACAAAATGTTTAAGCCAACATTCCTCTAGAGTCCTATTACTGGACTCCTTGCTGGTTCTAATCCAGAGAGAGTGTTACACTATATCTATTAATGTGTATACTCATTTAAATCACTGAACCATGCTACCTATAGATGACTTCATACTGGAATTACCAAAGGAGGATTTTAGGAGCCTCCAAACATTGTGGAATCCTTCTGCAGAAATCACAATTGAAAACTAGTCTGAGCGAACCTTAAGCACCAGGGTTTTCTAAAGTATTTAAGTCCTGCTCTTAAGCTGGGCAACACCCACAGAAATGCTTCTGTGTATACGTTCTCACAACGGTATCTGGAAACCACACACCCCAAAAGTCTAATGGTGAGGAGCTGGTTAAAGATAGCAGCATAGAAGAGAACAAAGGCAAAGAACAGAAACTGGTAGGTTCTGAAAGTCCAGTGAAGGTAGTGTGAGTCTTAGGATGAACGGGGCATGGTGGAGTACTCCTGTGATCCTAGCACTTGGCAGTGAGAAGCAGGAGGATCATAAGGACATCCTGGCTACATAGAAAATTCTAAGTCAGTCTGGGATACACAGCAAGACTCGTCCAAAAAAACACAATACAACCAAACAAAAATGTTTAGTATACAAGGGTTTCATATAGTGAATTTTGGAATACATGCATACTTGTAGAGCGACCTGGGAAAGGAACCCAAGCCAATGTGTGAATAAAGCTCACTATGCTTTCTACTCAACAAAACCAGACCCAGAACATATTATACAATGTAAGCATGGCTGTGATCTACCATATAAGGTTGGAAATGGAATTTGTAACTAAGCCACAAATATTTCAAGTTTCTTCTTCCTCAGAAGCTGTTGCTATAAAGCAACATCAAACTAAAGAGAACTCACTGTAGATTGATTCAGGAAAGAGAACAGTATTCCTCAGATGCCAGAAGCAGAGAAAGTGCCAATGTACTGTCTGTCTGTCTGTCTGTCTGTCCATCCAAAGCACAGAGAGAAAGGGAACCCATCCAACCTCAGACTCCAGGCCTGCCTACAGGTCTGAAGCTGAGCATCATTCTGTCTGTCAGGTGTCATGGCCTGTGGCAGTTTATGATCACCCTCAAGGAAGGCAGAATTATTTGGTTTCTTAAAAAGTTTACTTATTTAACATGTTCAAATGTTTTGCCTGAATGCAAATGCACCACCTGTGGGCCTGCAGAAGTCAGAAGAGGATGTCAAATCCTCCAAATCCTCCCAGGATATGGAGTTATGAATGGTTGTGAATCACCATGTGGGTACTAGGAATCAAACTGGGGTATTCTGTAAGAGCAACAAGTACTTTTAACCACTGAGTCATCTTTCCAGCCCCAGACTTATCTTAGTACATCCTATATTGCTAATACTAAAACCAATTTAAATCTAAATAACAACAACAAATCCTATTTAAGATACTTCAAACACTAAAAATAAATTTATTTACCAAAAGAGGAAGAATGTATCTTAAATTCTTTTTTTTTAAAAAAAAAAATCCTTTTATAATCATCTTGTAGTGGCTGTGCTATAGATCAGTGCTTAAGGACAAAAATCTACAGCCCTAAACCAACAAGGCAAAAAGGCCTTTCCTTGATGGCACATGAAGAGACCAAGGAGCAAGGCATTTGATATGAAAGGTGGTTGTCACTGGAACTAAGGAAAGTGGCAGCTTACTGAGATGTCATAGAAATATGTTCCAACAAGAACCTCAAGATCGGAATTCTGCCCTGTCAGAGAAGGCCTTCTTCCTTTTATTAGAAACAGCTTAGAACAGCCATTAATCATAAAAGGAGGTGGTAATGGCTCTGGGAACCATCTCCTCTGCAGTAGAAAGGACATCCCAGAAGCCTGTGGGACTTCTGTTTTACTTTCTGTTTTGGTGGTGCGGAGGACTGAAGCTGGGGTCTTAGACAGGCTAAGCAAGTGCTTACAAACCCATTATGGGTCTTTAATATTGCAAATAATATGGTTCTGATTCTATCACCAGCCCACCAGATTATAATGAGACTTAATATGATCAATATATTAACTTACTGAAATAAAAATTTGTTTTTTAATAGTCCCACTATCACACCCTGACTATTAAAAAGGCACAGTAACACCTGGTAAACACGCCTGTGTCTATCAGACTTCTGTGAGCCTTTCCTCACATATTTTTGGGGAGTGGGCGTGGGAGGGTAGGATTCAAGATAGGAATTCTCTCTGTAGCTCTCAATGTCCTGGAACTAGCTCTGAATACCAGGCTGTCCTCAAACTCGGGAATGTACTTGCCTCTGCCTCTTGAATACTGAGATTAAAGGGGTACATCCTCACTCACTGCAGGGCTGTTTCTTCATACCTTTTGACTTCACTAGGTTACAGATCACGACAGCTAATATGCTGCTTCTCGCATTTCTCCAAGCCTTCAAACCTTAGCTAAGACAACATAATTCAGCACTCAAATCAATTTAAACTTGTAATTCTCTTGGAAGTAATTTTATTTATTTAGCCAAGAAGGCCTATTATAAAGCTACTAACATTAAAAAAAATGACAAAACTTAGCTTTCTATTTTCAAAATAGCCTGTCTTTTCCTTTAAAAATCTTAAATTGGGCTCAGCTGTTAAAAGTACTTGCTGCTCTTGTAGAAGACCAGGGCTTGATTCCCAGAATCTGCACAGTAGTTCATAACCATCTGTAGCTCCAGTTCCAGGAGATCCAATGCCCTCTCTTCACAAGCATCTACACACACAGTGCACATGCATACATATACAAATAAAATAAGTAAATCATTTAAAAATCTTAATTACAATTTAGACTTAGAATATGAACAGAATTCTGCCCACTCAGAAAAGTTAGGATAATCTAAAACCTCAAGCATTTAAAAAGAACACATATCTTCTAAGATACATTTAACAGAAACAGAGGAAGATGAATAGAGGAATTATACATTTAAAAAAACCTCACTGTTTAAAAAAAGAATGTATCAAGCTACTTAGCAATTCATTATCAATGAATTAATAAGTACTCAGTAATTGTCTCACTGCCTTTAAAACAGTCAAAGTAACCTGTGAAGGAATTCTGGTCAGCTTGAGCACGGCTCTGGCAGGCCTTGCCCTTCTCCCCTTCCCTCACTTCCCTTAGGCTAGCTAAAACTCACTAGATTACATACCTAAACCTAAACCCCAAAGGCTATTATTCCCTTATTTGGCACTTTCCCCTCCTGAGGCTGACTACTAAGGGCCAGCTATCCAAGAATTGAAGTCCAGCAATCAAAAGCCTCCTTTGGCTCACGTAGTTAAGATGCTCAATTATAATTAAACACCTCATCCTAACACAGGTTTCCCCTTGTACCTTTATAAACTACCATTTTCCCATGTGCCACTTCTGTCTCCTCTCTACTCAGAGTCAGTCCTTTGTCCTGCTCCTTCTCAAGAGAAACACCCCCCTCATCCTTTATCTCCTGTCTTTGTCTCTTATTACCAACCCTTTGTCCCTCTAGATGGAGAACTTGGTCTTGAGGGTCCTGAGCATCTTTTCATGAATGGCTTATTCTGTTCAGAAAGTATCTACTTGAATTTGCTCATCTTCAAATTTGGCTGTCTTTTTACTGATTTGTATATATGTTCAAATATTGGGCTTTTAAGTACTTTCTCCTTTCGACTGTACTTTCAATTTTCTTTCTTTCTCCCTCTCTCTCTCTCTTTCCCTCCCTCCCTCCCTCCATCCCTCCCTCCCTCCCTCCCTCCCTCTCTCTCTTTTTTTCTTTCTTTCTACCTTTCTCTCTTTCTTTCTTCCGATAGGGTCTTGCCTAGAACTTGTTATATAGACCAGGCTGGCTTCAAACTCACATAGATCCACCTGTCTCTGCTTCCTGAATGCTAGAATTAAGAGCATGTGCCACCAGGCCCAGCTAACTTTCTTAAGAGTGTCTGGAAATATCAAACAGTTTGATCTACTTTGTGTTTATTTTTTCCCTAAGAGTTTCAAATTTTACCTTAGTTTAGGTTCAATTCATTCTTAGTTCCTACAAATGTAAAGCTGGGGACCAATTTCATTTTCTGCATTTGGATATTCAACTAATAGTGTCATTTGGTGACAACACTATAATTCTTGTCTACCACTGAATGGTCTGAGTACACTTTTTGAAAAGTAATTAGTCATAAATATGAAGTCTTTTTTCTAACTCCCAAATACTGGGCCAATGAGTATTATGTCTAGCTGAACGCCAAAAACAGTGTTAACTCCATTTTTTTTTTTTTTTTAAAAAAGCTATTCTGGGCTCTTTTAATTTCCAAACAATTTTATGATTTTTTGAGTGGAAGCCAACCAGGTTTAATAGACCATGCAGGTTCAGATTATGCACCTAATTATGTGTGAGTGTGAGGTAAGAGAACAACTTAGTGTCTAAAAGAACACTTACTTTTTGTTGGGACAGGGTCTCTCACTGGCCTGGAACTTTGCCAAGGCGGCTAGACTAGCTCTGCCTTTCTATCAGTCACCTCTCCATGGCTTGTATTACAAGCAAGTGCTAACACACTGGCTTTCCACATGGGTTCTGGGGGTTGAACTCCAGTCCTCAAATTTGCAATGTAAGTGCTATACCAACAGAACTATCTCCCCAGTCCTAAATATAAATTTTAAATTATATATATATATGTATATATATGTTATATAAAATGTGATTTTTATATAATATATATGTGTATATATATAAATGTGTGTATATATATATTGCAACACACTTCATCAGGTCATCAGCAGTCACATGAGTGACACTACATGCCACCTGATATAAGCTCATCATTTCTTTCTTTCTTTTTTTTTTTTTTGGTTTTTCGAGACAGGGTTTCTCTGTATAGCCCTGGCTGTCCTGGAACTTACTCTGTAGACCAGGCTAGCCTCGAACTCAGAAATTCACCTGCCTCTGCCTCCCAAGTGCTGGGATTAAAGGCGTGCGACACCACCGCCCAGCAAGTTCGTCATTTCTAATACTCTTACTTAAACTATGTAACTTGACTCTAGTTACAAAGAAAATATGATGAACACAAATTAAGGAATACTCTATAAAGTAACTGGACTATATCCTTAATAAAATGGTACAGTCATCTTTATCACCACTATGATCAATGTCATCACAGCTCCAAGCTTTGTGGAAGAAGGGGTAGAAAGATGGTGAGAGCCAGAGGAAGTGGGGAATGCTGTGAAAGAAAACGGCTGCTGCATGCACGACCTCCCAGAGCTTTGGCTGCCTACCCAGAGCTGCACAAGATCACGCCAGCCAAAGGACACTAGGTAAGATACCTCGGGGCACTCTAAACATATGCAAGGGAGACTGCGATGGAAGCCAGAGTAACAAATACAGAAAAACTTTAAGAAAGCAGTACATGAGGTATGTATGTCACCACCACTTGGTTTTTAATGTCTAGTATTCCTTAGACCAGTGGTTTTCAACCTTCCTAATGCTGTGACCCTTTAGTATAGTTCCTTGGGTTGTGGTGACCCCCTACCATAAAATTATTTTATTGCTACTCCATAACTGCCAATGCTACTTTAATGTTATGAGATGCAGAAATTCTCTGTAAAGCAATAAAGGGATTTGGGATAGACTAGCGGGTAACTGTGAACATTGTCATCAACTGTACCAATATTGAGAAACAAAAACAGACACGGTAGCTTTTAAGACAAGGAATAGCAAGAATTTAATTTAAGATCTTAAGTCAGAATAAACATCATAGTAATCATTATTTTGAAAAGGGGCGGGGGAGGGAGTGTCTCCTAATACTGTGGTGTCAATGATTCCATTGAACAGTCACCTGACTATGTGATGCAGTCAAGAGACTTATGGCAGGTAATGCATGGCCGTCCCGAGGCTTCAACTCAACACTCTCCCACCACTTGACACAGCCTACTCAAACTGCAATCTACCTCAGTCTGCTCATCGTATTTCCAGCATCTACAGCTCCTTGATGTCTTAGCGAACCACCTACACTGACTCTCTTTGTATCTCTATCTGTTCCCTGCCTATCTCCAAGGCTCTTTCACTTCTGTGGCCTCTCTAACCTCTAATGCAATCGTTCCTTCACACACAGACACACACAGACACACACAGACACATACTGTGTTAAGTGTAATTAATGTATAATCTGAGAGATAATATTAGTAACTGAGATTCAAATAAAAGAACCATAATTGCCAAAAGCCAGCAATCAAGGAAAATTAGGACTAGGTAAATTGAAGCTAGTGAAAGTATGATAGCTTGTGAATTCATTGTTATTCAATAAACTCTGACATTGTGAAAAGTCACAAACTTTCTATCTATATTTCTGGCACAGCATATTATGGTAACCAATAATCATTTCCTACTTCTGTCCTCATTATGATTTCAGCAAGAGAGGCACACCTTATGAGTACAAGTGAGAGCAAGTGGTTCACAGACACACACGCAGACAAAACACCCAGACACTGATGATGATGATGATGATAAAATTTAAAGAGTACAAAAATACAGTCATTTTATATCCTAATTATAGTAATGTTTTTATTCACTAACTTGTAATAGAAGATAACAAGATTCCATTTCATTTCATACATAATTCAATAAAATGACTCCGTAGAGAATAAAAGCCAATAGATTAACAGTAAATGAGAGAACAGAAAGGAGGGAGACAGACACAGATGGTCTCCTAAGAACCAGTTTAAGAGTGTGAATGCCTTCAGAGTAAAGGCAGCCAGAGCAGCAGGGCATGTGATCATCATTTGTTACTACCTCAACTTTACTCTTTTTTTTTTATTTTCTTTTCTCAATTTCTTACTAAATTTTTAAGTAAGTTCATGAGATTTTCATACAATATGCTTTGATCATATTTACCCCTTCACTACCCACTCAACTTTAATAACAAGATCAAAAAACCAAGTCCAATTTGTGCAGCTCTGTTTTTAAACATGTGGCGGCCCGTTAGAACACAGTAGACCTACCAGAGTTACACTGTTGAAGAACACATGCTCCACCTCTCCCATCAGCTATCAACTGCCAATGGCAGCACCTCAGCTAGGAACGGATGGTTCTCCAGTGTCTACATCCTCTCTCCTTGACGGTACTTTGTTTGGCTTGAGTTTTTCAAGTCTTGTGCATGCTGTCATGTCACAGTGGCTACACTGTGCACCTGTATGTGAAACGGGCCTGCTGTGTGTATAAACCTGCTTCCTTGTGGTAACCAACAACCTCTGGCTCTTGCAATCTGTCCACCTGCTCTTCAGAAATGATTTCTCAGATTTGAGCAGAGGTGCTGTGATAAACATGTCTTGTTTAGGGCTGGGCCACGCTAAAGGAATAGGAAGAATAATTACTCCTTCAATGAGACAATATACTTTTCCTTCTCAGGATCCTTGCCCCCAGCACAGAAATTTACAGAGAGAGCCATAGCCATGTAGCATCAAAAGACTGTCCACTTTCCCAAATTACTTAGAAGACAGTAATTTCCCTTTTCTTTCTACCTCTGTTCTAATTATGCTTTACTAACACTCTGGGAGTCACACCCCCACCCCCCAAATACCTTTCCTCCCTGCCATGTGGCTGCATGCTCACCATGTGTCCTCCATGCCGGCTGATCCCAAAAGCATGCCTTTCCTCTATCTTTGCCACATGTCCTTCCTCCAGGACTGTTGAGATTAACAGCTTGCTACTCTGCAGTTTTTTCTTTTAAACTCCAATAAAATTGTCCTTGAGCTTCCTTTTAGTCTGTTCTTAAATTCCTTTACTAACAAGACAAAGAACCCAAGAGAGGACCCTGATATCCCTATTAATATATAGAGACTGTGTCAAATTCTCTAAAATGTCTGGTAATCATTTCATATTCAACACACATAACTAAGAGTTATGATTTTGTTACGTTTGGATACTAAGTCGGACTTGCAATCTGCCTCCAAAGAGCAACTTCTATTCACAAAAGGCATAGACAAAGCGCTCTGCAGAGAATAAGCTCTCCTGTGCTCCTGGTGAGAGTTTCTCTCAGAAGCTTCTTTATTTAACTGTGCAGGTTTGATGTCTGGGGCTTTAATTTTGACTCTGCCTGTGTACTCTCTCCTTTGCGTAGCAGTGCAGGGGTATGGTCCATGCACTTCAGAGTTGTGTGTGCTTTCAGACAAGTACTCCTATTCATGCAACCCACTTGCTAGCTCCTGATTGGCATCTCCACAATGACCCGGAACCCTTGGCTTTCCTTTTTACTTTACACTTTGCACTTTTCAACAACTGCTTTGAAGCAGAAGGCTGTAAGCTTCATGTCTTACACAGTGAAGCCGCAGCCATATCAGTCAAGGTAGACCACACGAGCAGTAAACATAGCTGTCTTACAAGGCTCAGCTTCCAAAGGCTCACAAGAACTCCAAAGACAAGACTTTCTAAATTCCAGTTTCTCAGTTTAATCTTTCCCTTATCTCTTCCCTTAGCTAAAAGAACAACAGGAGTCTACAGAAGCAGAGCCCTTCCAGACAGCAGAGCTGCTCACTTTCACACAGATGTTTCTGTTAAGCTCTGTAAAATAGAAAAGTATTTTTCTTCAGTGGACTTTGAAAAGCAAAAGGAGGCACTGAGAGTAACAGCAGAACAGCAAAGCTACAAAGGGTGGCTCTCCCTGCGGCCCCCTCCTCCTGGAAAAACAGTTTCTTCAAAAGCACTATTTGTTTTCAGACATACTTTGAAAGTGTACAGTTATATAAAAGAAATGCCTGTAGTGTGTAGTTAAGAGCCAGAACTATGTTCAAAAGCAAACTCTAGCACCACTGGCACACTCAAGTACAAATGAACTAAAGGATTCCTTCTTCTGACTGTCATCCTGAGTGCAGTTTGAGCGCTTTTGAAAACTCTAATTTAAAAAAAAAAATGAAGTATGCTGCAAAACAATCTTTGTTTTTAATCAAAGGATTTACAACAATGGGGTTTTTCAAGGAGATGCTAAAACTTCAGTTTCAGCTCTTAAAACACATTTTAAATGGTAAGTGAACTTGCTCAGATAATGTTGTCTTCAGTTAGCCCACACAGCACAGTTATCTAACGTCTTCACCATTCTAACACTCCCTACCCTCTAAGTTTGAACAGGTCATAAGCAGTCAGGAACCTGAAAAAAAATTGTTTGGTTTAATTTTGGTTTGGAGAATTGGATGACATTAAACTACAAATCAAAGCTCATGTGAGCACCACTCATGTGCACTACAGCTCTGATTACATACACTGTATCACAGCACAGTAGGCACACGCTGCATCACACTGCATCACAGCACAGCAGGCACACACTGCATCACAC
>NW_021604637.1:633199-635093 GCF_004785775.1 Grammomys surdaster | reverse complement strand
CAGGCACACACTGCATCACACTGCAGCACAGCACAGCAGGCACACACCACAGCACAGCACAGCAGGCACACCACAACTTAAGCTTCAGAGGAAACAGAATTGGGTTTCTTCACTAAGAAAACAGCTAGAACTCCAAAGCCACAACTCAAGAGTTTCCAATCCAATGCTCACACCACTGAATGAATGAAGTGAACCAAAAGAGAACAAATACTCCCTTAAATTTCCCTAGCACATTCAAATCATGTTCACTAGAGTAAATTTTTTCTTTTATTAAATAATAAAACAAAAACTAACACATCAGAACTGGACAAAATGAACAGAAGGAAAAGAGCCCAAGACAAGGCACAAGAATCAGACCCACTCATTAGCATACTCAGGAGTGCTATAAAGTCACTAAACTGGATACCATAATAGATACACAAAATGTTCTTTAAATGCAGAGCTGGGAGATGGTTCAGTTGGTACAAACGCTTGCCAGGCAAAATCAGGACCTGAGTTCAGATCCCGAGTAACCACATAAAAAGGAAAGTATAGAGAGTGTGCCTGTAATCTCAATGCTGAAGATGCTATAACAGGAGAGCCCTTGGGCTTGTTTACCAGCCAGTCCAACTGAACTGGTGAACTCCAAGCTCAGTGAGAGTTCTCAGACATTAAGATGAACAGTGACTGAGAAAAACACTTGATGTTTAGAATACAGACAACACAAACACACTTCCCAAGTGTACCTCAGAATACATAATACAGACAGACATATTTCATTCTAGAGTTTGTTTAACTTCAAGCTTATAAAGTCACACCTTTCTCTGAAGGCAGATAGATACATGGAGAATCCAGATACTTGGCAAACAAAATAACTACATTACAAACAAAACAAAAGCAAAGCTGTCTTAAAAACAGCTAAACACAGTGGAAGTACACCGAACAGCACTGTTTTGTTATAGACAGTTTTCAGTTAAATATTTAACTAAGAATTTATATTTAAATATACTTAGCCAACAAAACTATACAATTAGACCTTAATTTATATACAAAGTATTAACATCTTAGCCAGGCGGTGGTGGCGCACACCTTTAATCCCAGCACTTGGGAGGCAGAGGCAGGCGGATCTCTGAGTTTGAGAGTTCGAGGCTAGCCTGGTCTACAGAGTGAGTTCCAGGACAGCCAGGGCTACACAGAGAAACCCTGTCTCAAAAAAACAAAAATAAATAAATAAATAAATAAATAACATCTTTAACTAAGATTGATAGTGGACCCTTTAAAAACCAGATCCTTTGTTGGTGCAACTTAATAGGTAGGTAAAAGGGCTTGCCACCAAACCCAATAGACTCAAGTTCAAACCCCAAGACATCTATCATCTATCTATCTATCTATCTATCTATCTATCTATCTATCTATGCAATAAAAATATAAAGCTTATTTAAAAAAAATAGAAACCAGATCTTTTAACAAAACTAAAGGAAAATAAAATACTAGGGACATTTTACTTTGTCTTTTCATGCCTACTGTCACAATATGAGCTTTTGATGAATGGACCCATTATTTCAAACATTTGAATATCATCATACAGATGTAGACAAGCAGTCAATTATATATGGTCACAGCACATTCATTGGTCATATATGGTCACAGCACATTCATTGGTCTTACAACAGCTTTCAGTTACTGTAGACAGTATCCAGCATTTGGCAGAGGACTCTCACTAGGCAAAATTATGAATGTCTAGTTAGTAATTTATATAGGTTCCAGGAGTGACAGGAATACTTTTTAATATTATACCTTATCCCAACCTTGTTTCTCAACAGCTTTTGGCTCCTGAATATGGATTTAGAGAGAAGACCAATGAAGTCAGCATAAGTTGTCAAATAAGATACAGAGAGAGAGAGAGAGAGAGAGA
>NW_021604637.1:614652-633189 GCF_004785775.1 Grammomys surdaster | reverse complement strand
AGAGAGAGAGAGAGAGAGAGAGAGAGAGAGAGAGAGAGAGAGAGAGAGAGAGAGAGAGTGTGAGTGTTTTCTTGGGCCAGTAAATATGAATCAAACTAATTGCTATCACTATTATCACTATTCACTATTATGATTTCTTATAGGTGCTCATGATCAAGAGTTTGGGAAATACTATTCAAGAAAATCATGGCTTCACCTAAAATTGTAGCTTTAGTTCGTCTCAACAGAGGAAAAGAGATCAAGTAAAGAGTTCAGTGTGCTGGAGTCTGTGTAACTGAGGAAAATGGTAGAATCAGGGCCATGTTCACCTGAGGTGGTTCCGAAAGACCCAGCTTGCATTTTTTTAAATATGTCCCCAGTTTGAAGACAGCTCAATCCTCATCAAGTTCTTAACTATCACTGGTCACAAAATATAGTAGGATTTCATGTAGTCTGAATTTCTCATTTCACTGATAATTAAATAGCCTGAGAGCCAGTGACTTGTGGAAAGTGACTAAAGGACTGCTCTTTAGGTTTTTAGCTGAAGCACTAAACTGACGTGACTCCATGAGCGACATAGCCATGGTTAGGTATTAGGAATAAGCAGTGTGCATGTGAACAGAATGGATTTGGAAGTTATTAACAAGCAGAAAACTCAATAAGAGGAACCTGAAATTCAAACAGAATTAGAATATGGCTAAAATTTGAGTAATTTTATGAGTATGATTCAATGTAGGATTCCATCAGGTTCAAAGCCTTTAAAGTTAGTTGTGAATGAAGTTAATCTTAAGAGCTAAAGAAACATAAAACACTGGTCAAGACATAACCTATGAGCTTAACGGATGCAGCCTTCCCTGCCATGACCAAATAATTAGACAGGGGAGCTCTTAGTCATCAACAATATAACCACCTCCTTTGGGATATGGAGCCACTGAAAAGTCACTGTAAATAGGCTTTAGTGTGTCCTTTAACCTGGTAAAAGCATTGTGAAAACGTTGATGAGAATAAACACATGATACTAACAATGGTGTCAAGGAATGCAAGACTATTATATATTAGGACTATTAGAACTAGACCATCAGGGCAACAATAGGTCCTACTCAAGGCTTCATTTGTCATGCTAATAACACTGAGTCTTAAAGACACAGAACATGAGTTAGTTCTCTCAATAGTGGTTTCTAGTTCTCAATGCAGTAGTCTTGAGTGTCTTTTGATATATGTAATTCTAAATAATGAATATTATTTTAAGTTATTCTAAGTGGATTCTTTTATAATTCATTTTGTTTGCTGCTAATATGTAAAATATAACTTACCTCTGATATTAATTTTATGACCTACAATCATGTCTAATTTAGTTATTAGTTTCAGTAGTTGTACAGTGGTTGCCTGAAGATTTTTCATGTACACAATAATATGTTACTTCAATAGAAAATGCTTAATTAACTAATTGATTTATACTGTGTTTCAAACTACGTAAATATTTAGTTCATTGTGCCCACAAATCTAATTAAGTTTATAAGAATACTTTGTCAGACAATTGAATTAAGTGGGAAGCTGAATACATTTATAAAAATTTTAAATGTTAAAAATTGAATTAGCATCTTATAAATGCAATCAAAGGTTATTCAAAAGTCCTTTTTATTTAAATTATTGCTAAAGCTTGAAAGCCTTATACATTGAAAATAAAATAATCTGCATTTAGATTTGACAAATAGGAACAAATGTTTTTAATAGACTATTATCTTCATGAACTGAATGTTAATTTTTAAAACTAGGAAAAATTTTGAATCCATTTTCCTATAAATTAAAGTCATTCTTAAAATACGAGGTAAGAGTTAATACCTGTACTCACACCAACTTGAAAATGCAAATTTAAGACTTTAAAAACTGAAGTCTTTCTATAGGTTGTGATTGTTTTGTGGACTGTGGAATCAATTTAGTGGATCAACAAAGAAAAGAGAGTGCATTATATCTAATGAGAGTAAATTCGTTTCATGAAACTTGTTTCAATTTTAAATCTTCCCACACACTTGCATGTATATGTTGAGATAGGCAAGGAGTTAACAGAACAGGATAAGGAGGAAAACCCTCAAAGAGGCAGCTCAAACTTGGAAATACAACTATTTCAGCAAAAGAGAACCAGAAGAGCAGTTGAGCGTCCTGAATAAGAAATACAGACAGTCACAGCCGTGCCTTCCTGGCTTACGCTAACAAACTAAGAGTTTGTGGTATACTATTCCTACCTCAAACACTCATTCTGAGTCCAAGGCTACCAGAACAGCCACTGATTTAGTGACTGCAAAGTTTAAGCAACAGTAACAGACTATGCCAAGTTGTTTCCTTAGTTGGTTAGAGGAAGTGGATGGCAGTTTTCTAACCAACACTCATGCCATCCTGGGCATCCACCCTGGGCATCCACTCACAATCCTGTCTCACCTGAGAATATACATACAGTCCCAGGTATTTGGGTATGTAGAATATGTAGACAAGGCAGACATTTTACATAACAAATCATAAATTTATTTTAAAGCCACTCTCTGGTAAACATATAATTTTATCAGTTATTAAAGGCAAAAGAAAAATTTTATACTAGTGAGATATGTTTGTTTACTTCCACATAAAGAATTCAATCTTGGCTAAGTATTTGATAAAGCATCTTTAATGTTTCTCACAGCTGATGGATACTTTGATTTTATAATTATCAATGCTTATATAAATAATATGCATAGGACCACTTTAAAAAAATGTTCAAAATTATGTCTTAATTATAATCCAAAATTCATTTAATAATTTGTTTAGAAAACTCAAATCAGCAACTCAAACAGCAATTTTTAAAATAAAACATTCTAACACAATATAATCTAATATATTAATTCAATACATGCTGATGAATGATTTAAAAAATATGAAGTCTTTATTTTCCTTAATGAAATACTTTTTGTTTGCTTGCTTTTGTTTTTTGAGACAGGATTTCTCTGTGTAGCCTTGGCTGTCCTTGAATTTGCTCTGTAGACAAGGCTGGCCTCCCGAATACTATATACTAAGGGTATCTGCTACCACTACTCAGATGCAACAAAATGTGATAACAGAAAACACTGCAATTCATCACCTACAACAGTCTCAATTCAAAGCCCAGCATACCATGTTCAGAGCTAAGGCTGTGATGAAGTCATGCAACACACATGGGTGAGCATTGCCAAAACACCTCTATTTGTCAGATTTTGAATTAATTTTGGTACATCAGGAAACTTATTTTTGCCAGAATTTTCACAACCTCCACATTCAGTTAATGTAACCCCACATAGAGTTGGCACACTAAAGCTTAAGAAGCTGTGTTCTAGAAGAGGCACATGTAACCTCGGGTGGAGGGCTCAAGTTACTTGCTAGTTCTCCAGCAATATATGCACATATACACATACATGTACATATACATGGCTAGGAGCGGACAGAACTTTTAAAAACACTAAGATAGGTGACCTGATTACCATCCTCAATTCAAACTCTCTTTTTCTAGAAGCTTGGATTGGTGTTTTTTCTATTAATACATTAGTAAAAAGGAAGAACTGTATACTGCACTTATCTTCACTGGGACTTGGTGTCATCATAGCTATTTGGTAAGTGAAAAGGGGCTTCGTTTATTACCCTTACAGTTAAGTGGTACCCAGAAGCTTTCACCAGTGTGACTACTTCATTATCTTCAATGACTTTCACATTCATTCTATATTACATTCCCAATCCCAATGCCAAATCTTTCATGTCTCTGAAACAGAACAGCATTTCCTGCTGTTCAGCTTGTTCGATTGGACCACAGACATGATCCTCACAGAGGCATCCACTTCTTCACTCTTCACGTTTCATCATTTTGTTCTACTCACTCACCCCCATCTTCAGTTTCTTCGAAATCGGACTCAGATGCTACCTCCTCACTCCAGCCATCTGTGAACCCCACCTTTTTTCTGTATCAGACAAGCCTTAGCTCTGCGGCCACAGGACCACAGCAGACAACTCGTACAGGAAGTCCCACAAACACCAGTCTGAGCAAGGCCTGGCAGTCAGCTGTTTACCATGCTTTATAGCAGCTACCTCAACACATCTACCTAATCTACACATATCTCATATCTATACATATCTATACGTCTACACGTCTATACATGTCCTGCTATCTCCTCCTTTCCCAGCACCCATTGCAGTGAAAGAGAAAGACGCAGGGGAAGTAGCTCCAGGCCTCCACTGCACCTTCACCCTCACAGCACTCTCCCTTCTTCTCATGCCAAGAAGGTGTTCTGTTCTTATCTGAGGCTAATCTTCCCATCTGTCTTCCATATTTTTTTTTCATGTTTCATTACTTCTCAGACACCTTAATATACTCTGATTTCATAAATGTAGAAAGCAGAGGAAGCCCTGAGTCAGTCAAGTCCTAAGTCATGTACACCATAAAGCCCCACCTCCTTGTTCAGCTGTATGTGGTAACCCTGCTTTTCTGTTCAACTCTACAATAAACATTCGGGATTCTGGGATGCTGTGGTTTCTCCAGCAGAGAGTTCAACACACCTGATTCCAGCTTTTCTGTCAATGTTTCCATCTATCTGTCTTTTTACTTCTCATTGATCCATTCAGGTCCCCAGATCCATGATGGATGCAGCATGTGAATAAAATAATCTTTACTCCCTTCACTTGTTTTGTCTTCAGTATCTGGTCACATGGATGAAAAACGTCACACGGTCCTCTTCAGACACCAATGAACATGCTATATCAGTTTGCATTTTTCTCTGTCAGATCCTCCTGGGTATTGTTGCTCATCTCTTTGGACTCACCTCTATCTCAAACCTAAATCACATACTCCATGTGCAAGCTTACTCAATAAAAATGAGCCAACAAACATTTATGCTATAATCTGGTCTAAAATTCTGCCAACACTGGCTTTGAAACAACCTTCAGAAATTAGATCACTCGCAACTAAAGTTTTACCTTAATATGTCTGAGTACTGACATTTTAAAATAAAAATACAAACAGTAAAATTTTACTGTTTGTCACACATGCAAATGAGGAAGAGCTGGTCCCTAGTTTAACATCAGGAGTCCCACTTACCATCCCTCAACATGTAGGAACTTGGGTCAAAGAGTCCGCATAAGTCCCCAAAAGTGGGTGGGATGCTCACACACTTATACAATACAATGTGAAGTAGAGGCTCTGCAGACTATTCAGGCACTGACGAACTCTACTTTACAACAGTTCCTTTCTTGGGGGCAGAATGGGCACATGAACAGCACTACCTGTCTGTCACCACCCACATGGCACAATCTACTGAATGACTTATTTCTCTAAGTTGATCCCAGAGAAAACTGGAACTGTAAGGGCACAGATGTGTTACAACTGCATCAAGAAAATCAAGTCTAGTATTGAAATTCCTTACCTGGATTCTACAGAGGGGGCATACATAACACTGTGCTGGTGACAGCAACCATCTGCCTGTCATCTTAGCACCTGGTGAGTTAATCAAAGACTAACAGACAACTTCAGACTGTCCCAGGGGCTGCAGCTTGGCTCAACCTCCTCTGTTGATGCAACTTACTCTTCCTTTTTGCACATCTAGACATCCACCCATTCATCCTTCTAACCTGTTCTTATCCTTTTGCCTCTGCAGGTGGACTCTGGTTCTCCAAAGACCTTCTTCTGGTTATTTCACCTCCTCAGATTCTGAGGGCTTCTGAAAGTCTCTTAACAGTCTTCAGCCATGGATGGATGGATGGATGGATGGATGGATGGATGGATGGATGGATGGATGGATGGACAAACAGATAAATCTACTGTATTGTGTGTAATATATGGTCAAGAGTTAATATAAGTAATTATGCTTGTACTAAAAGAGCATACATTTGTCTTGGCTGTGGCCATCAAGAAAAGTGGGAGAATCTGGCACAATGCAGCCACTGAAACCTTGTGAATTAGTTGTCATTCATAAATTCTAACATCATGGAAAGACAAAATGTGCTCAGTTATGTTCCAAGCAAAGCTTTTTCACAACATTTTAACACTTTACCTTTTCCATGTTAACACAAATTCCCTAGACTTACGAACAATTTGAACCAAACAACCAGATTATTTTCTTGCTTTGGTGCCTATTTCCTTTAGAACATGTGCTGTGGTACAACTGGTTCTACCTCCAGCTGGCTATATCTAATCATTACCATCATTATGGACAATATAGAATATTTATTTATTAACTATCCCTCAAGTAATACAATTCTCTTTATAACTTTGAGTAGTTAGGCTGACATCAAATTAAAAAAGGCAAAACAAAACAAAACTACCTGGGTGCCACTGACATAACTTAATGAATAAAGAAAAGTGCCTGTTGCTTATTAACAAAACTAAAAACCTAAATTCAATCCCAGGAACATACAAGATAGGTGAGGTAGACACACTAATGGTGGTACACACACACACACACACACACACACACACACACACCTTTTTCTTTTAAAGAAACTTACTATTCTTAAAAAAAAACAAAAAACAAAAAAAAACCAAAAAACAAAAAACAAAACAAAACAACAAAACAATTTTATCCTCAGAGGTGTAAAGGAACAGCAACTCAACTCTGTACATGTTAGGACAGAGTCCTCCCTTTGTCATGAAGTATCACTGCAGAGGATTCTTCGACCCCTAAGGAACTTTGCCCTTTTGTTAGGTGTTGTTTCCTAGTGATTAAGAAGATGTGTTAGCTCCATATACTCTTCTGAGGGAACATAAACACAATGTCAGGGAGTCATGCCAGATCAGTGAATACAGGACAGAGAGCTTTCTTCCAGACATTCCATCTGAGTGAGTATGGGTTTTCAATAGACATAAGCTAGATAAACTACAAAAGTATCAGAAAATGCCAGTGAACTGTGCCAGGAAGAGAACAGAATGGAGTAAAAAGAAAAGGAGACCCTTTGAAAGAACCCTGATTGGAGCGTTGGGGCTTCAGGGGCCACACTAGGACTGAGCTTTTCCTTAGTTGTTTCAGCAACTTTGAGAAGAGTCAAGGTGTGCTAGAAATCATCTGCCCTAGAAAATACACAAAGCACTTGGTCCAAATTATCATTATTTTCATAGCAAACAAATTCAAAAGCAATGGTGTATGGCTTGGTCACATTAGGAACAAACTGGAAAATTTCTTGCAAACATTCCAAAGTCTGTACTGAACCAAACAAAACCTAGACTAATCTATGGTAAAAGGTATACATTACTGTAATTATAAGTGAAAACAGAAATAAAAATTATTCAATTTCTAAAAATAAGTACTTCAAAAAGTACAGAGCAAAACTAGAATAAAATTTGTTATCATTCTTTGAAAAAAAAGATTAGCTGTGTTTTTACAACAAACATTGAGCAGTCAGTATAAAATGTTATGTTTGAGGATAAAATGAGTAACATGGGGACAAACAGGATGGTGCTTGAGAAATAATATATTTTATTTTCAATAAAATTTCACTGTAAAAAACACTGAAACAAGGACTATAATACCATTGAGTAATACAAAATTGTTTGCTCAAGACTATGAGTTACAGTCTATCAAAGCTTAAAAATCAACTACAAAATACTGTCTTCTGTTTCAACAAAGTGCACAAGGTCTAACAAGTGTCTATGTTAGACAGTGCCTGTCAGATAATAGTATTTGTTTTCATTTTTGTTCACTCCCCAACCCCCTGTAGTATTTTCTTAATGGTCACATTAGCAGTCAAGTAGTTTTTACCTTAAAAAAAATGCCTTTTATTTAATCAAAAGTAAAGCAGTACAAGCAACCACAGAATGATGACATATGACTCTTGTTCTACTTTATAAAGCACTCTCAGACGGATGCGCCTCAGAAAGAGCAGCAGAGAGCACGAGACATTACCACTGCTGCTGCAGCAAAGACTGCATCTTCTTAATTCCCTCCCTAATTAACCCTGTGGCCTTGTGTATACTAGGTAAGTATTTGTCACTGGGTGACATGCTCAGTCCACAACCTGGCCACATTTCTGCAAAGGCTCCAAAAAATATATTTTTACAGGAATGATTTAAGGTAAAATATGGGCTGGTGAGAGGGCTTGGCTGGTAAAGTGCTTGCCATGCAAGCCTGACCCTGAGTTCATTGCCTGATCCTATCTAATGATGGACAGAGAGAAAACTGACTCCATAAGGTTGTCCCCTGACCTGTACACACATACCATGGTACCATGCCCCTATATACACATCATATACACAATAATATATAAATGCTTAAGAAAGCAAAGTGTAACTGTTGTACTAAAATATTTTAAGTCTAATATAGTCAATTTCTATTTTTAAAAACAATGGGATATATTCTCCTTAAAAGTTATTTGAGAGGCTTCTAGACTCATTTCATTGGAATACAGTTGTTCTAAACTGAAAACAAAGTATTTACAACAAAAACAACAACAAAAAAACTTCTTTAGAGGTTTCAGAAGTTAAAATAGTCAATTCTTGCAATCATAAAATCCTAGAGGAAGAGGAAGAGGGTGAAAAGCAGAGATTGCCAAGGAGACTGGAGGTGGGTATTTAGGGTGGGAAAACATGAGATCTTTCTGACTAGAGACCACTGATACACCTTGAAGCCACTGTCACAGAGCACGATGAGATCAGCTTAAGCACCTTCTGAAGGCACTTGAACCACAGAACATCTGTGGTGAGAAAAAGACTTGGTGATTAAAAACAAAACAAAACAAAATAAAACAAAAAAATCAAACAAACAAAAAAAAAGCAGGAAAGAAAAGGAAAAACAACAACAACAACAAAAAAAACACAAAGCAAACAAGAAAAAACAAACAAAAAAACCAAAACAAACCCAGGCCAGCTAGCAATATTGATCCCAACAGGCTTTGTGCTTTTGTCTGAGCCAGAGTTTGGGTCATGTCAAAGTAGAACTGCCCCTGAAAGGAAGAGAGTTTCTAACAGTTTGCCATTTAAACTTCCAATGACCGTGTTTCACAGCAGGCTCCATACATCCCAGCATCTAACTGCATTTTAATTTCCTAAAACCACAGGATAGAAGTGTGGTTTCAAAAACTGTCTGGACTGTGATATCCAATATTGATAAAACTATACTATATTCTCTTCAAAGTTCCAAAGACTCAGCATATGGGAAATCTTCATTTGCTTGAAGGCACTGTTCTCAAAGTTTACTCTGACTTTGTAAGTGAATTCTAAACAATGAAGAGTAACAGCTAGAGGGTCTGCCCTGAGGAACAGAACCCAGAATACAGGAAATAACATGCTAAGTGAACAAAACTCACCAGAATAGAGTGTCTTCTAATTAACAGTAGGCAACGCAAGATTAAATTGTTTCAGCTACAAAATGCTTAGTAACATTTGTTTTGGAAAGAAATTTTAAGATCTATAAACTGAATGATTATTTCCACACTCATTCCATGTGTGGAAATGACTCAGTCATCTTTTCAACCTCACAAAACATGGAGCACTTATAGTCTCTTGCTTCTTCTCCAAGTAATTTAAACTAGATTTAAGAAAGAGAGGAAGTAAAACTATATCTTAAGTTTGAGAGTCAGAAAGAAATTAAAGATCATAGTACTATTCAGACAAGAAGAAACTGCTATTAGTGAATAAGGAGTAATTTAACAAAGTGGCCAGCAGTTTTCAGTATAAGATGGCTGAACCCAAACTGACTTGGAGGAAGGCAAAGGGAAAAATATTTTCTAAGTTGTGAGACAGTGGATAAGTACCGTCTTTCCTCTTGAACATGATTGTCTCTGGCTATGGACATGACTCCAAAGCTAACTGACAAATCCCATGTTTGTTTTAAAGTAACATTATCTGTTTAATCAGTAAACTGTAAGTTAGAATAAAACAATCTCATTCTGATTATCAACTCAAGGGGTGGGATTTAAGTTCTGTCTAGAAAACTGGGGCAACACCAGGTAAATAAATCCTAAATAATAAATACTAATAGCTAGAGTGTCTTGCTTTGGCAAATGAGTCAGCTGTGCTCTCCTGTGGCCACTAATTCTAGGCAGAGTTCTAGACAAGATTCTAAGGCACTGCCACGGGTAAGACATTGCACTCTTGATTTCATATCAGCTTTTCAAGGCAATAAAATATACTCATGAACCAATTTCGTACAGCCACAAACAAATAAAGCCTAGTGAGAAAAAATGGAAAGAAATGAGCACACTGCTATCCTCACGTCCCTCATTCCACTGACTGCCATTTACTCATTCCTCCTGCCAGACTTTGCATTTCTTTCCTTCTATATTCCAATGAAGTACATATTAGGCATCATTTCAGTGGTAGACTCCATGAAGACTCAAAGCAAGTAAGCACAATTTGTAACACCAAAGGGCTTCGCTGTGGGGAAGCCACACAGCAGCATAATCTAAGCCACCTGAGAGCATCAAACTTATGTAGATTTAACAAAGCCATGATCTGATGCCCCGTATACCAACAGGTACTTTAAACACTGAGTAGCATTCAGACTCCAGAAAGGTAAACAAAACCACAATGATTTGTTTGTTTTCTGTATTCTTTAAGAAGGGGCAGAGCAAATGGAAGTAAATGCCTCACACAAGCCTCTGACACAAATCTGATGCAATATCTCAATTTGGGTAACAGAACCAAAACTATAGGAGGCTTTGTTTTGTTTTAGTTTTAGATTTTGTTTTTCAAGACCAGGTTTCTCTGTGCAGCCCTAGCTATTCTAGAACTCGCTCTGTAGAGCAGGCTGGCCTCAAACTCAGAGACCTGCCTGCCTCTGTCTCTCACCTGGTTTGAGGAGCAATTCTTAGTATCTGGGTCTGATTTTCCTCTCTTGTTATAAACTCAATAAGGTAAGTCTTACTATATTTTTATTAACAGATATTAATAATATATAACAGTTTTATTATGGCATTTTCATATACACATATACTTTTATCAAGTGGGGGGAGTGTCCTACTACTATCTTTTGTTTTGTTACCGAGTCTCATGTTGCTCAGGTTCACTCCAAACTTTTGATATAGCTGAGGCTGACCCTGAACTGCTGGGATTCTGGACATTTGCCACCACACTTGGCATCTATTTTTATCTTAATAATAAGTAAAAAATCTGAGGGCAGGACAACTTCTTGGAATTGCCTAAGAGTACACATTATGCCTGTTGGTCACCAAGTCAGGGTCTTAACTTAGGGAGTCTGACACTTTTAGTGTCTATCTGTAGTAATATAGACTAATATGCAAAAGACAAGGACAGCAAACAAAATGTGGCCAAGGCTATTCTAGCTAGGGAGTGGAAGAGGACATAGAAAAAGGAAACTCATCAGAGATGGAAGAAGAAAGTACTACCCCCAAAACTTCACAAAATAATTACTGTTCTACAACCTCATTTAGTTCAACTGCTCAATAGTTCTTATCTTTTCATTGGTCAAATAAACAAACTAGTAGGCAACTTTCACATTGTGATAATTGTTAAGGAATGAAAGTTTAAAATGTCAGCTCTCAAAGCATGTGAAAACTAAACAAAAAAGAGAAGCACATGCAGTAAGCAGCAAGAGTACACACAACTTCTTAACTGTTTGTCTTGTCTCTCTCCAACACCCCCCCACACATGTACATATCCATACACACTACACAATGTATTGTATAAACCATGAAGAGCCACAAAAAGGATAATAATGATGTCCAGCTGCTTCAGACATACCTGCTTGTGGGTCCTGGTTGAAACGGCAATACTTAGAGTTGTCCAGAGAAGGCAGGCACTGCTCAATGGGTACCCAGACATATGTCTCAGGACACAGCAAATCAGAAGGTCTATACTGACCCTAATAAGAAGTGAAAAAAAAAAAAGAAAAAAAAAGGCACAGGCATTAGAAACACTAACTCCTGGGTTCTAAGGCTCCAGGAAGACAGGAATGGCATGATGACAGGCTCAATGTCAACTGAAAAGCTTTGCCATAAATACAACAGGCATTCTGCTACTGATCACTTTTGTATTTAGAGAATGCACATGCAATATAAGGCTCTCTAAAAGTGGCATATCACCATTTAGCAGGTTGTATTGATTTGGAAGCTGAGTTTTTACACTTCTGGAAGAAATCAAGTTGTCTTTGAAAAGCCAGTGAGGACCAGACTGGAGCTTCTTTGCATATAGTAGAAAACCGCAAGCCATATAAAGCAAGTTTTATTTTCAAAAGTAGAATTTGACTGTCCTCATTCACTAATTTTTAAGTTTACAGATTCAAGGCTGATAATATTCAGTTCATGCTAATGTTTTAAAAATACAATCCTAACACACATCTAATAACAATCTAAATTAGTGGGAGTACAAAAAAAGCTTAAAAAAATACAAATTCTAACAAAATTTCTGTGATGCTATAACTTCAAATATTCTACTTTATACTTTATAACTGGCTGTGGTGGTGTAGGCCTTTAATCACAGAACTCAGAGGCAGAGGCAGGCAGATTTCTGAGTTCAAGGACAGCCTGGTCTACAGAGTGAGTTCTAGGACAGCCAGGGCTATACAGAGAAACCCTGTCTCGAAAAACCAGAAAAGAAAGAAAGAAAGAAAGAAAGAAAGAAAGAAAGAAAGAAAGAAAGGAAGGAAGGAAGGAAGGAAGGAAGGAAGGAAGGAAGGAAGGAAGGAAGGAAGGAAGGAAAGAACTATAAGAAAGTATTAGTGAATTTTTTCAGAAAAAAACAAAGCTTTCATTTTCTTTGAACTTATTCAAAATTTGAAATGTCTTTTCTCTGAATATTAAAATTCAAATTTGATATACAGGTTAAAATTTAGTACAGATATGTAAAATTTTTATAATCCAATGTAAGAAATTATTTTAGTATATGGAAAGATCCAACATTTCTCTTTTATTTACTCAATAGCCTCAACATGATTTTTTGAACACTCTTTGCTTCCCCTCGTAATTAAGTATCTCTTCCTAAATTCCTATATATAATGAGTTCTAAGATTGCCATGTGTCAGAGCCACAGTTTTCAATATTAAATCTTTATGTTATATTTTACTCTCTGATAAATCTAATCTTGTATCACTCTACTTGTAGAATCTCCATTTTGCTTAAAGTTATTCTAGAGTTCTCGATTTTGTATAAAAATGATTGGCACGAATTTAAAACTAATAAATCTGGAAGAACATGTCTTTATGCAGTGACAGAACATGAGAGAACCCCCAAGAAAATCTAGTGAGAAACATATGTTACTGTAACAACTAAAACCCCAACTGTCCAACTGATCCTCTTACTAACTTGAGGCTGAAATTAAGGCAGCATTTGGAGTTAGGGTAACTAGCCCTCATCTGTGAATCCTGAAGTTAAACAAAGGACTTTCCCCTTAGACAGATTCCATAAATACACACTAATACATGAACAAACACCAGGAACAGGAGCTAACTGGAATCAATCCACTGGAGTGTCAGTCACTCGAAGGTGAGGCATATGTAAATTATATACTTTACATCATTACAGGGATACAAACTCAAAGAGCCTAGGTTTCTCAATGTTCTCAAAGATCCTATTTGCTCATAAGAGAAATTCTACATTTACTTTTGATTCTTTAAACATTTAACTCACTAAAAGATTTAACTTCTTGGTATCATTTGAAATCAAGTCTGTCAATTTCATTAAACACTATTCTCCAAAGTATAGGCTTTTTTCAATACTTCAAATAGTCTTCTCAAGCCATCAAAGAATGCAGTTTTACGGCATAAACTACTGTGAAATACTGTGCTTTCTAAACTAAGCTGGTTGAGAGGTATGTGACTGAAATGATTAAAGTTCAATTCAGAGACACTATCCCACAATGGAGAACCACAGGGATGTGAAAGCTGCCCTGCCTGTTCCCTACTGAAAGAAAATGAGAGATGTTTGCATTAAGAATGTAATTACTTAAGGATTTGGACAGACTTTCCCGTGGTCAGAAGAAAAATATTTAATCAACTTCTAAGTATATTGATTCAGATTGAACAATGAAGTAAAAGCGGATTAATTCTTTCCTAGGGTGCTGACTTTTAGATAAATGAGTAATGTTGAGTTAGCACAAACTTCTGAAGTACTCAGAATTGTGAAAATGTAACACCTTTGACAGCTTATTCCACAGCTCTTTGAGTTCTTTCAAAGTGAAGAACAATTCAGAAGAGGAGTCTAAGTTGCTAGAGTTGTATTTTGTTCTAAATATAATCGTGATACCCAGTAACTGTCTTACGGCTATTTGTAAAACTCAAACCCATCAAGGAAACGAAAGAGACACAGAGAAATCACAACATGGCCATATAATATTTCAATCAACTTTACTAGGTTGTCATACAATAAGAGTTTAGAAAATGCCACAGTTAAATCTAAAACATGTACAAGGACGAACCCTGCAAACCTTAGCTAAGAACATCTCCTGTCCCACATCTTTGATAAAGACCATCTTCCAAAAGTGGGCTGTTTGCTTTGGGTTGAGCAATGCAGTGAACAAAGGCATTCTTCTAACTTGCAGGCTTTAGATCATAATTTGAAGAGGATTACCATACTGATCAAATTTTCCACCCTATGAAAGAGTCACCAAGTAAATTATGTAAAGCATATCTTAGTCCAGCAAAATAGAATTCAGCCTAAAAACTGCACTCATTCTAATACCCAGAGGTTAAAATATCTCACCATTGTCGCTAGAGAGTTGGTTTGGTGGTTATGAGCACTTGCTTGCTCTTCTAGAAGACCTGGGTTCAATTTTCAGCACCCATGTGGTGGCTCACAACCATCTGCAACTCTAGTTCTAGGGGGCTCAACACCCTCTTCTGGCTTCCACAGGCACAGACATACATACAGACAAAATATTGATAAATGGAAAATAATTTTTTTAAAAAAGAACCATCTTGCTATCACATTCTACTCCATATGTATATAAAGTATGTAAAGCACAGCAGTAATAATAGACTGACTTTAAGATAGACTAATATTTTAATACTTCCAATGAAACACAGTAAACAACACAGGCATTTCCCTCCAGTTAAGACATCTAGTTAGAAATCCTAATTTCCAAAAGCAAAAAGGTATCTAATGATATGAAGTGGCAACAAGAAATGGTTTGACAAGCCTCAAGCATCAGTTTTGTCATGCTTTTACTGTTGGAATTCATATAATAACAAAATCTTCCCATTAGCCCAGGATCCACTGCTTCTTTATTGTTCTCAAAGCTGAATATATAAGTCCTAAAGAAACCCTAGACTCATAAGCTCTCACAGTCTTACCCTCCAATCCTCACCCCAGTGTATAGACAATCCATTTAAAAATGGAAGGCCTGCCCGTGGGTAATGGAGCCTGCCACCAAGTCTGGTGACCAGAGTACATCCCTAGAATCCACATAGCAGAAGAAGACAACCAACTTCTACAACTGTTCTCTGACCTCTACACACAAAGAATGGCATGCATGAATCCCACTCCACTCCCGCCAATGTTCAAAATGTAAAAAAAAAAAAAAAAAAAAAAAAAAGAAAAGAAAAAAGGTAGTTAAAAATAGTGTAGTATTCCTTCATACTTGCAGGCATAGTTGATTTCCATGCATGCCTGATTTGTGGCAGAATCTACAAGGCCCTAGTTGAAGTGGTCATTACCTTTTGTCCTGGCTTTTCTGCAGTTGTCCACTCTTCCATCATGCCAATTTGGCTACCCTGGTTTCTTTGTAGCTCCTGAAACATGCTAGGCCTGCATACACCTCAGGGCTTTTCTACGTCTCTCTCTCTCTGGACTCAGTCATCCTTATGCCTGTTATTTGTTGTTTGTATGTTTGTGAGTGTCTGTGTATGTCTGTGTATACAGTACAGGAGACTGAACCTCTATGCATGTTATACAAACCCTATACTACTTCTACTTTAGAGATAAAACAGCAAGATCAAGCAATGTCAGAGATGAGCTATAAACTAGTCAACATTTCTTTTGTTAATCCACAGCTTAATCTAAAATTATTCACATTTCCCCCACATATTTACAAAATAACCACCAGGTCTTAAAACTCAGAGCCAGTTTAATATATCCACTTAGCATCAAACATGACAAGATGTGTTGACCCTACCCATATGCTCATTACCTATGAGGGAAGAGGAAGCAGCTGTGTCCGGTGACTTGCCAGACAGTAGCGCAACAGCTGCCAGTACAGCATTACTGACAAGAATGAGGACTGTACATAAGCTGGTAGAGTATCAAGGGTCAAAGAATCAGCTTTCTCCAGAGCAGCAGCAAATAGCCCTATGCATGATGTCTTAAAGGCTAAGTAGCATCATATCAGAAGTTTAAAAACAACAAAAAGTACAACACAAGTCAACAACAGCCAATACAGATCTAAGACTACATTGCTGTCTCCCTCTGGCACTCCAAATCTACATCCATCAAAATTCCAAACAGGAAATGAAAAGAGAAACAACTGTTTCATCTTTACTGCTAGTTATGTGGTCCTGTGTCTTCATGGTTTGAGAAAGCTTCAAAAGCAAATGAAAGTTGAGTTAGTTATAAAGAGTAACTCCATCTTCTCCAGAAAAACAAAAACAAAACAAAAACAAAAACAGTAATTTCCATACAGTCAAATTCATTGCCATTACCTTTCCTCTTAACATAGACTGACACATTTGAATCAAGTTTCAAGCTCATGAGTGGATCTATATATAATCTGGTATTATCTAGAGAAGTATCATGAAATGTGGGCACTAAAATGGTATTATGATTTCTTTCATCTTGCCTCATCTCCTGCCTCCCAGATTCTCATCAAAGCACTGCTTACAATTGAACAGTCAACTGATCAGAAATAAAAGAACATTGTAGTCTTTACACTGTAATGAAATACGCTCCCCATACCCAAAGAAAGTAATAAACTGAGTAAATATTCCTCTTTAAATAATTTACATCGTTAAAAGAACTAGTTTTTAATTGTAGTAAATCCAGAAACATTTCTAAATGCTTTAACATATTTTCAAATTTCCTTTTTGGCCTTTGGAAAAAGAAATATGTAAACCCTTATGTATTTGGGGGCATGCATGCTTGCAAAGCTGAGATGTAAAAATTCTCTTTGAATATTGTACTTTGTTAAAGTTTAAACATTTAAATGAAAAGTTGTTTCTTTAATTAAAGTTAAAGGATTTGAGACTTATTTTTCACAGAAAAAAAAAAATCAGAGAAAAGTAAAGAAATGCTTTCATATGATACTCACCCAAGTTACATTCTTGGCTTTTAATTGGAAACATGTGGGGATGGGCTTGGCTGACTGTAATAAAATTGAAGTTACCAATTCACACCCTGCCATTTTGAGGGTATTTTGTTTTTACAGTTTTCAAATCAAAACCAAACGGACTTCCCTTTGAACTCTGGTACCAAATCAAAGACCTTTATGAGATTTTACTTTCAAGAATACTTTGTAAATATTTTGTGAAATGGGAAGGATTTCATGAGCATTTGAGAACAGGCTAAACTAGCAGAGTCTGTTTTGAAAGTTCAAGTTAAACTGAAATTTAAGTATACAGAAAAAGATGAGATCACTGAAACGTGCACAGACCACTCACTTCCCTGCCCCTGACTGAACACCAATAGCAATGTACAAAAAAGAAGCCTCAGACATTTAAGTCTTCTATCAGGTAAAATTGGTATCTGTATCTCACTTTCCACAATAAACCTATTGACTTTACTAAAACCAATTGCACTAGCACTACCTAAGCAAAAATAGTTCAAAATGACCCACTAGAGTGGGCTGCACTGCACTGCCCCTAGGGTCAGAAATTCAGGCTTATTAAACCCAGTCCCTTCCCTGAAAGACAACACCAATGGAATCTCATCTGCAGAGTACTGCAGCAGACCCTTGCTCCTGACTTCGTTACATAAACAGAGATTGACTTTATCGGTTCCCAAGAGAGTGCTTTAGAAGTAACTTGAGCTGCTCTGTTTTCAAGCACTGTGGTTGTGCCACACTCAGCTGGTGAGGTGCACTGGGGCCAGTAAAGACAAAGAGCCTAAACATCTGAATCCATTTGTGCTCCCAAATTCTGAACACCAACAGATGTACTCCATGTGCTGCTAGGCTAAGCTTTGAAATTTTAAAAATACATATTTTTTTCCACTGACAAACAGAAAGTGATGATATTCTGTGTTTCTTTAATTAAAATCCAAGGGTTCTCAAAGGCTCCAGGACTTACTTTAAAGCTTCTTTAAGACTAGGATATTTATTTTGCTATTGGCAAATAATAGAGAATAAAGATTCTAATTTAGTTTTAATCACAATCTTTGCTTTTACTTTGGAAACCCTGAGTTAATCCTTTTTCTTCAGGAAAATACAAAGAAAGCTTGTAAAGAAAAGATTCAGGGAGTCAACTTACAGTGCAAATTTAATTTCAACCGAAGGGTCACAAGTTTAAAAGGATAAGGAAAAAAAAGATGAATGAATCAGGACAAAGAAAATAATATTCAAGGAAAAAGAGTAAAATTCAAAGCTTTAACTTCTGTTAAGGATACATGAGTGAATGAGTGTGTGTGTGTGTGTGTGTGTGTGTGTGTGTGTGAGAGAGAGAGAGAGAGAGAGAGAGAGAGAGAGAGAGAGAGAGAGAG
>NW_021604637.1:538311-614642 GCF_004785775.1 Grammomys surdaster | reverse complement strand
AGAGAGAGAGAGAGAGAGAGAGAGAGAGAGAGAGAGAGAGAGAGAGAAAGAGAGGTGTTTATTCACCAGGCTAGAGAACAGAGCTAGTTCAAGTTTTACCTGCCTCTTCAGGCTTCAGAAACAGCACTCAGAGCCCTGCCTCCACTATCTCAAAACAGTCACTCTCACATGGCCAGCAGTGAGGAGATTTTCAAGTTCTCCTCAAGTTCATCCTCTCACTGGAACCAATTGGATCAGGTCCTGTGAATCATTGCCTACAGCCTCCCAGTATCCACAGCAAAGTGGAACAATTCCTTTTTAAAGTATTTGAAGGTGTTTAAGTGAGAATTGTGACTTTAGTTAGAGATGGTAAGAAATTATACATGATGAAAACTCACCACAAACTGAAGAGCCTGAATTTTATTAATCACAACACAAGCTGCCTAGATATCTATAAAGTCATCTGTACTATTTACATGTTCCCTAAGGAGCTCACACATATTCCCCCAGGAACATGTCTACACCCTCAGGGTACATATGAATCCACAAACCTCCAGTCAGGGTCCTCATATAAACCAGGGATGCACATGACAAAAGTTAAGCTTTCCATGCAGCCTCTCACCTGGAAGACACTAGCCCAAGGGCACTCAGAAGGGTATAGGCTAGCTGCTATCTGGTGCATACCCACTGAATATGAGTGATAGTCCCCCTTTAAAACCAAACTCAATTACTACTGTGTACTTGATCTTTACTAAAGACTTCCTTAGATCCTTTCACTTCACTATTCACTACTATTATCAAAATCCCTTGCCTGAAGGAGATGATGTCTCCCCCTCCTCATAAGGTCCCAACAACAGACAGATTCAATTCTACCAAAGTTCAGCCTGGGGAACCATTGAGTTACTTACAGGTTGTAGGTGAAGAGTTACTTACTGGAGGGAGTTACTTATGGATCCTCCTCACATACACAGCCTGCTGCCTCAAAAAGGCATCATCAGAAGTCTTTACCCAATAAAGATAATGATTTGTCACATAGATGGACTCCCCCGCCAGTCTTTTCCAGCCTTTCCTTCCCTATTTATTCTTAGCCCCTCTGCTCTAGTTAAAAGTTTTTATTGCAGCAATGAAACAATGTAACCAAAATCAAGTTACATGAAGAAAGGGTTTATGTGGCTTATACTTCCACATCATGGTCCATCACTGAAAGAAGTTAGGGCAGGAATCAAACAAGGCAGAAAACATAAGCAGGAGTTGATGCAGAACCCACGAAGGAGTGCTATCTGCTGGTCTGGTCATGATGGTTTGCTCAACCTGCTTTCATAAAGAACCTAGGACCAACAGCCCTAAAATAGCACCACTCACCATGGGCTGGACTCTCCTCATCAATCACTAATTAAGAAAATGCCCTACAGCCAGATCTTATGAAAGTATTTTCTCAATTGAGGTTCACTCCTTTCAGATGATTCTAGCTTGTGTCAAAGTTGATATAAAACTATCAAACACACCCTCCTTGAAGCTACATGCAGTTAGGGTAGAGTTTCATACGACAGTTGACAAGATACTCAGGTGAGGGCCTCCTGCCCCTCCCTGACCCTCCATGAAGGGATGTAAACCTGTAACAAGTCCAGTTGGAATGACTTCTTTGCAAAGAAGCACAAATGAACTACCCAAAATGGAAGCAGTTTGGTTCTGCAAACAGTCCTGTACAAATATCAAACCCCACGCTAAACCATGTTCTGGCTTGTCATTTTTGCACTCAGTGGGTCACTGTTAAATGCCTACCACATACTAGAGTTCACACACAGGTCTTGTGCATGCCATGGTGAACTCTGCCAGTTTGAGTTCTCAATGACTTGTGATCTAAGGGGAAAAGAAAAATGTATGGTAATTGCCATACAGAAACCTAAGCTTATACTTTATAATGAAGCATGGCAATGCTATCAAGATAAATCCCATCAGAACATCAAGGAAGCCTAAGAGAGACCTGAGGGCTGGAGTCACTGTCCTGGGAAACATCACCTGAAGTTCTACCGTACAGGGCACAACTCAACAGTCTGCTTGTGTTCTGTCTATATGCTATTTGTCCTTCAACATCATCTCCTCCTCCCCAAACCCCAATGTAGTATTCTCTAAATATACCAGTGTTTCCATTTCATGTACCTAAAAATGTTATTATAGATTGTTTCCAATAAATACTGAAATACTTATTAAGATGAATTGTGTCCAATTATATTTCTTAAAGCGCATCAGAGAATCTTTAAAATAGATGGGCCTTACATCTTCCTAGTTACTAGTCTGCTTCATTTTAATGTTTTGAAAAAGGTGAAGAGGTAGAACGAGAAAAATCAAGTGAGTCAGAAAGTCTAATTATTAGTGAAACCAAGATTAGAGATGTAGAATACTCTTTTTCTGCTCAGATTCCCCAGACAGCATCAATGGAAGTGTAGGCTTCCACCTCCTCCCCGTGTCAGCAGTGATCTCAGCTCTGTGGAAGAAGACTGGCCAGCTAGAGACACTTCTGACATGGTCCCTGAGATGGCTCCGGAGGAATAAGACTCCTGCTTCTTACCTTTTCATATTCTTCTAAAAATCTCTAAGTCCCAAGTCAAGCAAATGTTTTTTAAAAGTTCCCATTAAATATATAGCTTTAAAAAAGTCAGTAAACTATCTCTAACTGGAACTATTGTGGTTTTTTTGAGAATATAAAAACACCAAATATTTCCCAGTGCCCCAAAATCTTAAATCATAAAGGTCTGTTTATTACACAACTGAGGACAATGAGAAGCTGGCTGGCTAACCTTGTATTCGTCCCACGGGTGTGATCTTTGCTAATCATTCTTTTTCTTCCCCCCCCCCCCCCCGTCTTATGGAAAATTCATCACAAATGATTTAAATAATTCAGGTTTTAGGATAACCTTCTTTCCCTTAACTGTGCAGCAGCAGGGGTCCTGGTAGAACTGACATTCTATACCCTTAGATGCCACCAGTATTCTGTGAGCTTATGAAGACAACAGCTTAACAGCTTTTGTAGAGTGTCTATATTTAGCACATTCTAAAGACACTGCGTGGCTGGTGACCTTCTTTCCTAATGATCATTTAACTATTAATTACAGTCATTTTTATTCATAAAAAGAACAAATCATCAATTTCACTGAACTTTAGTTAAATAAATGTGTAAAGAATGAATTGTGATACAAAGTCCAAAGAGCCTTAGATTTTAGTAAATTTCAGTGAACATTGTACATAATTATACAACTTCAGACACATACATCCAAACTCAATTAGCAACCCTGATAGTGCAGGTACAGTGTGCGAAAGCCCATAAGAGCAGAGTAATCACTGTCTCCACAAACCTTAGAATTTTATCTATTTATTATATTAACTATTACAAAACCACATATGCATTAAACACCAAAAAAGGTCTTTAAATTTTATTTTAAATATTTTCATATGAAGTTTCTAAGTATCATTTAGGGTCAATCGTCACCTTTCCATCCAGTAACAGTTTGCAGAAATCAAAACAGCACAATTACCATTTTATCACATCAGCAATTTGTGGAGAAAGCACGGATACAATTGAATCTGAAATCTACAACTTCCAGATGTGAGAAAGTGTAATCCTGACAAGTCACTGCTACACAGAACCTGCAACCATGATATTTTTTTTCAGAGAGACTCCAAGTTTGGGATGTCAGGTGTGTTTGGAAGCTGCTGATACACAGGACAAGGACCTATCAGGTGCTAGTCTATTGGTTTTTGGTGACATAGGATCTAAGTAACTCAAAGTGGTAGCAAGCATACATTCTAGCAATGCTTTTTATATCAGCATGAACTCACAGAACTTAAGATACTGAATGTGTTTGACTCCACTGCAATTGCCCCTTTTTGATGCTCAATCCATACACAGTCTGGCCAGTGGGAGCCAATTTAAGTTGTCTTGTGTTTCCAACATAGCCCTAGTAGTTTATGATAGCTTCCATGCTTGCTGACTTCTTTTTATTTTCAGAGACTATTTATTACAGTTGTCCTAACAACCCTCAGATCTGACTGCGTGTTTGTGAGCTATGGATCTTAAGATCTATCACCAGATCCTCTAAGCCTGCATGCAGCTACTTACTCTGAGAGAAGAGTGATCACTGAGCACTGCATTCATTCTCTCTGCATAAACAGCAGGAAGCACTTATACCACAGCACAAAGAATCACCACCAAGACAGAGCCAAGTATAAGCTTTCCAAAGCATCTCTACTAGAGGTCTAGCCTAAGACAAATTTAATCTAAAAACTAGAGTCAGTCAATGGAGCTTTATAACAATTACAAAATGTTGGTGAATATATATAATTAAGGTAAAACGTTAGTATCCAGTGGCTACTGTGAACTGATCACTATCCTGCCTGCTATCTACATACTACCACATTAATCTTCCCAAGGACTCTCTATACAGGGGGCGGTTATTATCTTCATTTACAGATAGACAGAGGCTCAGAAAGGCTGTACAGTAAGGCATGATATTAAGGTTTGAACTCAGCTCTCTGTCTTTGGGAACTACATCTTTTCTCTAGTAAAATGCTAAATTAAAATGCTTAAATTCGCTCTCTCCTCCAGCTGACCAAGATGCCCAAAGGAAAGAAGGCCAAGGGGAAGAAGGTGGACCCAGCCCCCGCCGTCATCAAGAAGCAGGAGGCCAAAAAGGTGGTCAATCCTCTGTTCGAGAAAAGGCCCAAAAACTTCGGCATTGGGCAGGACATCCAGCCCAAAAGAGATCTAACACGCTTCGTTAAATGGCCCCGATACATCAGGCTGCAGCGGCAAAGAGCCATCCTCTATAAGCGAATCAAAGTACCTCCTGCTATTAACCAGTTCACCCAGGCCCTGGACAGGCAAACAGCTACTCAGCTGCTTAAGCTTACCCACAAGTACAGGCCAGAGACAAAGCAAGAGAAGAAGCAAAGGCTACTGGCCCGTGCTGAGAAGAAAGCTGCTGGCAAAGGAGATGTCCCAACTAAGAGACCACCTGTCCTCCGAGCAGGAGTCAATACAGTCACCACCTAGGTGGAGAACAAGAAGGCTCAGCTGGTGGTGACTGCCCATGATGTAGATCCCATTGAGCTGGTGGTTTTCCTGCCTGCCCTGTGCAGAAAGATGGGTGTGCCCTACTGCATCATCAAGGGAAAAGCCAGGCTGGGTCACCTGGTCCACAGGAAGACATGCACCACTGTTGCCTTCACACAGGTTAACTTGGAAGACAAGGGTGCTCTGGCTAAGCTGGTGGAAGCTATTAGGACCAATTATAATGACAGATATGACGAGATCAGCCACAACTGGGGAGGCAACGTCCTGGGTCCTAAGTCTGTGGCCCGAATTGCCAAGCTGGAAAAGGCAAAGGCTAAAGAACTCGCCACTAAACTGGGTTAAAAAATAATGTACACTTAAGTTTTCTGTACATAAATATAATTACAAAATTTTAAAAAAAGCTTAAATTCTATAACAGAGCTTCAATAATGTTTGATTAAGAATATAGAGATACGCCCTTCCTCCCCTGCCTGGTCCTGTGGGCTGGGGCAGACACAGAGTTGGTCTGCTCCTGTCCTATGGAGATACTGACTCCTGAGTCATCCTAGAGGAGCCACTGCACTCAGAGCAGCCGGTAAGAACTCCATCTCACTCCCTAAGCCCCAGAGATACATCTGGGAGCCAGGGCCATTCAGGGCACAGCAGCTACCCAAACCCTGCCCCTCCGGAATTCCACTTCCCTTCCTCCCCTGCCTGGTCCTGTGGGCTGGGACAGACACAGAGTTGGTCTGCTCCTGTCCTGTGGAGATACTGACTGAGTCATCCTAGAGGAGCCTCTGCACTCAGAGCAGCCGAGGAGCCACTGCACTCAGAGCAGCTGACACTGAGTTGATCTACTCCTGTCCTGTGGAGATACTGACTCCTGAGTCATCCTAGAGGAGCCACTGCACTCAGAGCAGCTGACACCAAGATTAGGATCATAAGACTACGGAGACATCTGGATCTGAGAAGCTCTGCAACAAGCAAGATAACTGGAAATACAGACTCCAGTCTTACACAGTGAGGGCAGGCAACACTAGAGTTAACCAGATGGTGAAACGCAAGCGCAAGAACATAAGCAACAGAAACCAAAGTTTCTTGGCATCATCAGTACCCAGTTCTCCCAATATAGCAAGCCCTGAACACCCCATCACACCTGAAAAGCAGGATTCAGAATTAAAATCACTTCTCATGATGATGATAGAGGATTATAAGAAGGAATTAAGTAACTCCCTTAAAGAAATACAGGAGGGTACAAGTAAACAGATAGAAGCCCTTAAAGAGGAATCACAGAAATCCCTTAAGGAAATGCAAGAAAACACAAAGAAGGAATTAAACAAAAACATTCAGGATCTGAAAATGGAAATAGAAACAATAAAGAAAGCTCAAAGGGAGACAACCATGGAAATAGAAAACTTAAGAAAGAGACCAGGAGTCATAGACGCAAGCATCACCAACCGAATACAAGAGATAGAAGAGAGAATCTCAAATGCAGAAGATACGGTAGAAAATATTGACACAGTTGTCAAAGAAAATGCAAAATGCAAAAAACTCCTAACTCAAAACATCCAGGAAATCCAGGACACAATGAGAATACCAAACCTAAGGATAATAGGTATAGATGAGAATGAAGAGTCCCAACTTAAAGGGACAGTAAATATCTTCAACAAAATTATTGAGGAGAACTTCCCTAACCTAAAGAAAGAGATGTCCATGAACATACAAGAAGCCTACAGAACTCCAAATAGACTAGATCAGAAAAGAAATCCCTCCCGTCATATAATAATCAAAACATCAGATGCACAAAACAAAGAAAAAAATACTAAAAGCAGTAAGGGAGGTCAAGTAACCTTATAGGAAGTTCCTTATAGGAAGGCAGACCTATAAGAATTACACAAGACTTCTCACCAGAGACTATAAAAACCAGAAGATCCTGGATTGATATCATACAGACCCTAAGAGAACACAATTGCCAGCCCAGATTACTATACCCAGCAAAACTCTCAATCACTATAGATGGTGAAACCAAGATATTCCATGACAAAACCAAATTTGCACAATATCTTCCCACAAACCCAGCACTTCAAAGGATAATTGATGGAAAACGCCAACACAAGGAGGGAAACTACAACCTAGAAAAAGCAAGGAAGTAATCTTCCAACAACCCCAAAAGAAGATAACTATACAAACATAACTTTACCTCTAATAGCAAAAATAACAGGAAGCCACAATCATTTTTCCTTAATATCTCTTAACATCAATGGTCTCAATTCCCCAATAAAAAGACGCAGACTATCAGACTGGATACACAAACAAGACCCAGAATTTTGCTGCATACAAGAAACGCACCTCAGTGACAAAGACAGACACTACCTCAGAATAAAAGGGTGGAAAACAATTTTCCAAGCCAATGGTCCCAAGAAACAAGCTGGAGTAGCCATTCTAATATCAAATAAAATCGACTTTCATCCAAAATTAATCAAAAAAGATAAGGAAGGACACTTCATACTCATCAAAGGAAAAATCTACCAAGGTGAATTCTCAATTCTGAACATCTATGCTCCAAATGCAAGGGCACCTACATACATAAAAGAAACTTTACTTAAGCTCAAAACACACATCACCCTTCACACAATAATAGTGGGGGATTTCAACACCCCACTCTCAGCAATGGACAGATCATGGAAACAGAAACTAAACCGAGACACTTTGACATTAACAGAAGTTATGAACCAAATGGACTTAACAGACATCTATAGAACATTTCATCCTAAAACAAAAGAATATACCTTTTTCTCAGCACCTCATGGTACCTTCTCCAAAATAGACCATATAATTGGTCACAAAGCAGGCCTCTACAGATACAAAAAGATTGAAATAATCCCTTACATCTTATTAGATCATCACGGAATAAGACTGGTCTTTAATAATGACAAAACCAATGGAAAACCCACGTGCACATGGAAACTGAACAACTCTCTACTCAATGATGACTTGATCAAGGAAGAAATAAAGAAAGAAATTAAAGACTTTTTAGAATTCAATGAAAATGAGGACACATCATACCAAAACTTGTGGGACTCCATGAAAGCAGTGCTAAGAGGAAAACTCATAGCTCTAAGTGCCTACAAAAAGAAACTGGAAAGAGCACACACTAACAAGTTGACTGCACAACTAAAAGCTCTAGAACAAAAAGAAGCAAATACACCCAGGAGGAGTAGAAGGCAGGAAATAATCAAACTCAGGGCTGAAATCAACCAAATAGAAACAGAAAGAACAATACAAAATATCAATAAAACCAGGAGTTGGTTCTTTGAGAAAATCAATAAGATAGATAAACCGTTAACCAGATTAACCAGAGGGCACAGAGACAGTATCCAAATTAATAAAATCAGAACTGAAAAGGGAGACATAACAACAGAAACTGAAGAAATTCAAAAAATCATCAGATCCTACTACAAAGGCCTATACTCAACAAAACTGGAAAACCTGGAAGAAATGGACAATTTCCTAGACAGATACCAGGTCCCAAAGTTAAACCAGGAGCAGATAAACCATCTAAATAGTCCCATAACCCCTAGGGAAATAGCAGCAGTCATTAAAAGTCTCCCCACTAAAAAAAGCCCAGGACCAGATGGTTTTAGTGCTGAATTTTATCAGACCTTCAAGGAAGACCTAATACCAATTCTCTTCAAACTATTCCACAAAATAGAAACAGAAGGAACACTACCCAATTCGTTCTATGAAGCTACAATTACACTCATACCCAAACCCCACAAAGACCCGACAAAGAAAGAGAACTTCAGACCAATCTCCCTTATGAACATTGATGCAAAAATACTCAATAAAATTCTAGCAAACCGAATCCAAGAACACATCAAAACAATCATCCATCATGATCAAGTAGGTTTTATCCCAGGAATGCAGGGATGGTTCAATATTCGGAAATCCATCAATGTAATCCACTATATAAACAAACTCAAAGAAAAAAACCACATGATCATCTCACTAGATGCTGAGAAAGCATTTGATAAAATTCAACATCCCTTCATGATAAAAGTCTTGGAAAGATCAGGAATTCACGGCCCATACCTAAACATAGTAAAAGCAATTTACAGCAAACCAGTAGCCAACATCAAGCTAAATGGAGAGAAACTTGAAGCAATCCCACTAAGATCAGGGACTAGACAAGGCTGCCCACTCTCCCCCTACCTATTCAATTTAGTACTGGAAGTCCTAGCCAGAGCAATTAGACAATAAAAAGAAGTCAAAGGGATACAAATAGGAAAGGAAGAAGTCAAAATATCGCTATTTGCAGATGATATGATAGTATACTTAAGTGACCCCCAAACTTCCACCAGAGAACTCCTAAACCTGATAAACAATTTCAGCAAAGTGGCTGGTTATAAAATCAACTCAAACAAATCAGTAGCCTTCCTCTACATGAAAAATAAACAGACTGAAAAAGAAATTAGGGAAATGACACCCTAAACAATAGTTGCAAATAATATGAAATACCTTGGTGTGAATCTAAGCAAGCAAGTGAAAGACCTGTACGACAAGAACTTCAAGTTCCTGAAGAAAGAAATTGAAGAAGATCTCAGAAGATGGAAAGATCTCCCATGCTCATGGATTGGCAGGATTAATATAATAAAAATGGCCATCTTGCCAAAAGCAATCTACAGATTCAATGCAATCCCCATTAAAATCCCAACTCAATTCTTCACAGAGTTAGAAAAGGAAATTCTCAAATTCATATGGAATAACAAAAAACCCAGGATAGCGAAAACTATTCTCAACAATAAAAGAACTTCTGGAGGAATCAACATTCCTGACTTCAAGCTGTACTACAGAGCAATAGTGATAAAAACTACCTGGTATTGGTACAGAGACAGGCAGGAAGATCAATGGAATAGAATTGAAGACCCAGAAATGAACACACACTCCTACGGTCACTTGATCTTTGACAAAGGAGCTAAAACTGTCCAGTGGAAAAAGGACAGCATTTTCAACAAATGGTGCTGGTTCAACTGGAGGACAACATGTAGAAGAATGAAAATTGATCCATTCTTATCCCCTTGTACAAAGCTCAAGTCTAAGTGGATAAAGGACCTCCACATAAAACCAGATACACTGAAACTAATAGAAGAGAAGGTGGGGAAGACCCTCGAGTACTTGGGCACAGGGGAAAAGTTCCTGAACAGAACACCAATGGCATATGCTCTAAGATCAAGAATTGACAAATGGGACTTCATAAAATTGCAAAGTTTCTGTAAGGCAAAGGACACTGTCAATAGGACAAAACGACAACCAACAAATTGGGAAAAGATCTTTACCAATCCTACATCTGATAGAGGGCTAATATCCAATATATACAAAGAACTCAAGAAAGTAGACTCCAGACAACCAAATTACCCTATTAAAAAATGGGGTATAGAGCTTAACAAAGAATTTTCAACGGAAGAAACTCGAATGGCCTAGAAGCACCTAAAGAAATGTTCAGTGTCCTTAGTCATCAGGGAAATGCAAATCAAAACAACTCTGAGATTCCATCTCACACCAGTCAGAATGGCTAAGATTAAGAACTCAGGTGATAGTAGATGCTGGCGAGGGTGTGGAGAAAGAGGAACACTCCTCCATTGTTGGTGGGACTGCAAGATGGTGCAACCACTTTGGAAATCAGTGTGGCGGTTCCTCAGAAAATTGGACATAGCATTACCTGAGGATCCAGCTATACCACTCCTAGGTATATACCCAGAAGATGCTCGAACATATAACAAGGACATATGTTCAACTATGTTCATAGCAGCCTTATTTATAATAGCCAGGAGCTGGAAAGAACCCAGATGTCCTTCAACTGAGGAATGGATTCAAAAAATGTGGTATATTTACACAATGGAGTATTACTCAGCTATTAAAAACAATGAATTCGAGAGGTTCCTAGGTAAATGGATGGAACTAGAAATTATCATCCTGAGTAAAGTAAGCCAATCACAAAAGAACACACATGGTATTCACTCACTGATTATTGGATATTAGCCCAGAACCTTGAAATGCCCAAGATGCAACTCACAGGCCACATGAAGCTCATAAAAAAGGAAGACCAAGTGGGGGTGATTCAGTTCTTCTTAGAAGGAGCAACAAAATACTCAAGGGAGCAAATATGGAGACAAAGTGAGGGACAGAATCTGAAGGAGGGGGCGTTTCAAGACCACTCCACCTGAGTATCCATCCCATGTGCAGTCACCAAAGGTAGATGCTGATGTGGAAGTCAGGAAGTGCATGCCGATAAGAGCCTGATATGGATGTCTCCTCAGAGGCCTTCAAGAGTCTGACATATTCAGAGGCAGATGCTCACAACTAGCCATTGAACTGATCATAAGGTTCTCCATGGAGGAGTTAGAGTGAGGACTGAAGGAGCTGAAAGGGTTTGTGGCACCATGAGGAGAGCAACAATACCAACCAACCACAGCTCCCAGGGTCTAAACCACCAGCCTGGGAGCACTTAGGGAGGGATCCAGGGCTTCAGCTGAATAAGTAAAAGTGGAGGGCCCTGCTGGGCACAGGTGGAAGATGAGATCCTTGACCTCATGAAGGCTGGATGGCCCAGGGGGTGGGAATTTTGAGGGTGGGGAAGTGGGAGTGGGGAGGGTAGGTGGGGGTTACATCCACGGAGAAGAAGGAGGAGGGGTAAGGGGATGGGGGGTTCCCGGGTGGGTGGGGGATGGGGTAAGGGGATAACATATGAAATGTAAATAAAATATCTAATAAAAAAAATGTTTAAAAAAAAAAAAGAATGTAGAGATACATGTTAAACATTCACAAACTACTAAGATTATAAACCAGTGTTCAGAAATTGAAAAGGATTTTACCACTGCATAAAAGTTGTGTTAAAAAAAAAAATTGGTCTCCAAGTATGAGCTCAGCTCAGATGAGTAACTGCCTTGAGGAAAAGGCAGCATGCCAGTAGAGAAAATCTAGCAGGGGCCACTTTAGGTAAGTATGCTAAGTCAACATTGCTGACCCTGAAACAAATGGACAGGAAAGAACTTCTGATGTAAGGTCCTGGTCTCACACCTCTCCTACAGCTCTGAAGTTTCATAACTGTCAAACTCCAATGTGGGTCCCAGTGCTAGAAGGCTTTCCACGAAGATCTGGCCTGGACAGGTGAGAGCGTTCAGGCCAACGGGACAGAGTGCGAGCATGGAGAGGGAATCGCCTCTACCCGAGTTTCTGCTGTCCCCACCCAGTTGCTCCTAGGTATTGTGCCTGTCGCTCTGCGCTGAGTCCCTCCAGGCTGAGCTGCTGAGAAGCCAACTAACTAGCAAGGAGCATGGTAAGGGTCCTGAAGGCGCTTGGGGAGAACAATCTCTTCCCAAGTGGTAGTGTTACAGCTCTTGCGACAGAAACTCTCGGACAATGGGATGATTCTCGCACACCTTTACTTCTCCCAAATAGGATTCTTATATACAGTTTTGGGGTGGGTTAGGGTCTGGTAGCAGGTAACTCCTATTGGCTTGGTCTGAGAGCTTGGAGATACCTCATCTACATGTGGGAGAGCCTGAGGCACTGCTCCTACATGACTTATGGCCACAGACCTCTCTGTGGGAGGGGCTGTGGAGGGCTGAAGCTAAGTGAGAGGAACCAGGGGACCCAGGAGCACCACCAAATTCCTACAGCCCCTTTAGGGTCTCCGAGGTTCGAAGCAGTCTCAACTAGGTACCCTGATGCCTTTCACAGCCCACCGTATCATACTCAAACACATACATCTTTCTGCTCTATCTCCAACACACGTCTGTTCTCAGAGTGCTAAAAGTTTCTGTCATTGCTTGGATATGAGTGTACTCCACGATGGCTGTCCTGTGTTTTGAGGCTAGGCTGAGTTACAGACAAGAAGCTGTCTCAGAAACAAAAAACAATGAAATACTATCACACATCTACCAAGATGGCTAAAATTTAAAACAATCCACATTAGTGTCAAATATAAAAGAACAATATAACTTGAGAAACAAAATGAGTATTATAATATTGGATGATAACACAAAATTTAAGGTTAATATCCAGGAATCCACACTATGAATAAAGAAATGGAAGGCAGAGACAACCCTTATGCAGATTCTCTTTATACACACTAGACAGTCTCTCCTTCAAGAGATGAATCTTATAGTTCAGATAGTTCAGATGTACTGTTAGAAGGGCACTGTATCTCTGAGGCATTATTTCATAAAAGCCTACCAATTCAGTTTAACCAGAAGACCCACAACTCAAGATTAAGAGACCTTCACCCGAGTATCTGACAGCACTACTCAAGATTTTCAATGTCAAAAACAAAGCAAGAAAGACTAAGAAACTATCAAAGGAGAATGGGCAGACAACTAAAAACAGCTAGTGACCTGAAATGAATCTAGGATGGAGAGAGAGTATTAGTGTAGAACCTTGTAAAATTTAAATAGGGTATGGTCATTAGTCAATCAGGTCCCAACAATAATCTCTCTGATTTTAATAATGTATTCAAAGGAACAAACTGGGTGAGTAGTTATGAGAATACTCTGTAAGCGAGCTGTAGTCCACACCTGTGATCCTAGAACTCAGTTGTCTGGGACAAGAGACTATTATGTCTAAGTCCCATCTAGGTTGTATACTAAGACTCTGTTTCAAAAAAAATAAAAACAGGTACTGAAGAGATGGCTCAGCAGCTAAGAACACTGGCTGCTCTTTCAGAGGACCCCAGTTCGGTTCCTAGTACCCAGATGGGAGCTAACAACTGAATCTAACCCCAGTTCCAGGGGATCAGATGCCCTCTTCTGACCTCCAGAGGCACTGACTGCATGTAGTACACAAAGATACATGAAGGCAAAAGACTCACACACATAAAATAGTTTTTAAATCAAAATAAAAATAAAACATTCTATGTACTCCCTTTATAAATGAAAGATTATTCTAAACAAGTTATTTTAAGTAATTCAATCTAGCAAAGTATCAACTTTAAATTTTTGTATTAATGAATGTTTTACCTACATGTATGTATCAGTATCACAAGCCCATCTGGTGCCCATAGAGGCCATCAGATCCCCATGAAACTGGAGTTCCACATGGGAACTGAAAATTGAACTTGGGTCCTCTTTACTGCTGAAACATCTTTCCACCCCTCAAAGTACCAAATTAAAGTGCCCTTTATATCAATGAATTAACACACTTTCTATTTTAATCTTTGATTTAGTAGGTCCCTGGATTGTCAAGTATGTTTTGCAAATAATCAGAATATAATATAGGTACCACATGGTTCCAACAGGATGTCATAAGAACACTTTAATGGGATGGCCCTGCTTCTAGAAACTTTAAAACAAACAAACAAACAAACAAACAAACGCTTTGTTGTGGGGAAAAAAAAAAAAGAGAGAGATCCCAACCTAGGCAACAGTATTCAAGACTGTTAAAATATGTTATTTTGGTTGAAGTATGGGAAGAAAGTCTATCTAACATTGATAATTGGAAAAATAGGTATTATAACAGTCTTTTTTTTTTTTTTTTTTTTTTGTTTTTTCGAGACAGGGTTTCTCTATGTAGCTCTGGCTGTTCTGGAACTCACTCTGTAGACAAGGCTGGCCTCGAACTCAGAAATCTGCCTGACTCTGCCTCCCAAGTGCTGGGATTAAAGGCATGCGCCACCACCGCCTGGCATAACAGTCTTTTCGTAACTGTGGATATTTATTCTTCATTGATAATACCCTAAATTATACTAACAGTTTCACGAGTTTCACATTTATTTAAAGTTTACTCACAAGGAACATTCTAAAGTCATAGCTTTGGACGTTTCCTATTCCATTATAATAAAAACAATTGTAGAGTCACAAGCTCTTACCACTCACTTTGAGAAAATATCTGTCAAAGAGCCAAATCTGAAAACCCAAAAATGTCCATTTCTGGTAAAATTAAGCATTCAAATTAAAGAGTAGTTCAACTGGCATACCCCATAACTGCAAGAATGTCTTTCCGGAGGCAGCTTTTGTCCTATGAAACTGAGCAGAAGTGCATGATGTATGCTACCCATTTTGTGACATAATATGTAGGAGGAAATTAGAATTTTCACTTTTACCAAGCTCCTTCCTCCCCACTAATCACTCAACATTGGGCAGATAAAGTGGGGCTGGTCACAGATACTTAGCACCCTGGGAAAAAGAAGCAAGATCTGCCTTAGCTGCTATTCCCCTTAAAGCACATCTCCTGCTGGTCTACAAGGTTGTTACAGTAGTCTTTTGCTTGAGGACACAAACAAATTCACTCATGATCCCCTTAAGAAGCTCATCCTAATATGCAAACAGAACACACTATTATATATCTATGCTTATAGAGACAAGCATAGAAATACTAGCTACAGAGTCAGGCCCCCCCAAGAGTTCAGACTATCTAGCAAGAGGAAACCAAGCTAGACAAAAGCTTCACAGATCCAAAATACTACTCAAAACTTGGCAAGCAGATACTTATGTCCGCTCCGCAGCAGGAAGCTCTGATCTGTGTTTTCATCTGCTACTAACTCTCAGCTTTTGCTTCCCCTGCCATCCAAGGGTCTCTCAGCTTGATTATCTTCTTATTCACTGGCCCCTTTGAAAACCAGATAAAAACAAGCCAAGGTCTCTACTCTCTAGATAATGTGTCTTGTAACAAAAGTTTTCTACAATGTCCAATTTTGCACGGTCAGAAAACCTAATGGCTTTTTGCTTGCTTTTTCTCTCTTTGAATGTCCTCACTGTAACTATGCATCCTCTTCACAGTCCAATCCCAGCGTTATCTCTAAAGAAGAGGATCTCACAGTTTTGTTCGTCTACTCTTCAAGAGCCAAAGTTTTAATGGTGAGCCTTTCTACCCTAGAATAGCTGGCTAACTTTGGGTGAAGTACCCCCATCTCTAAGCCAACCAACAACGGTTAAGATATCAGGGTCACACAGTACTAAGAATGGTGACCTAGAATCAAGGCAACATTTTCTTCAGCAGAGTCTATGAGATAGCAATTTTCCTCAGAAAAGATATGTGGACAATAGAATAAATACATCTGAATAAAGAGGCCAAACATAACAGGGAAGAGGGGGAGGAGTTGTGAAACCAACTGAAGGATTACAGTAAGTTAAATGGGTTACAGATTAACTATAAAGTAACTGCAATGCACTGGCAGAAGAGAATAAGGAAGCACACTTGCATAATAATAATACTCCTCAAGGCAAACAGGTAAGAATCAGGAAGAAACCCTCAAAGACCACACAAAGAAACTTGGATTTAAGAGAACCACATGAAATACAGATTTCTAGCAAAACGATTCCCATATACCACATAAGTCATCTTTAAATAACACATGTCTCAGGCCACACACAAATGACAGGAGTCGGAGGCCTGGCGGAAATTGCTGAAGGCCCTCCTAGCAGTAGGCACCTTGTTTCTTAGCACTAGCACTTCTAACTTTCTGTTGAATGGCCAAGATAATCATGCTGCTCAAAGTTTGTTGATGACAAAAAGTTTGACAATAAGGCAATTTGAATGCACTAAATTTAGATGTGGCAGGTATATACCTTTAGAGCTAGCACTCAGAAGACTAAGACATAAGGATTGCAAATTGGAGGCCAGCCAGGATTACACAGGGAGTTGAGGACTGGGCTACACAGCAAGATCCTCAAATCAAACAAGCAAATCATTTAGTATGAAAAATATCTCACAAAGGTTCTATCTTTTTGTTAATGGTTTTGGGTTGGTTTTTTTTTTTGAAACAATTTCATATAACTTGACTGTTCTCAAACTTCCCATGAAGCTGAGGATGATCTTTAATTCTTGATTCATGCTCTAACATGTTAGCTACCTCCCAAGTGCCTGGATTACAAGCATGTACCACCACACTGTCTTCAGATGGGCTACTTGTATAAGGAAAGCTGAAGAGGTTAAAAATAACCTCTCTATATATCTGAAGGCCTAAGTTATGACAGAGTACCCTGCCAGGACAGAGGAAAGAAAGAAAGCTGGCTTTACCGCTAACAACAGAAGCCAGGTAGGACACTATATAACAGTGCTCACACCCATCCATGGTTTCACTTTCCAAAATTTCATATACCTGTGGTTAACAAGGGCCCAAAGTATTACATAGAAAATTCCGGAAGAAATTTGTAACTGTGTGCTATTCTAAGTACCATGACAAAATATCATGCCACTTGTTTTGCTCTAATGGGGTATAAATCATCCATCTGTCTACAGAATACCCAATGCTACCAGCCCATTAGTTACTATGTAGTAGTCTCTGGGTATAAGACTGTCCCAGAAGCATTTGCTGCATCCAAGTAACCCCATTTTACTTAATAATGGCCCTGAAGCACAAAGTGATGCTGGCCATTCAAACACACCAAGGAAAAGCAGTCAAGTTCTTATTCTAATATGAAAGGTAAAAGTGTGGTACGCTATTTTTAATAGAACTATTTACATATCATTTACTATATAGTATGCTGACAGAATCTGCACTTTAGTACTAGTTAATGTTACTATCTGTGAGTGTGTTGTGCGCATGTGGTCAAACACATGATGGTGGGACAGTGTCACAGCGTTCACGTGGAGGTCAGAGGACAAACTTCCTGGAGTTGGTCTCTCTTTCCACCTTTACATGAATTTCAGGGATCCAGCTCAAATTACCAGGCCTGCACAGAAAGCACTTTATCCACTGCACCACTTTTCCACCCCGGGTAGATTATACCTAAGTTACAAATTATGAAGTTTATCACAGATATGTATGCATAGGAAAAAATACAAGTTTCTGAGTTATCTGTAGTTTCTACCATTCTCTGAAGATCTTGGATGGCCTCTATGGATAACAGAGATATACCATAAACTAAAAAAGTTAAATTAACAAGCATAAACTTGCACTTCTTTAAAACAACTCAAATTTTTAAATTTTTAATCTTATTTTATGTAAATTTTTTTACCTGGAATACACTGTGTAACATGTGCATGCCTGGTGCCTAAAGAAGCCATAAAAGAGTGCCAGATGCCTGGAACTGGAGTCACAGATGGTTGTGAGCTATCATTTGGGTGCTGGGAATCAAATTTGGGTCCTCCAAAGACCACTGAGCCTTCTCACCCCACCCCGTAAAACAACTTAATTTTAACTATATTAAAAGACTCCTTAGTCTAAGATATGCCTGACATCTCTGACTCAGAAAGTTGAAAATGAGTGAAACTGTATGTTGTCCTAGGCCAACAGTGTGCTCTGTGTACTAACAAGGTAAGGTGCACTACATTTGCTGCCTGAGTGAAAGCAATCCAACTGACATCAAATTTCTTTTTACGTCTGCAATGACTCCTAAAAACTAAGAAATCAGACCCTTGAGAACTTATTTGTACTGCTACTGTTGCTTTTATAAGTCCTCAAGACAGATGCAGACAGATATAAACAGATCTCTGCAAACTCAAGGCCAGCCTGGTCTATATGGGGTAGCCAGAGCTATATCTGGCCAATGAACAAACAAACCCTACCAACTCTAGATTTTTCTGGCAGATCTCACTGCATAGAAACATTAACTACCTTTAAGTTAATGTAAAGGTCACATATAAGCCCCTACAAAGAAGATTTAGTGTAGCATTAGCATTGTTAAGTGTCTAGATGCAAAGGGTCATAAAGTAGACACACACAAAAAAATTCTCTAATGTGTCATTATGATAATTCATTTTAAGTTTGTTATGGTAAAATCAAAGCTAATCAATTTGTACTTTACTTTTTTTAATATCAAGAGTCAAATTACTCGCCGGGCGGTGGTGGCGCACGCCTTTAATCCCAGCACTTGGGAGGCAGAGGCAGGCGGATTTCTGAGTTCGAGAGTTCGAGGCTAGCCTGGTCTACAGAGTGAGTTCCAGGACAGCCAGGGCTACTCAGAGAAACCCTGTCTCGAAAAACCAAAAAAAAAAAAAAAAAAAAAAAAAAAAAAAAAAAAAAAAAAAAAAAATTACTCATGAAAACACAACTGTAAAGCCTATATTGATTTGAATGGCAAACCAGTAACACTTTAAACTAGGTCCTTCACCTCTGGGACTTCTGACATTTTGGGCCAGGCAATTTCCTGTTATTTGGGCTATCCTGTGCATCACAGAAAGCTTCAAAGCACCACTGACCTCTATCTCATTAGGAGCACACATCCTTCTTCAACCATCTTAGCTGTAGCCATCAAAAATATCTGTAGACATTAGGGGCACTCCCAAAAGAAAAGCACTATTCCAAGTACAAAGAGCGTCTCTGTTCCCTTCACTTCACTGAGCTTCTCTAAAATGTTAGAACCTGAAAACAGTAAATGTAAGGTTATATCGTACAATTACACAAAGCTTATTATCATACTCCCAAGAAAGGTACTTTACACTGTATTCCAGTTGATATTTTAAGGGTTTTACTTACAATGGGTCATATATAATTAGATGCTGCTGAGGTCCAAATGTCTCTCTCCAAAATTCATGCTAAAACTCATTCCTCAGAGTGGTGGTATTAAGAGGTGACCTTTAAGAAGTGATTCAGTCATAAGGACTCCATTCTCATGAAGAGACCAGCGCTTTTTAAAGGAGCTCTATCTTGATGAATGGACTGGTGGTTTTTTAAAGGAAGGAAACTAGTTTTAGGAGACTTTTCTCTTAGGCACAGCATTGGTTCCTTGTGTCCTTCTGTCCCTTCTAGGTGACAGAGGTCAGGGTGCCATCTTAAAAGCAGAGAGAATAGCTTTCACCAGACACAGAAACTACCTGTGCCTGGATCTCAGACGTCTGAGACTCCATAAATGTGAGAAATGAATCACTTGGCTTGTTTTGGATTTTGTTTTTAATTTTTAAGACAAAAAATGGAAACATGCATGCCATGGGAGGCTACTTCTCTTCTTTCACCTTTCTATGGGTTCTTGGCATCAAATTCAGGTTTCTACAGTGAGTGCCGTAGCCTGCTGAGGTATTTCACTGACCCTGCTTTTTTTGTTTTGTGACAGGGTCTCATGTGGCTCCATGAGCTAGCCTGGAACCTGATATATGGCTAAGGATAGCCTTATCCTGATTCTCCTGATCCTCCTGTCTCAACCTCCTAAAAGTAGGAATTACAGGCATGTGCCACTACACCTGGCGATGTGTTATTTTTAAGATATTCAGTCCCAGGTGTTCAGATTATTGTTTGTGTTTTAACAGCAGTATAAATATACTAGGAAATATTTCTAAAATAATTTAATAAATTATAACTCAAATTACACTACAGAGTTTCACAATTACAAATGTTCTAAATTAATTGCAATGTCTGAGAAAAATCTGAAGAACACAAATGCAAGCACAGCTTGCCTCTGACAATGCAAAATCCCTCTTCTTCTCAAAGTGAACTTGTCCTTACTATTACCAAAATAAGATAACCTGTAGAAATGCCCAAACAATACAAACATCAGACACAGGTATGCATTTCGCCTAACCAGTGACCAAATGACTCATTAGCCATGTATCTATGCTTACACATCTAAAGAGATCCTGAACATTTACTATAAAGCAGGGAAAGTGCTACAAAAATTAATGAGCTCAACTGTCCAAAACCTGAGAATCTAATGAAACAGATGGAGAAAGTCTATAACTCAATGCCATCAACACTGGTATCAGAACATACACTGCAATGGAAACAAACCACTCCAGTCAGAAGGGCAGCAAGATTTCACAAAGGAGGCAGATTTGAGGTGAATCTTGATAGGTGAAGAGGAGGAAAGGGAGGGTAACAAGAGCCACACTATCAGCTGAGAATGAGAACACACTACATGAAAGCAGAAGCTACAGCCACAGTCCATACATAGATTCTTCTAGGAGTGACAAAGATAGCTCTTACCAAAGGTCCCTAACGACAAGAAGGGACTAAAAAATGTTCTACAAGAAACACTAGATCTTTAAAATTCACACACAAAAAATTAATTTCTCTTTCAAAAACAACTTGATTCTTGGGAAGAATATAATATTAAGTGAATTATTAAAATTCAGTGTGGAGTTACTGGCTATTTACTTATTATACTATTTAAAGAACATCCAGGGACTCAGCATGTAGTTCATTGGTAGAGTATCTGTCTTGCACACATGAAAGCCTGGCACCACATAAATCATGTGCGATGGCTAAGCTTCAACTTGTATCCTAAACACTAAAACTGTATTGATAAGAGGAGTAACTCACTGTTGGATTAATTCATTTTCATTAACCTGAAAAACCACAAATGAAATACTTAAGGGTAGTGATTTTAGTTATTTTTTCTATTGTTATGACAATTTATTATGACCAGGGCAAATTATAAACTAAAGCATTAAATTAAGCTTATGGTTTAGTGGCTTAGAGTTCCAATGAGGACAAAACAAAGGCATGGAGGCAGGGACAGCTAAGAGCTCACATCTTGATCCAAAAGTAGGAGACAGAGAGAAAGAAACAATGGGAACCTCAAACCCCACCCTCTTGGATCATAACCATCAATAAGACCACACCCTATTCCTTCCCAAACAGTTTCACTAACTGTGGGTGAAGCATTCAAACATATGAGCCTATGGGGGTCACTTTCATTCAAATCTCCAAAGAAGGAATGAAGTGATAAATCAGGAGGTACCATTCCCTTTATACAGTCTGCATTCCCAGATTTCTGTCCCTTTTTACTCCATATTAAAATACCTTAAAAATAGCAATTTCAAAGACAGTGATACTCATTTACAAGCAGTCCATTAAGGTGTCAGCACACACCTTTCACATGTTTACTATACATGGCATCAGACAATGGTATTGTTGAACTTTGTCACCTAACAATATAATGGACACTTAAATCAATAAATTTAGACATCATAATTGCTTTAACATGCAGGTCACTGATGGCCTTTTAAAAGCATAGTTCAAAAGCAAGAAAACATAAAGGAAAAAAACAGGGTACATATGGCATTTCCATGGCAATAGAAAGGTAAAAACATCTTAACATAGACACCAAAGTACCAACTTTCATCATGAAGCAAAACTGGTAAACATTAGGATTGTGAAATTCCATGTAGCATGTAATTAAAAAAACAAAACAAAACAAAACAAAAACAAAAAACAAAAAACAAAAACAAAAAAACCACCACACATGCTTGTTCCTTGTTCCGGCTAGGTGCCGGCATCTGTGGTCTCAGTCTGTTCCTACCCCAGTCCAATGGCTTGAGACTGTGACCGCTGACTGTTTCTCTGGCTGGCTTTCCTAAGCCACCCCTGGGAGCCTGGAGCAACCATCCACACCCTACACACTCCTACAACTTGGCTCTGCCAATCCCAAGGCTGCCACGCGGCTGCACCCTCTCACTCAACCACCCGAATCATAGTGAATGGAAAACACCAGAGAATCTTAAGTTTAAAATTAACCAGAATGATACAACCGCTGGGTGCAAAATCTATTGTCCTAAACTCATCATCTATTTTATGTTGGAAATCTTTCTGGTAGCGGAAGCAGCCACTGGGACCGACAATTCCCCTGACTACATTGAAAAGGGCCGTTTTTCTTCTCCGCTGTCCTCTTTCCTCTTTAGGACCCAGAAAACCACTGTCTCCTCCTCTTTGTCCAGCGTTTGGCTTCTTGTGGTCTTTATTAGCCAATCAAATAATTAGAGAAAATCTCCCTACAATTTCACTCCTTAAAAGATGCAATAAAAGCAAGTAATGAGTCAATGATGGTACCATAGAGCATTTATCTAACAAACGATTCTTATCCATGATGTATAAAGAATATGTACAAATAACTAAGACAAGTCACCCTGTTGATAAGTGGTCATAAAACCTGGACAGATGACAAAAGGTCAACAATCATATGACAAGGTGCTCACATTGACTATAAACAGCAAAATGCAAGATGAAACTACAATACGCCACTATTCCTTATATATTTGTCAATATATTGATAGGATGCTGGGAATAGGGTTATATATTTGTAGAGCATCTCAAGAAAATAGGCACTGTGAAACAAGTAAGTGTATACATTCCCTGTATCCGGCAATCTAGGTCTACACTCACTACAATACATAGAGACGGTCAGCAAAGACATGTGTTCACATCTGTACTTGCATTAGTCAAAAGAAACAACAACAACAACAAAAAGCAAACAAACCAGGAACATGACATGCAATATATTTGTTAAATATAATATACCCTAGTCACCTATTGAAGACAACCTACGATTACACACAAACAAATGGATAAATCTGACAGATACAATGTCTGGGTAAAAGCCAGTTAAAAATATTATATATACTCCATTTACATAAAGTACAAAAACTGGCTAAACTAGAATAAGGACAGAAGACAATGGTAATCTTTGGGAATGCCAAGTAATGGGGGGGACCATATGTGCTACCCATGCTCTGTTTCTTGTTTTAGGTGACACCAAGACGTTTGCCTTGTCAAAATGTATCAAGTTACACCCTTAAAACCAATGGGGTGTGTGTGTGTGTGTCTGTGTGTGTGTGTGTGTGTAAAACATATATAACCCTACTCTAATAACAAGTCTAGTTTTGACAAAACTAATTACAGGCAGGGCACAGTGATATACACTTTTATTCTCAGCACTCAAATTTCTGAGTTCAAAGCCAGTCTGTTCATCTAAATGACAAGTTAAGGGCCAGCCAGGGCTACACAGTGATATATCTAAAAGGGAAAAAAAAAGACAAAAATAAAAACAAATTTTATAAATTATACGTAGAAGTGAAAATAATCCACAGCAAATATTAGCTACATTAGAGATGAGAATTCTAAATTTTCCTAAGTCCAAAGTTTCCACTAGAACCACCTGCTTTGTATGCAGTACTCACTACTTCCTTTTACTTCCCAATTTTATCTTTACAGACTCTTCTCTCCCTTTCCTATGCAAAGCATATATTTTTATATATATATGTGTGTGTGTGTATGTGTGTGTGTGTGTATATATATATACACACACATAATATGAATATGACCTACTTTCAATCTATCAAGAAATTAGTTGAACATTAGTGACAATGATAGACAAGATATCCTGGAGATAAACAAGCAGGAACCTGTCTAATCATCTTCCTTTACCTTAGCATCTGTCATGATCTTCTGGTCTTCCATAAACATGAATTAAGCAAATACATGTATAAGACAGGGCTCAAAGGAGCTCCAGATAAAGAACTTAAACTTGAGAAGAATTCTTAGAAGCAGAGATAGTACACTTCTAGCTTTGCCAAGTAAGAAAGAAAGTGCTAGGAGCTGCTAGGAGAGAAATAGAAATGGTTTTATGGTGGCACAGGTTTGATTTAGAAAGAAACCACCACCCTGACACAAGAAGGGAAAACATTTCCCGTTGGGATACATTGTATGAAGGTGTGTCTCTGTATATCCAATTGCTAATTCTGTACTGGCGGAGAGCTAAATGCTGGTAGGATTCTGGTATTGTTACTTCTAAGATCCATCACTTGTTTCATATTTTGTAAATATTCATTCGTTCTTACTAGCTTAGAAACAATCTAGAATTGTATCTGATTGGCTGTAAAAGAGCTGAGAGCCAATGGCTGGGCAAAAAGTGAAGGGTGGAACTTCTGGGCAGAGAGAGACACACTGGGAGAAGAGGCAGCAGCAGCAGATTTGCCAGGGATATGGAGGTCAGTGGACTGACCAAAGCAGAGGAGAGTTAGAGCTGGTAGTGTCAGGATTAGTCAAGTTTAGAGTAGTCAGGAGAATGACTAGCAAAAGGCCTAAGCATAAAAATATTAAAAAGCCTCTGTGTCATTATTTATATCTCTGGCGGATCCAAGATCGTCCCGCTATAATTTCCAATGCAAGGAGCTCAGAGGCAATAAGTTTTTGGGAAGGAAAAAGAGTGACTGTGTCACACAGAGGAGGGAAGCAAGCACTCTTCTTTAATAGGTCAGGGTAAAGTTCAGGCACTAGTATTTTTCAAAAACTACAGACTAGTGATTTCTTTTTTGTTTGTTTTGTTTTCAAGTCAGTGTTTCTCTGTGTAGCCCTGGCTGTCCTGGAACTCCCTCTGTAGGCCAGGCTGGCCTCGAACTCAGAAATCCGCCTGCCTCTGCCTCCCAAGTGCTGGGATTAAAGGCATGCGCCACCACTGCCCAGCTGTGATTTTGTTTTTAAGGTTAAGAATTATGCACTACCTCTAAACATTTTATTTCATTGCAAAGAGATGATAAAAGTAAATAATATGGCATGTGGTTAAAAGGAATGATTTTCCCAATTAATATTTAACTTTAAAAAGTAGTTAGCTCAGTGGGTAAAGGTACTTGTTACAATGCCTGACCACCTGGGTTCTAGACTCAAAACCCATATGATGGAAGGAGAGAACAAAAGTTTTCTCTGCCCTCTCGTGTGCTGTGACATTCATGTGCACTCACACAAACAAATTTTAAATGTAAAACTAAATTAATAATTGAAGCATTTTAGGATAGCCAAAATGAAAAACATATAATTATCAAAAATCTGATAAATAATAGCTATTTATGTGAACTCCAATTCTCTTTCAATGGATTTATCTTTATTTTTGTATATTCGTATGTGTGCGGTGTTCCATGTGCACAGGAGTGCCTGAGGGGCCAGAAATGGCATTCAATCCCTTCGAGCTGAGTTGCAGATGGCTGTAGGCTGCCTGAGGTGGATGCTGGGGAATCATACTCAGGTCTTCTACCACAAGAGCAACAAGTGCTTTTAACCAGAGTCATCTCTGGTTTAGATGCTCCCTTATGTTGCTAAAAATAAACGTGAGTTAATGCAAACACTGGGCAAGTCAAACCAACCACCTTAATCTTTATTTTCTCATGTGTAATGAGAAGCTTAGTCCAGATGATCCTCAAGGAACTACTTTTGGTTCCAATGTGTCACATGTCTTCACTTGGAACAATTTTAGAAACATAATTTTGTGATGAGTACCAGATTCTTTACCTCCCAGTGCCTCTAGGAGGCATCAAAATCCCTTACTAAAATTATTCTGTAGTGATTTGTTTTACTATGTCTAATCCGTTCGACAGTTGACATTAAAAAGAAAAAAAGATGCTGAATCAAAAGAATCCAGTATTTTGTTGTGTGCTGTGGGTAATTGGTGAGATCATTTGTATTTCTTTCAGTACAGCATAGGAAAAAGTCACTACCACATATACCCACATTTAAGACCCTGAGCTGCTAACTGTAGTAAAATAACATTTCCTGGCCTGTTTGGTCAAGAAACTGTTTGGTCAAGCTCATGGGTTTCAGTAGCACAGGATTTTGCTAACGCAGCTCTGTTAACGGCAATTAACATTTTTATAGGACCTTTTGTAACAGTAATGCCAAAACCTTCTTGTGGGCAAAGTCCTGTAGAATTCCAGGGGTTCTTTCTGCCCACAGTCCAGCTGAGGCATTCAGTATAAGGAGGACTGCTCAAAGATGAATTAGCCCTTTGTTTCTTTTCTGCTATTTCAGAACACTTCTGGTGTTTCTACTGATGTCTGGCCATGTCATGACACCAAAGAAGACAGCTTGAAATCACTGTTTACTCTGGCCTGCATACAGGTCTGCTTGAAGAACTTCATCAAAACACCCCTTTCAGAATACACAAAAGCCTCTCAGAAGCACTGAGAGTTAAAATTGAGCAAAGTATTTTAAGTTACACCTAACTTCAGTATACTCCATTTTTACTTTGAAAAGTAATCAAGTAGTTTTTAAATATATCAAAAACACGTAAAAAGAAAAATATAATATAAGCTTGATATGTAAATAGTAAGGATTTGGAAAATGCTTTTGTGAAAAGCTTTAGCAAAGTAAGTAAAACTTTTGAAGTAAATCTTTTTAGCATAGAAAGAAAACAAATATACATAGAGAAGGATAAATACTGAGATGTGAATTAATAAAGGAATTTAAAAATAACACACTAAAGATGGAATAATTAGAGGGAAAACAAAAAACAAAAAACACAGAAACACATTTATACCAATGAACCACTAAAAATAAAATGTAGTGGCTATAGAGATGGGCCAGCAGTTAAGAGCACTGGCTGCTCTTCCAGAAGACCCAGGTTTGATTCTAAGCAGTCACATGGCAACTCACAACTGTCTGTAACTCCAGTTCCAGAAGACCCTCCACCTTTTCTGACCTCCTCATGCATTAAGTACACATGATGCACAGACAAACATGTAGGTAAAACACCCATAAACATAAAAATATATCTTTAATCCAAACCATCTTCAGTAATATAAATGCTGCAAACTAAAGAACCATAAGCAGAGAGGAGAATTAACTCTCACACTAACACGTGCTGTTTATATAAAGATGACCACATGGTGATTTCATAATGGTCATCATTAGTAACTCAAACAAAAGCAAAATTTGTTGACATGTGACAATGACTTGCTAAATAAGAGCTTTTAATAAAAACCTTATAAAGATGAACTCTAACTACACAGCATTTCTGGTATAACCACAGAGAAACTCAGTGGCTCTGCAAAACCTCTTACTTTGAGCTAACATAACAACTGCCCAGACGAGTTTATTCTAGGACATGAGCCTACACAATTAACACAGGGTGATTTCCATATCAACACCACGTTTCTGTCATCTATTGTTGTGTAGCAAACTGCCCCAACACACAGTAGCCTAAAATAATCTACAAGGGTTCCTTGTAGATTAGAGCTCAATTGGTGCTTTGCTATTGGTTTTCTGGATTCAACAATCATACAGTTGCACTGAACTATCCAAGGTAGCTTCAGGCATCACAGACAGGCCTCTCTCTCCAGTAGAGCAGCTAGACCTTTTACATGACACTCGGCTCAAAATATAGAAGTAAAAAATGCTGGTCCTCCAAGGCTATAGCCCAGAAATCCTAAACAACTATTTATATGGGCTTCACTAGTCAGTGAAAGTCAGTCACCAGGCCAGTCCCATCTAGGGGAGGCAAGTGAACACTAGCTCTGATAGGCAGGGAAAAGGGAGTGACCATGAAGACCTCTAATCAACTTTACATGGAAAAGACAGAATCATCATTTGAGCACGATTCTATCAAAGTTTCTTACTCAGTAATACAAAGCAGGCAAAAAGAACTATTTTGTCAATATCAGACCTGCTTTTATATGTGTAATATTATTTTATATAACAAATATATAGAGAGGACTATTAATTTGGACAAATCTGTACAAGAAAATTAAAAAAAAACATTAATTTATCTTCAAGCACAGTTAAATACACTTGGTATCCTGTTTTATATACTGCCTTGTAAATACATAAAGCTGTACATTTCCTTAGCACATGGCTGTGTGGAGGACAGCAGTTGAATTTGGAGTTCTAGCTGGCCAGCAAGCCACAGTGTCTGCCAGTCCTGTGCCTCAGCACTGGGGTTACAGATACACATACCACACCCAGCACTTTAAATGGGTGCTGAATACCAGAGCCAGGTCCCCATGCTTATGTAGCAGAGACTTTACCTACCTCGCAGTCACCCCAGCCCATAAGAAACAATTTGAACTAGCAATATAAAAATTAAAATCAGTAGTTTCTTGAAAACCCAAGTGCTCAAAAAACAGTGATTCCAGGCAAATGCTGGCTAAATGTATAAAATAAATTAATACAGAACTTCTAACATACCACAGAGATCTACAAAAATCACTAATGATACAACTTCATGACAAAACATCTCTCCCTAGAAGATAAAATGTGGACACAAATTAAATGGAAAAAGAGTCAAAGGGTTTTTTGTTTTGTTTTGACTTCCAATTCACCCTCTGTTGCCCATCTTATTTTACAGTCCTGGTAGTGTTTCTAAATTCTAAACAAATACTGACTTGGAGGTTCTAGAAATGGAAAATTCTGGGAACTCCAAGTTATATTTTCACTCACCATTATAGATACCTTTAATACATTTAACAAGTAAGAAATGTTAAGTTTAATACTGTCCCAAGTACTGAAGCAATGGAGAATGCCAGCAAACCTTACTGGTACTATTCTGATAACTTAACAGTGGGAATGTAGGTCAACAGTACTACCAGAATCTTAATTTCAAGTTATCAATTTATAATGTGATTTTGCTTCCAAAATTTATTACTCCTTAGTATATTATTCTATACACTTTTCTTTAACAACAACAACAACAACTTTTATCTATTGTGTACATGTGTATAGACTCATTTGCCATGGTGTGCATGAGGAGGTCAGAGGAAAAATGCAAGAACTGGCCCTCTTTGTACTAAGGACTAAACTGAAGATGGCATAAGTAGAATTAAGAGTCTTTACTGGCTGATATCTATACCCTCACCCCTCTCTCTCACTCACTCACTGGCTATCTTTTTTTTTCTTTTGTCTTTTAATGCATTGTCTTGCTGTATAACCCTAGACCTAGATAGCCTGGATCACATCCATTGGGTGGCCCAGCCTGGCCTCAAACTGATTTTTTTCTTGCCTCAAGTTCCCAAGTGTTGGGATTACAGATGTGTACTACAATACCTAACTCTGTATGTTTTAAAATTCCTTCTTATAGTGTGCTGGTGAGATGGCTCAGTTGTTAAGAGCACTCACTGGTTGCTCTTCCAGAGGATCTGAGTTCAATTCTATTGCTCATGACCATTTATAAAGGGATCTGATGCCCTCTTCTGGCCCTCACTATTTACACTGTTAACAACCAGCTCCATCCCCTACTGTAACAGCAGCAGCCACAAGCAAGAGTCTTTCATTAGACCAAACAGCCTCCTCTACCACAGCCTGTCCTGTTTCCTTCAACGCCTCATCAGCTGTGAGCTCCCTCAGCCATGTCTCTCAACCTTCCTTCCACCTGACATACAGGAATTTCTCAAACAAGTAACACTTTAATGTTGGATTTTCAGATTTAACTGTTATGGAAGAATTATTTACTTTTCCCCAATTTCCTGACTTTTCAAATGACTTTCTTTGGGATTCATGATTTCAAAAACATATCAAAATGCCAGGAAGAAATTCCCATGAGTAAAAACTAGTCTTTATGTTTCCTTTGTTCAATTTAAAAAAAAAAAATTAGGGTTTGAGGGTTTTTTTTTAAAGATTTATTTACTTTTATTTCATGTATATGAATGTGCATGAGTGGTCTGCCTACATGTACACACATGCACCATGTGCATACCTGGTCCCAAGAAAGGCCAAAAAGAATGCTCAATTCTCTCCAACTGGAGTGTTGGATGATTGTGAGCCGCCATGTGGGTGGTGAGCACTAAAGCTAGGTCCTCTAGAAGAACAGCCAGTGCTCTTCACTTCTCAGCCATCTCTCCAGCCACCAGGATAATTTATAAATAAAAAAAAAAACTCTCTGGGCAGTATTCTTAAATACAGAAAACACTAGGAAGTGCTAGTTGCACAGTCTGCTGAGATGCAGTGGTTCAGTGAGAGGACATGTTCTACAAAAGTTTCCACAGCATTTCACACTGTCACCCTCTGCTTCTAGAAGACATTACTGAAAGGAAGACACCGAGTCATAGAGGTAAAGGGCTGACAGGAAATTCGACTGTAGGGAGACACACAAGAAGGCTTAGAAATTCACTACTCCTCAGAACACCTTTGATTTGTGTTAGCACAAAGGCAATATTCCCATATCCACAAAGTGAGCCTTTGCATGCGTCATCAACAGAGGAAGGAGCCCAGTACCACTTCCTCTGAGCAAAGGCAAGAAGAGTTCACAGCTTTAAATGTTTTCACAGAAAGGCAAAGTTAGTACTAACTAGACTCTCCCATCTGAATTACAAAGGTCCAGCTAACAGCAAGCTCCTTGGGAGTTTGAGGGCTTGTATTAGTACAACTAACTATCCAACTGAAAAGAACATATATTCACATGACAATACTAACCAACTGTATCTCATCCTAAGCCATTCTGCTTTACAAGTGTGAAAACTGAGACTACTGTCAAGCAACCTCTCCACTCACACACCTGTGTTGCCACCTATTTTCCATCAGAGTACTTACCTACACTCCATAGCTAGAGGGACAGAATTACCATATTCTCTAGTAACTATGTGACTGTCCCTATGTTACAACATATTTGCAAAGAAGAATCTATCTTAATCACACTCAACAAATGAATTTCTCGCCATCCTACACAGCTGTTTAATGCTCCTTTCTCCTCATTAGTATTTCTACTCATTAATAAATTTTCATTAAGTATTAAACTATGTAGGGGCTAGAGAGATGACTCAGTTGGTAAGGTGCTGGGGAGAACCTGTGTCTGATCCCCAGAATGAAAGTAAAAAAGACTAGACATGGTGACACATGCTTGCAATTCCTGAGCTGGAAGTTAGAGACAGATTCCTGGAGATAAACTCACTGGGTAAAATCCAAGCCAATGAGAAACCTGCATTTTTTAAAAAATTGGATGGAACCTGAGCAATTACATTTGAGTGCATGCACGTGCACACACACACACACACACGAACATAAACACATATGCACAAAATCTTCTATGAGCAAAGCCACTATGAGCTAGCTAGGAAGCTATATATTCACTTGGAATATATAAATAAGACACACTTAAATTTGGGATTGGGGAATGTAAAATGCTATTATTATATGAATGTCAAATTTAGTTTTAGCATCCAGTATACATTGCAGGAGAAGTAACTCCTAAACGCAGAAATGATAGCTCAGGAAACCGAAGTCAGTTCTGCTTTTAGAGACCAGGACTGCTAACATGGAAGCACCAGCTATTCAACACTCAACCTCAAAGCTTTAAAGGCAAGATCACAACTACTAAGTCCAGTAAATTATTCTTTCAAAGGACAGGAAGGGGGGGGGAGTAAAAACAAAACAATAAAAACAAAAGACAAAACATAGATTATAGAGATTTAAAATATATTAACTAAAGGTAACATATGACCCTTGTGCAGGTCCTAACTCAACTAAACTGATGGTGAAGCAGATTATGAAATAGGAAATAGGATCACTGACTGTATCATAGAAGATATTTAGAAACATTGTCAATACTCTTCAGGTGCAGTGTTAAGACTGTAATCATTTTCAAAGTGCTTATGCTTCATAAATACCCATTAAAACATTTACAAATATAAGGATATTCTTGAGGGCTCAGGTATAACTCATGGTAGAACACATACCTAACATGTGTAAGGTCCTGGGTTTTATTCCTAGCACCTCAAAATACAAGAGGGAGGAAAGAAGCGGTCCTAGATTCTTCAATTTAAAAAGGCATCTGTAGCTGGCATTGTGGCTCATGTCTTTAATCACAGCACTTGGGAGGCAGATAGATGAGGGTTTGAGGGCAACACGGTTCATGTATCAAATTCCAGACCAACTACACCTGATTTAGACCCTGTCTTCCAAAAAAGGGCTATCCTTAGTATGTTCCAAAGTAATTTAAAAGGAGGTGAAGGCAGGAACTGAGTGAAAGAACAGGCAAGAGAAGGCAGATGAGATATTGCAGAGTAGTGGGCACACAGTAAACAGTTTTTGCTTTTACATTTTTTAAACTGTTTCACATTATTTAGAAAAAAATTGATCCTATTTATAGACAGGACAGGTCTCCCAAGTGTCTACGCGTTCTTTCTCCTATGAAGGACTCATGGGTGTGGCACTCTGACTCCTGCCTCCCCATCACACCTACTCTTCATTTGAGCCTCTCCTTCTTTCCTCATCCACTCTGTGGAAGAAAATCCCATGTCCTCCTAGGCCATCTACCAACCACTGCATGACCCTGTTTGATGCTACAACTTCCCCAGCATCACCTGCAATACACTCTTTAAAAGGGAGGTCCCCACTGTATTTCTATGGTTTTCAGAGCAAACCACTACTCAAGTGAAGCAGACAAGAGTGATGGTCTCAGTGGCAAAGGAGTCTGATCCTCTGAAGCTCCACACTGCCACTAAAGAAGTATCAATGGCCTTCACTAAAGAGACTGTTGACAACTATTTTTTAAAAGGAAATTGCAACACATCCTTAAATCTCACAACAATAACTCATATGGATATGTCAGCACAGTGGAGGCTATGATTCTTCTCACTTGAGAAAGAACTCCTTATGAGCAAGCAAAATAGTCTCCTTAATAATCCGTCCCTATCTCTACAAACCAAGTGGTGTACCCCAAGATCACATTGTACTGAGAATTCATCTTCCGTAATGAAAACTGGCACAGGCACAAAGCTGATATTACCTTGTATCTCATCTTGGGACAGGAATGAATGTAGAAACCCATGTAATAGTAGCTGAGTTGTGATGTCTTCTCATGCAGTTGTCTAGTAAAAGCAATTTCTCTGCAAAAAAAAAACAGAAAAAAAACAAAAACAAAAAAAAATGAAACAAACTGTACAGTTAATTTTGTTTCAATTTTCAAATAAAACCTAATGGAAAGTATCAAAATATTCAATTCTTAAGAGAAAAAAATTTTTTAAAGCACAAGACAATTATTACTACAGAGATACCCCCAATAATCTCTAAATTATTTCAAATAAAAACTTCTAAGTTCAGATTTTATACTTTAATCAGAAAAAGAGCTGATCTACAACCAATATGACGTAAAATAAAGGTACTCACTATGCCCTAGAATGTTCAAGGAACCTGGGCTGTTTTAACAGCACAACAAAATTTTAAAAATTTAATAGCCAATAAATTTTAGGGAAAATTATATATGCATTTACAGACAGCCCCTCTGGCATATATGATTCCTAACTCTTTGTGTAGCACAGTGGATACACAATTCCCTTAAAATGAGAGGGAGGACTGATAGCACACCCTCTCTCCATGCCTTTTCTATTTGTTAGCAGAGTGAGGGGTGCTCAATCAGACAAGTGGAGATTTCACTGCAAGGCTTATATGTGAAGTGGTTGTAATTTGTAGTAAGAAAAATCTTGGCACAATGCTTCCCTGTTGGGAGCCGACTCCTAGCCGAAAGTGGCCATCATCTTTGCAGCCATCTCAGGCCATATACCCTGACAAGAGACTTGTTTTCAACAGCCCGAAACAGCTGAGCACACTCTGATAAACATCTTGTTTTTCTCACATATCTTGTTTTGCTGTTTAGTGCCACCAGCTGCAAGGCGCACATGATATCCACGCTGCAAGGCACATGACGTAGAGCCTTCAGCTGTGCTTGTCCACGAGGGCAAGGCACGTGGTAAAGGGTATAAATATCCAGGATTTCCTTCCAATGAACGAGACTTGATCAGACTCCCTGTCTTGTCTCCATCCTTCGCGTCTCCATCCCCACTCTCTCTCTTGCTAGGCCCTGACCCACGGACCGGAGCAGCAGAACAGGCAGCTACAAAGTGGTGCCTCAGCACTGGGCTCCAGTAAGCGGGATACAGTGAAGGACACAGCGGGAATTGGAAGTGTGCAACCTCACTCCTGCGCTGGAGACCCTGCTGACTGACCCAAACAGGTTGCTACACTTCCCTACTTGTCCAACTGAATAAGCAGGCTGTATAGGAGAGTGTTAATAATTTCTAAAGCATGAAAAACATTTTTTGCCTTTTGAAAGTTTTCTTTCTTGTTCTTTTTTATTTATAATAGTAGCAATGGATATATAACATTCAAGAGCTTTTATCTTCAGTGAGGGTTTCATTTTGTAGTGTAGCCTAGCTCATAATTTGCTTTGTAGCCCAGCTGGCCTCAAACTCACAATTTTCCAATCTCAACCTAAGTACTAATTGATGGAATACTCTGTTCATTTTTCAAGTACAAATTTAAATCTCTGAAAGGTTATCCAAAAAAATATTTAAAATGTTTGACAGAATAAGTGTTACTGTTCCTAGAACTAATCAATTTTCAAGACTCAAAATGAGGAAAGAATTATGAATCCAAGCAAACCCCAACACACCACAGCCACCCACACTCAACAGCCCTGGACCAAACACCGGCTAGTCAAGATGGCACTTGTTCTCTCAGCCCTGCCTACTATGGATCACTGCACTGCCACTTACTCAAATCCATGAGCCACCCTCAACTAGTCAAGTCATTGGGCTCTATCTCCAAAATACAGCCTGAATTTAACTACTTTTACTACCTCTAAGATAGTCTAGCCTTTAAACTGTTTCATCTAAAGAACAGAGATCAGTTACAAACCTTGTATAATAAAAGTTTGTTGATATATTAATATAAAAGAAAAATATCAAGTAGGCAATGTCAAGATGAGCATATGTGCACGCATATATATATATATATACATATACATATGCATATATATATCTTTACATGAGTCCTAGAGATGAAACTCAAAACAGTAGGCTTACCCAGAAAGCACTGTACCTGCTAAGCAATCTCACAGGAATCCACAATGATTTCTTATATTCACAGAGTATATAAAAACATTAAAAGCTAAAGAATTACCATCAAACAATGGCATCATTTCTAAAGCTGTTATCTTTTTGAGAAAGGTTTATTTTACTCTCCCCAGCACACACACACACAAACACATTACATGCAAGCTGCTATAGAGGCCAGATGAGGGCCAGCAGGGTTCTCTGGAGTTATAGTTACAACACGGTTGTCAACAGCTACCTAAGAGTACTGGCAACTGAATTCCTATCCTTTAAACTGCTGAGCCATCTCTCCAGCTCCCTAAAACTGTTACATTTAAAAATTAATATACAGCTATGGGGCTATAGTACCAGCAAATTAACATACTATCAAAAAAGGACTCCTCCTATTATGCAATGAAATATAGACAAATTGGTGTCATTCATTACAACTGTACAAAGCAGTCTTACCTTAATGCTGAATAGACACCCAAAGACAGAAATGAATAATCAGGATCATAGTACAGATACACAGAAGACACACAGTATGGGAGGATGTCTATCACCCCCACAGCAATGATCTTCCCATCAAGCCAGTACTGCTGGTGAAAAGAGCCATAACCACATTCTGGTCCATTAGCAGGGTGCTCTGCCTATAAAAAAGCAGATACAGAAACATCAGCAGGGAGTCACTTTCTTTATATTAAAAAGATCTCATAATCTAAGTAAGCTTTTACTTTGTTTGAGTTAATAAGTCCTAAAATTTGATTTGCTGTAACCATCATCCAGATAAAGAATGAGTTAGCATGAAAAACTCAATATTTAAAAATAAAGAGAAAAATGGGAAAGAGAAGAAGAGGGGAGGAGGGGGAGGAATAAGGCAAGGAAGAGAAAAGAACAAAAGAAAGGGAAAACATAAAGAGAGAAAGGTAACTAATGCGACCCACCTCATCCACAGGACTACACAAAGAAAACAGTAAGAGTTCATTAATCAGGAAATATGTGACACATTCCAACAGCTGACCAAAACCTTCTACAAGCTACAGGGAAGAGACGACACAAGCTGTTTAAAAACATCCATAAAAAGCAAAGCTAACAGTGTACTTAACAGTAAGAAACTGGATGTTTCTCTCTCTCCCCACTTGAGATTATGAAGATAGCCGGGTCCTATTAGTATCAGATTTATAGCCCTAGTTAATATAATGAGAGAGAGGAAGGGAATAAAGGAGCTGAGGAAGTAGGTGAGTGATAAGGTATTTGCCTGGCATTTGCAAGTCCTGAGGGAGAATGGCTGTGGAGAAGGGAACAAAAAAAAAAAAAAAATGGAGAGGAGGAAGAGAGAGAGGAAGGAAAGGAAAGAAAGGAGAGGAGAGGAAAGGAAAGGAAAAGGAGAGGGACAAGGAGAAGGGGATTAATTCAGAGTAAGGAAGAGAAAAATCAACCCTTTACAGATGAATTGACTGTAAAAACTCCCAAAGAATGGAGAAAAACTGTAACTAATAAGTAATTATAGCAAAGCGTAGACTGAAAGGTTAAGATGTGAAATTCAATTCTTTTCCTTTATAATAACAATGACGGGAATGTAAGATTAAAAACACAATGAAAAGAAAGCTAAGATTAAAGCTTACATGTATGGATTCTATTCACTGCAAAATACAAAACTTTGACGAAGGAAGTCAAAGAACCTAAATAAATGGAACAACACATTTTCAAAAAGATTTTATTGTTTATTTTAGCACTGTCATTATCTTCAGACACGCCAGAAGAGGGCATCAGAGCCCATTACAGATAGTTGTGAGCCACCATGTGGTTGCTGGGAATTGAACTCAGGACCTCTGGAAGAGCAGCCAGTGCTCTTAACCACTGAGCCATCTCTCCAGCCAACACATTTTTCTTGATTAAAACTGTTATGATAACAGTTCTTTTCAAGTTGTTGCACAGACAGTACAATCCCAATCAAAACTGCAGCAAGCCTATTGTCAAGAGTTTGAGAGGTCTTGGTGATGGAGTCATATACATGAAACATGAGCCCTTTTAGGGGATAAGACTGTTCTGTATGATACCATAATAGCAAAGACGACATCATGTTAAGGCAAAGACATCATGTTAAGCATTTTTATCAAAACTCAGCACTTTAAGTGAGAGTAAATATTAATTATGCAAAATTCTGCAAATCATTTAGAAGGTCTTATGAAGGCATATAAACTTAACAATAAAATGTAACTGTAGTACAAATGTATGGAAGAGTCTTACTGAAAGAGCTGAGTAGAGAAAAAGAGGTAAAATAACCAAGTCTGGAAGCGGTCTGTGAGGGTGAAAACAAAAGGAAGTACGTGTACTTACTACACTTTGAGAAAACTGCTTCCCATGGGGCACAGGTTAACAATTCTGACACTGCTGTATGTGTAACAAACAATTAAACAGACAGACAGCATGTGGTAGGGTTCTCACTGCTGTGGCTAGAGTGATCCAAGTGCTGATGGATTACAGCTGAATGTGAGAGCGCATGCTTGGCTTGCTGTAAACACAGATGGTTACACACAGAAATGTGCATACTCTAAGGATGTGCATATCAAGAGTTACTATACACACACATTCCTTTTTCTGTAAGCTGAGAGGACCTGAAAGAAACACCCAAGGAGAAATGAGCACACCCTACTACCAAGATCTTGGTACACTTTCTGCAATCAAAGAAACCAGTGCTAGAAGAAATGACTGACATTAGGACTGGGTAGAAAATACACAAATGAGCTTACTGGATCCCGGTGTCAGTACTCAAGCAACTGATCCACTCAGAGAAGCACAGGAGTTAACTGAGAGAGCTAATTTATTACTACACTATTTTAAGCAACAAAATAAAAGTGATCTATAACCCCGAGTATAAAATCCATGTACCCCTACTATGTATCACTGAAAAATAATAAAAGAACAAAGAGAAACTTCCCATGCAGAAAAATATCAAATTTACATAGATATTCTGCCCTGAAGCCAAGGAAACATAAGATGTGCATAAAGCAGGCCCGGTGTTGTTTTCTTTCTTTTGTTTCTTTGTCTTCTCTAATTCAATTGCCTGGTTCTCTAGTGTGAACTCTGTAGGTGACATCATCATGTCACAACATCAAAAAGGTCGGACATGCCCCGCTCTCCTCTTCCACGATCATTTCAATGAGATCAGAAAGAGCTAAGTCTGAAAATAACAGCCCCTTTTTTCAAGAAGCTCAGAAGCCCTTGCTAAAGAAGCATCCCCATGTTATCAATGCTTACTAACTTGAGAATACCACTTCATTAATGTGTGGCTATCACATGTCTTAAATCTCTTTAGCTAAGGCCTTTTGTCAACACTGCTCAACTGTCACAAACACAGTGGGAGAAAAAACTGCATATTACATATGAAAACACACTATTTGAGAAAAAAAGAAAGTAAAGGGCTATCTGCCTTAAAGCCACAGACATCATGTAAGGTAACAGGTCTCAAAACTCCTTTATACTTAGAAAAGTAGAGAGAACTCCAAAGAGTTCTAATGGAATACATTTACAGATATTACCAATTTATCAAAAGTGAGATTTTTAAAAATATATCTAATAATTCATTTAAAAATAACAATAAGTTCAATATATTTCATTCAGTCTGTGATAGGGGAAAAGATACTGCACTTTCCAAAACAAACAAAAAAAAACAATGCAAGAGGACAGTTACATGGTTCTGCATTTTTTTCAAATCTGTATCAGAAGACCACCTGAGTCTCATGTCTGCCTGTGTATTTAATCCACTGGCATCATGAAGCCTCTAGAAAAACAGCCTGTCGCCAGGCGGTGGTGGCGCTCGCCTTTAATCCCAGCACTTGGGAGGCAGAGGCAGGCGGATTTCTGAGTTCGAGAGTTCGAGGACAGCCTGGTCTACAGAGTGAGCTCCAGGACAGCCAGGGCTACACGGAGAAACCCTGTCTCGAAAAAAAAAAAAAAAAAGAAAAGAAAAGAAAAAAACAGCCTGTCCACTCATGAGGAAGTGAGTAAGGAAGACTAGCGGTATCTCAGCACTACGAAGACAGCACTGGTCTTGAGGATCCTCTGACACATGCAGCAAGGCATAAGCCACATTTTTTTCTGTCTTTAAAATACAAGGAGCCTACAAACTATAAGGTAAAAAACAAAAACAAACAAAAACCAGGACTTGTAACATTTGCCTTCTATTTCAGTTTTGAGAAACAAATGATAAGATACAAATAAAAGGAGACCAATAAGCAAACTTAGGCCAACTTTTGTTCAGTCTGAATGGTGCATTCCCAAAGACCTCGTGTTTACACAATTACAGTTAGTGGGCACTTAAGAGCAAAGTCATGTAAACTACAACTGCTACCTTTTATTTCCTTATTAAGTCCGTCAGTGATGGTGTTAGCAATACTTAATGTTTCTTTCCAAGTCTGCAGTTTGCAGTTTAGGTTGTGCAAAAGAATGAATCAGAAAATTTTCACAATATCCTCCGTTTCAAGGATTTAGCTGATAACAGGAAAAAATAATAAAGCTCTCCTCAGCTATACAAAAGAAAATTTACCTTGAATTCAGAGGAAAGATGGCTGAGCTTTGGTGATTAATGAGCTATACAGTGCAGTTTCCGATTCCAAAGCACCATGTAGTGATGACATGAATATTAATAGGCTAGTTCTCACTTTCAGCCAAACTGTTCCCCAAATGAGTGCTTATTTATCCTAACAAAATGCACCTGTCTCCTCACCCACCTGCCTTCCTGTGCCTCCATGATGCCCCAGACACGCTAGGCTCAGAGTAATTAGCAAAGAGGAAGTCATTTGAGAGAATTTTCCAAAGGGGCTAAAGGTGAGCAGGGGAAAGACTTCAGAGGACAGAATCGGAGTCCTCCTCCCTTCCAAAGCAATGCAAAGCCACCTCTCCCAAACTCCTCTGCTAGGACACAAAAACCTACTACTGATTTTCTTCTGAGTATATTATTTTACAGCTCTGTAGGGACAGAGGTTAACCTGGAGATTTCTTTGAGGGGAATGAATACTACCTAATGTTAGATAATTAGTAGTTGCTTTAGCCTATCTAGCAATCAAATCTCAATCCCCTATTTCATTAAATTATCTGCAAACGCTCTTTGAAACAATTTTAATGTCTACTGGTTTTATAGCAAATAACATGTCAATTAAGTCAGACATGTGTTTACAATGTCTGGGTAAGATTATTGTCTTATCTTTTTAAAACCTGTAGTTAAGAGCCCTAGAGGTCATTCTGTGAGAAGCTCAGATGAGCTCCCTGGATGGAGGATACAGGAGAAGCACTCAGTCACGCACCCTGGTCCTTACGCCCTAAAGTGGCTCCCATGCAGTGCAGCCACTGCTCGCTCTTGCTGTGTCTTCCTCTTTACTGCCAGGGTCTGCATTACCATATTCAGGACCAGGACTATGTTGCCACTACTGTACTAGGAGTTGGATCTGAAGACACATCTCTGCTGGATGGATGACGAAGAGTTATTCTCTTCTGAACAACCAAAAAATGGAAAATCTGGGTTTTTTACTATTTTTATTTGTGTACTTATAAATTTAATCAATTAATAAAACAGCTCTTTGTTACCTGAAACCACTGTGTTTGACATATTGCTAAAGTTACAAAACTGAAGAGTTTTTTACATGTCTGTCCATAAACAGAAAAGCTTTCTTTTACTTCTATTTCTATGATTCCCCACTTCCAGGCAATATTAAATTGCATTCAAGTATTAGCTCTGTGAAGCTGATTTATAGAGATAAGCAGGAAGGTATATAAATCAGTCTTCAAATTCACAGAAAACAAACTCCTCATAGAAACTAACAGCTTAGAAGCAATTTTAAGGATTCAAATATAGCTGGAGAGATGGCTCAGTGGATAGGAGCACTAGCTATCCTTCCAGAGGACTGAGGTTCAATTCCCAGCAACCACATGGCAGCTCACAACTGTCTGTAACTTCAGTTCCAAGAGATCTGACACCATCACACAGATGACCTCACCAATATACATAAAATAAAAATAAATATGTTATTTAAAAAAATTCAAATATACATAACTAAGGCAACTCTTTGGATAAATCCATTGGCATGAAATTTTTAATTTAAGAAAAAAGTAATATCTTCTTATATAAGCAGTATCACTGGATTTAAAATTACTGATAAAGGATTAACCACAAATGGTTTTAATAAATATACAAATAGAGGAAGAAAAAAAAAGCTTTTATTATTATAGAACTTACAGATAAAAAATAAATTGTTAATGCTAAATGCTTTGCCTTAATCTGATTTTTGTGTATTTTAAATCTTAACTCTCTCAATAAAGACTTTACAAAGTAAGGCACTTTCCAAATGATTTACCAAAAGTAATGGAATTCCAAGCTTTAACTCTACAAACCAGACAGTATTTACTGAGCACTGCACCACAACCGTGGACTGCAGAGTGACTGACTGGTCTGAGCTTCCCCTACTGAGGTTCATCCAGCAACTCCTGCTCTCACAGTCCTTCCTACAGGAAACATATTCCATGGTGACAGAGCAGACTGAGAACTCAATGAATGCCGAGATCAAACAAGACTGATGTCCCCATGGAGACTAATCCACCCTAGGATTTACTATTCAAGGTTTTTCTGAAGCATTCACGCACAACTAATGGGCAATGAAAACTGTCAGGGAAGATGACCCTAATTTTGAACACAGCTAAAAAGGTCTTGGGAGTGATGATGAATACTTCTACTTGCTGAGAAAAAGAAATTATCTTGAATTTTTAAGATCCTAAACTAACCTGAGTTTGTGCAGAAAAATCTTAAACAAGACAAATTTGTGACATTTTTCTATTTAGTGTTCAAATTTCTATTTTAAGCATGCTTCCTTTAGTCTCAAAATCAACTTTTACATTTTAGTCACCCTGGGGTTCTTTCAAGGAAGACTTTAGTAATTGTCATTTCATTTCACTAAGCGACACACATTTTCAATTTATACTGTCTCAACAATCATGTGATGTCCAAAACCTAACTGAAGAACACTCACCTCCTGACCAGTCAGCTTCAGGAGCACTAGGTGGCCTCATATGCAAGACGCTTACATTGTACTTACCACAGCAAACTCAAGACAAGAAAGAATGTCTTCAGTTCAACTGTTTGACTTTACTGGCAGCTCTGCCCAAGCCAGAACTAAGGCCTGCCCAACAAGCCTTAGATGCAAGGAAAAGGAGACAGCTATTAAGTGACAATCTAGTGCTTTTGTTCCAGATTTCTAATTGGTGCCGTTGAGTAAAAACACTCAATTCCCAACTCAAGTATATGGAACACAATCTGAAACTACAAGATTCTTTCCTAACATATACAGCTACAAGTAACAAAACCCTGCTCCTCTCTGGTTTGGCCCAGTAGTTCAAGCCATGGCCTTGTCTTCCTCTTCTGATTTTTCTTTATCACCAACAGACTGCTGACCATCACCTACAAATAACTATGCTCTCACTAAGTACCTCCTGCTTCCGGGCTTTACCTCTTCAAATTAAGCTGGGCCTAGGCACTAGACTGAAACAGGTAAAAGCTCCCACCAATTCACTGGCTAGCCCCGTCTCCACAATACTCCAGCTCATGCCAGCTCTCAGCATATCTGGTCATCAGTGTATTCCACACTTAGAAAAATTATCCAAACTCCAGCTTAACAACTCAGCCCCTTCCCCTCATGTTTCCAAGGCTTCTCTCAGTTCTCTCCCTCCTACAGCTTCTCTTCCCAAATTCTGGCCATTAGCAATATCTTACCACAGGAAGCTGCCTCACAATATTATGCTGACAGAAGAGAAGTGAAATTCCTGTGTCTTCCCAGAGTGTTTTCCTAAGTCTCTTCAGAAAGCCAAACAGTTCCCCACTCAAAAAAAAATCTTGAAAAATGGTTTGAGAGCTTTTAAGAGTATCTATGGCTTGTTAGCTAATATTATGAGAATTAACAAAATAGTACTAAGATATTAATTACAGCATATCAATTTCAATGCTGACCTCAGAGAGGTCAACACAGTACAGTCTGTGTCTAACTCATGCCATCTATCACAATCTCGCTAAGATTCATCCCCGTTCCTTTTGATTGCACTGTGCTCACTAACCAGCTGACAGAAGTTGAAATTCTTTCTGGCTTCTGGCGATGATGAATATTGCTGGTATAATCATTCATGTACAATTATCTATGAAGATACATATTTTTATTTCACTTAGACATAATCAAAAAAGTAAGTTTCGGAATGATAAAGTAACTGTGATGTTTTGAAAAACAGCGGAACCATGGCTTTGCATTTTGCTTTCCTACCAGTAATGTAATTGAGTCCTAATTTTCCACATTGTGCCAATCCCTGTCTGCTGTTTGATTCTATTCATTTAGTGAGTTCATGGTGATTTCTCTCTGGTTTTAACTTCCATTTCCCAAATGAATATCAATGGACTGTTTCTCTTGTGTTTTCTAGACATCTGTCTCCTCTGGAGAAGCACAATATTAAGTATGTTACCCACTTTTAACTAGGTTCTACTGTTAACTAGATACTCTGTTCTAGAGTGCTATTGTTTCTGCTGGTTCTTGATGACATTTAATTACATTTTCCATCCTCTTCAATTTAGTGAACTTCGTAAAATACTCCAGAATATGCTCTGGCATGGTGTACTTGAAAATGTACCTATTTTAAATGTCACAATGAGACATCATTCTGTGTGCTAACTTAGATTTTGAAAGGGGGCCGTGAAGGAGATGTAGTTCAGTAGCAGAGTACTTGCCCAGGCTATTCCCATGCCCTGGATCCAATCTCTAGTACTGAGAGAAACAAAACACAAAGAGTAGCAGCTGGGAAGCCAGTTAAAGCAGGAATGCTTTACAAATGAACCATGTTATCTGTAGTTTATGACTTGCTTGACTTCAAACGTGGCCTTTTGTCACTGAAGAGTGTAGTATCGATAGATGTCAATTAAATAAAACTGTGACCACATTGTTCAAGTCTTGTAGATTATTTCTAACTTTGTCTAAATGTTCTCTCAAAGTATCAAGAAATTGTCCTAAAATGTTTAAGAGTCACTAATTTGACTATTTCTCCTTCTCTTTCACTTCTACTGGTTTTTATTTTTATTTTAAGTGTGTTCTTTTTAATGGATCACATTTTAGAATATATTTGACCTTTTTTTCATTATGAAGCATCTTTCTGTCTTCGGTTTCTAGCAGACAAAGACTACTTAGTCTGATTTAAAGATAGCCCATCCAATGTTCTTACGGTAAATATCCATGGGAACAGCTTACTGCAGCCTTTTACCTGTAAGTCATCTGCATCTTCATATTTAAGCATAGAGCTTGTTTTATATTCTTTTATCCAGTCTGGCAATCTCTAATTTTTAAATGGAGTATGTAGCCCTACACTATACAACAACATAACCACTGGCCACATGTAGTTATTGAAATTTAACTAAAACAAAAATGTAAAAATTTTAAATGTAATACAGCCATGTATAGTCAAAAAAGCTTGCAACAATGCAAAAATAAAACTTCCCATGCAGCCAAGTTTGATTTAGGCTTTTATATTTAATGTAATAAATAACTGAATTTAAGAGGGCCATCTTGACATTGGTCTTACAGTTTTTTATATTTGTTCCAGTTATTTTATTTCACTTTTCCTACATTTTTTAAATCTTTACTGAACTGAAAACAATCTACTACTGTATCTTATCTTCACTACTGTCTCATTAACATTATCTCTTTGTAATACACATAATACACATCTCATAATGGTTTTCACGAGGGAACAATTTCGCCTCTTCGGGACTTCTGGCAGTCTGTCATTATCTACAGCTCTTATCATATTGGTGAACGGAGTGCTACTGGCATCTAGTGGGCAGCAGCTAGAAGTGCAGCTAAGCTTCCAACAGTGATCAGAGCCACACAGCACCTCACAACAAAATGTAGTGCACCTCACAACAAAATACAGTGGTAAGGTTCATAAATCCTACTCTGATTACTAGCTTCCTTCAAGTAAGAATCTTGAATGTGAACATCTCACAATAGTGCCATTCTGTCTCCCTCCCACCTTGCTTTTCCTGACCCATGCTGTTACCTGGGGTTCTCAGCCCCTAGCTAGTCTGATCTACCAGTCTGTGGTCAATTTTCATCATGAAAGGTAGATATTCTGTACGAATTAAGGAATGTGATAAGCAAAGTCTTGTGATACTAGCTTCTCAGTAAGTAAGTATTATAACTCTTAACAGAGAGTACTTGAATCTGAAATGAAGGATCAGGATACACTTGAAGAGATGCCCAAGTCCCCATACTGACACATGATCTAATGTGTGTTTACTTATGCTGCAGCTCCCTCTGTTCTCCAAACATGACGAGGAAACCACAGCCTACTGGACTGACTGGCAAAGTCTGACTCTACAGAGAATGTCAGTAATCTCGTGACCTCTGATACCTAATCCCATTTACTTACCTGCATTTAATTGAAGACATCTGTAAGTGGTGCCACACAAAATGTAACTCAGACTAAGAAATGTCCATAAGGCGAGTCTCCTAAACCTAGCAGGGAAGTGTACATCAGCAGCTACACACAATCACACACAATTGGAAATATAATAGAAATGCACTGGCTGGCTTGACAATGTGATAAAAGCTCTTTTCCCATAAAGCTTAATGAGTGTTATTAGTCGTCATGAATGAAATGCATAAATCCCACAGAGAGAAGTAACTGACTCTCCACACATGGTCCAGTCAAGTGACAATATATCAGATTACTGACATAATTACTATGATCTGACAATTTCATTAGATTCATGTGTCAGTTAAGTGGCTAGGACTTAACAACAAAGGGGCCTGGCCCATGGCTTCTTATGGACAAAGTGAAGCTTAAAGTTGGCTATGCGAGGGGCTGGTGAGATGGCTCAGTGGTTAAGAGCACTGACTGCTCTTCCAGAGGTCATGAGTTCAAATCCCAGCAACCACATGGTGGCTCACAACCATCTGCAATGAGATCTGATGCCCTCTTGTGGGGTGTCTGAAGACAGCTACAGTGTACTTATAATAAATAAATAAATAAAGTTTAAAAAAAAAAAAAAAGTTGGCTATGCGAACTGAAAGTCTCCCACATTTTACTGTCTCTACTGGAATTATTCTTATTTTCTAAAATTAGGAAAGTACCTATCTCTGGCTAATACATAAGCTTAACAGTAAAATTAAACATGTAGAGGCTTCCAGCCTTCTCCTGCCTTGCTTAGGTTTGCCTCTAAGACAGTGTAGTGAAATGGAACCAAATCCTGACTGAGCTCAAAGCTACTGACGGAGATTTGGGGATGGCTGCCATTCAGATGGCAGCATCTGTGGAATTCCAAGCTAATAGTCATTAGAACAGAAGCCTCAGGGTATTTACTAGAGAATCCAGGGAGGGTGAGGATCTTAAATTATTTCATCTTCCTCCTGTATACCCATAAGCCTAATAAAAATTTGTCTTGAAAATCAACTTTGCCAAGATGCAACACATCTTCAAATCACCAAGAAAAGAAAACTAACAGAAAATAACAAGCTATCACTCCATTTTGATCATGATCCTTTACACTTTTTACCCAAAACTACAGATTCCATACACTCAGCCCAGTATTTAGCCAGAGTAGTGACCAGATATTTTAAAATCTTTACTGGTTGGTCCACTGTAGGGTAGTTGGTAAACTCTAAGCCCTTTCTACAACTAATAACATCCAAAGATAAAAAGACAGAGCTTCTAATCTCAAGTAGGCTCATTCAAGCTGAGAAGACAAGAGAGCTAAGTATATTAAAATACAAACAGTAAACTTCATTTGCTGTCAGATGAATACTGTCAAATTATGAATAAAAGTCTGCTTCAACTAGCCTCATTCAGTACACCAACTTCATTCAGTCATCTCTCCATCCATCCACCAACCCATCCATCCGTCCATCCGTTAACCCATCCAAACAAGTATTTACTAAAGCACTGTCTACTATGTACAACTTACTACATTTAATTAAAAATGTTATCATGGAGAAACAAGGTCCTCTTCCCACTTAACTTACATTTAAGAGAAATTTATTGGTGAGACCCATTTAAAAGCATTTTTACAAATGGTCAACATCATCTAAATCAGCAATTCCTAACCTGGGGGTTGTGACACCTCTGGGGGGTCAAATGATCCTTTCACAGGGATCACACTATCATCAAATATCCTGAATATCAGATATTTACATTTGATTCATAACAGTAGTAAAATTACAGTTATGAAGTAGCAATTAAATATTTTATGGTTGGGGTCACATAACATGAGGAACTGTATAGAGTCTCACAGCATTAAGCTTCAACTTTAGCCTCCTTATAAAATCCTACACGTGGAAGCGACACTGCCTAACTTCACTATTTTAGGCTGCATTTCTCATATTACTAATACACAATCACATTATCATTTATCATTTGCACTTAGTTTTCAACTATTTATTGTATTTAATATAACTTTATACAAGATAGCAGAGATTTTTATTGATTCTAAAATATTAAATAATCCTTTTCGTTTTCCTACACTGCCTTGGTTTTCAACAATTTATTCATTTGTATGTGTAAGAGTATTTTGTGTACATGTATGTATAAGTACATTATGCACACTTGTTGCCCAAAGAAGACAGAAGAGGGTCTTGGATTACCTGAAACTGGAGTTATAGATAGTTGTGAGCCACTAAGCAAATGCTAAGAAACAAACCCAGGTCCTCTATAAGAGCAGCAAGTGAGCCATCTCTCTAAGCTCTGAATTACCTTTAGCTACATTTATTTTCATGTATAAAATTAAGTCTCTTTACAGCCAAACAAAATTTTCTAGCCTTTTCTGTCTGATACTTCTTACTTCTATGGTCAGAAAGCATTTCCTCAACTTCAGCAGATAACAGAATGTATACTGTCTCCAAGAATCTTATGATTTATTTCTACCTTACTATTTAAAATTCTGTTTCCTGTACTATGCTCAGTGTTGACCACAAATCACTTCATTAAATTATAACAACCTTGTGTTACTCCCATTTTCAGATTGAAAAGTAGCAGCCCAGAAGAATTAACTTTCCACAGGCCACCCACATCCCCCTCAACTCACAGCCCACCCACATCCCCCTCAACTCACAGCCCAGCACCCTTTCACTGTTATTCTTTGCCTTCATCTTAAGGCTGAAGGATTAGAAAATGTGACTAAACCTGTTGGTACCAACTTCTCTGGTCTGGTCCATTTCCCATGGTGATGATTCAAACTTGCCATAGGTCATCACTCATTATTGAGAAGAATAGCTTCACTTATCAAATGAATACAACATCATAGAACAGAAAAAGGAACTCTCTATGTGTAAAGTGACCAGAGATGGTCTCAGAAGAAATATAAGGCTAGGGGCTGGAGAGATGGCTCAGTGGTTAAGAGCACTGACTCCTCTTCCAGAGGTCCTGAGTTCAATTCCCAGCAACCACATGGTGGCTCATAACCATCTGTAATGGGATCTGATGCCCTCTTCTGGTGCATCTGAAGTCAACTACAGTGTACTCATATAAATAAGATAAATTTTATTTTCAATATTATTTTATTTTTATTTATTATTTATTTATTTTAAAATTAAATATTATTTTTAAAAATAAAATAATAAGAAAAATATAAGGCACCGGGCAGTGGTGGCACATGCCTTTAATCCCAGCACTTGGGAGGCAGAGGCAGGTAGATTTTTGAGTTTGAGACCAGCCTGGACTACAGAGTGTTCCAGGTCAGCCATGGTTATACAGAAAAACCCTGTCTCAAAAAACCAAAAAAACAAAAAAAGAAAAGAAAAAGAAATAAAAGAAAAATATAAAGCTACAGCTCAACCCTAAAAAGGGAGTATGATTTAAAAAGCTGGGAACTGAGAAAGGAGGCTCTTAAAGTGAAATAAACAATAGACGCAAAGAAAGAGGCAAGGCTAAGACAAAAACAAAAATAAATAAATTGGAGTATGAAGGGCTAAGTGTAGCTTAAGAGGAAAATACAAAATATTACAAGATTTCAACAACATAATTCTTTTCACAAATATGTTGCCTCATTTCAACAGACGGCTCAGGGACATTTTAACTTCTAGTGTCATGTGGCTAGTAAGTAAAGAAACAGCTTCAACCCTGGTGAGACTCAAACTCAGCCTCTGTATTCACGGCGCTTTGCTTTTCTTAAGTCTCCACAATCATCTACACACTTTTCTGCAAGCACAGCTCACATGATTCTGATTCTCTGATAATCCAGTTACTTTTTTTTAACCTCACAGTTTATCCCTTTCTGAGTTCTAAATGAGAACCAGGATGAAGACTAAATGAGACGCTATGGAAGCATGGAGAATAGTGCCTGTGTTCTAAGGAATGCCCAGTGCCAGGCAGGTCCTCTGTTCCTCTAGTCTCTTATGCAGGTGAAGCCTACTTGATGATAGCTTGTGCCCATTCAGTTCTGCTGAGGCACAACAGTGACTTAAGCAGGGACAAAGCAACACAGGGTTCACAGAAATAAAGTCTAGGGCTGACTTCTCCCTACTTAACAAGAAAGAAAATATACCTAAAGGAGCAATGACTAGTTACAAAGGTGAACAGTTGCAAAAAAAAAAAAAAAAAAGGCTGTGTCCATCCCATTACTATTATTGAAAAATGTACTGTTTTAAGACAATCACTCCTAAATTATCAAATGCTTGAAAAAAGACTCATGCAGAGTTACTCTACTGGCAATGCTAACATGAAAATTGGAGAGCAATCTCTTACCTCCAATGGTGAGCTGCAAAGGAATCTTGTAAACTGCAGTCCAGTTTGAATAGGATTGATTTCATCCAGTAAGAATGGAGCAGTAAGAAAAACATACAAAGAAAAGTTATTATACAATTTTCCAACAAGAGCATCTGAAGCAAAAGTCTGTACAAAGTTAATGTTTTCTACAATATATAATTCATCCATAGTGCAGACAGTTCAAATCAGCCCATAAGCAGTACCCAACTATTTGAATTAATTTATATAAACCCTAAATATTTGTACAAAAACAAATACAGAACAATTAGTCCTAAAATAGTTCAGCTTTTAAATCTTATCTCACAACCTCTGAACATAATACAACAGCAACAAAATGCTCAGTAAGAGAGGAATCGACAATCTTTCAAATCATAAATGTAAAGCAAGGTTTAGTCAATGTGAAGACAGGTAGAAATACACAATTCAAGACGCAGTGGAGAATGAGAGGAAAAAGTATGATGTCCCTGTACTGTGTACCTCTGCTGCCACACTTACTCTATCATCTCTCTCCTTCCCATATTCCTTCTTTGTTGTTCTGTCGCTCTTTCTCCTACTTCCCTATTACTCTCCTTCACCTCCCTTGGATTAATGACTCATGCATAGGCTGACACAGCACTGCATGTTACTATTCCATGCTGCTTGTCTCTCAGTATGTAACAATTCTAGAGGAAGGGACAGGAACTATTGACAATGTAAACTTTCAGATGTCTCATACATACACATGGCACACACATACACATGGCAGGAAAGTCACATGACGGATATATTTATAGAAGCAACATTCTAAATCCTTTGAGATTCGCTATAATAATCGAATATCCAAGTAATATAAATCCATCTTTCTAAATGTATATTAACTATAATAAGCTTCAGTGACCAGCCTGTTTCCAAGCACTCTTGACTTTCTCTACAACAAAGCTAATTTGTACTCATAAGAAAAAGAATTTTCTGTTCTCTCTGAGACACACATTGAAGAGCTAGGGATATAGCTCAGAAATAAGAGTGTTTGCCCATCCTGTAAGAGGTCTTGGATCTGAGCCCATAACTAGGAAAGGAAGAGACTGAAATTATCAGTAAACTTATATAATGTCTAGGATTTCCTTCTACATCACTGGGGAAAGGTGTAGAGGTATGTAACAGAAGTTGAATAAAGCAAGACTATTCATAGTAAACTATGAGGGTAAAAGAGGAAGACAGAGGGTTCCTTCATATATGATTACCTCCACTCAGTGAATGTTTAGGTTTTCTACAAGAAACTTCCCTTAATACAATTTTTTAAAAATATCAGCTACATCCCCCCCAAACTATACAAATATACTCCTAAAATAACACAGGGTATATCAAAACTACTAGTATCAACTAGGCTCTAGACTATAAGATGTATTAAAATACTGATACCATAAAATTGTTCTTCAACATCAAACACAATTCTATTGATAAAACTTTTCTGAAAATATAAAGTATACCGAAATGCTGTTTTCATAATGCTGATATGACACAATTTTATAAAAATGCAAATTTTATGGTCTTGGGTCCTCCCCCATAACAGAAAGTGCAAGTTGAAATGCTAGATCATCTTATCAGTGGAAAAAATGGGGAATAATAAATTTGTATTCTCTTTGCTATTTTAAGGTTTCTATGCTTTACTACTATATGTCTATGTCACCTACGTTATATGCATGCCTTTGAATTTGTAAGCAGCCCAGCCTAGGTTTAGTAGCAACTGATACCTCAAACAAGAAAGATAACAGTCACTTTAAATAACAAACCGAGAACTATGAAAATACTATCTAAGGAAGCTAATGTCTTCTAGAGGCCAACAATTTTCTCTCTCTCTCTCTCTCTCTCTCTCTCTCTCTCTCTCTCTCACACACACACACACACACACACACACACGTATGCATGCATACATTCGTACAGACAGCATAGCATGCATATTAACATTAGTGATACCAAATTTCAAAATTTTGAACTGCCAAAATATAAAATATGTAAAAGTTTTCAACCTTGAAGCAGCAAAAGCAGAGTTCACAAATATACACACTATTTCTATGCCATGAAAAAGACTTCAGAAATGCTTCCTTTCCATCAGTATGAAGGAAAAACCTGTTTGTTCCATTTCAGTCAGTTAATCTGAGAAGCCCTAAAAAAACTATACAGGTTATGTTCTCAGTACAAATGTTGATATCTTGAACAATAATTGACAAAATGACCTTTGTATATCCACTAAGCAAGACTAACTACAGAAACAGGTTCCTTTCAACAAATAGCATCATAACAACAGGTCAAGGTAAGAAAATGACTAAGTTCAATTTTATTGTGAAATTAAAACTACTAAACATTTAAGTCCTTTAAAATAAATTACTATGGCCACAGAAAGTAACCCATATTAACAGCTCAATGCCAATTCTAACATGGGTATATTCACGCTAGTTAATAGTTTATAAGATCTTACTCAAAATATTCAGTCCTGTTGAGAAAATAAACATTTTTACCATGTTGTATAAAGTGCCTTACTGTCTTATAGATAAAAATATACTTCATCACTCCAGAAACAATAGGATGAAAAATATAGTCACCTTCCATATTAATCTATATTTTTTTCTGAAAAAAAAAAATCTTAATACAATTGAAGTCAGGCATAACTTAACTGGCGATTTAGCTTTTCAATCATAGACGTGTAAATTTTAAGTAAATAATAAATTTAATTCACTTAATCGTGTATAAAATTTTAACTGTCAACTATCTTAAATTTAAAAATTTGTATTTTGTAATTAGTTGCATACATGTGTGCATGTGTCTCCCCTGGAGCTGGAGTTACAAAAGGTTCTGAGTGCTGGGCGGTGGAGGCGCATGCCTTTAAATCCCAGCACTTGGGAGGCAGAGGCAGGCGGATTTCTGAGTTTGAGAGTTTGAGGCTAGCCTGGTCTACAGAGTGAGTTCCAGGACATCCAGGGCTACACAGAGAAACCCTGTCTCGAAAAACCAAACCCCAAAAAAAAAAAAAAAGGTTGTGAGCAACCCCACATGGGTGCTGGGATCCAAACTCAGGGTCTGGAAAAGTAGTACACTCTCTTAACCACTTGTGTACTGTGTATTTAAAAGCTGAGCTCTGTGCCCATCCAGACTGCAACTTGATCTTGGGGCACCGTATAAACCTACGTGCTGTAAAGAATACCCCCCATTCCCTAGTCTCTGATTAATAAAAGGCTAGGGCCTATGACTGGGCAGAAGATAGAGGAAGGCAGGACTGGAGTAGAGGGTTTTCAGGTATGAAAGAACACACAAGAGGAAGAAGAGAGAAGGAGGAGGAGGTCACCAAGAGGCAGGATGGACCATGAGCACATGTCCAAAGGAAGCTTGCACTGGGAACACACATAAAACAGAGCAGGACTCGGGTGGCAAATTATAGCTCAGAACCTGCTCAGCACAGTGCAGCTTGTAACTAAAATACTAGGTTTCTATCTCTTTTATTTGAGAGCTAAATGGGAAAGAGAGACAGAAACTTCCAATAAAATAACATCAACAATTATGGTCTATATTTAAAATTCAACATACAATGTATCATTTCTAATTTAAAATTCCTTTAAACTTCTAAAAAGAAAAAAGGAAAGAAAGAAAAAAGAAACAAACAAAGGAAGAAAGAAGAGGAAGAGGAGGAAGAGGAGGAGGAAGAGAAGGGAGGGAGGGAGGGAGAAAGGGAGGAAAGGAGGGAGGGAGGGAGGGAGGGAGGGAGGGAGGGAGGGAGGGAGGGAACAAAGAAAATGTTTACATCAACATTTGTTTTTCCTAGCAACTGGTTCACCTTGCACCTTGCTTGGGAAGAGGCATTCTGATTTCTAATCCTGGTACCCACTACCCTATCCATCACTGGTAGCCTGCCTCACACCACCTTCTAACAGTTCTAGAGAGTCAAGTAATGCTTATACTGATTTCCTAACTAGTACTCCAAGTGCAAATTGTCCTCCGAAGTATGTTACATTTAGAAGATTCCTTCTTGTACTGAGACTTGTTACTTCTTTTGAATGAGGAAAAGAAAGAATAGAGAAGTACACACTTCTAATTTTGTCAAAAATACAGTCAAATTATTATCAACTATTTTATCTTTGTACTAAAACTTTTCAACAGATAGATCCGTTAATGTTCTTGAAATGCTAACTGCTTAATATGGAATCATGGTTTAAATTCTGTTGTTTTAAAGAAAATACTGAACATTAAAATGCAATTTTTATAAAGATAAACCGCATTAAAAACTTTTTTTTTGAGCCATGTATAATGATACATGCCTTTAAATCCCAGCTCTTGGAAAGCAGAGGCAGGTTGATTTCTTGTGGGTTTGAGGCCAGCCTGGTCTACAGAAAGAGTTTCAGGATAGCAAGAGCTACATAATGACATCCTATCTCAAAAAAGGCAAATTAATCAAAAGAAAGCAGTATTTTTCCAAAACAAAGAACAGCAGTGAGCTGTCTTGATCCAAGTGCAATTCCAGTCCGGTAACTGTTCAGATCAACTTCCCAGAATCCCCTCGTGTTAACAAGAAGGCATCTCTACTGCTCATTGACCCTTGACCTCTTCCTTATTACATGGTCTATACTGTCTCCACTTTAGATGATTTTTAAAAATCATTTTTTAGAATTTTATAATGATTAATCTGAATCAATCTCAGGGTAAAATCCTGAGTTCTCTTAGGATTTGGAAGTTTTAATTCAGACACCCTTCTACATTGTGCTGAGTCGCACTGTAGACTCCTTTCTAATGCCCTACAATTTATATTCACACTATCTTACGCTGGCTGTTTTCAGACAGGATACAATTTTTATGCTATGAATGTAGCTCTCATAAATTCCAATTCTTAAGAAATTTAATTCAACAAAGGAACAAAGTTGTATACTATACAGAAAAAAAAAAATTCTTTGGGAGCAACCTAAAGACACAAGCCAAGTAAGTGTCTTTTAAAAGTCTCTCAAGAGAAGCAGAGTCAAATCTGTATATAATAGTGAGTCAAAACTAAGGTCTGAAAACAACTAGTTGTTCAGTCTATTAAGAAAAGAAAAAGTCTGGAGAGATGGCTCAGTGGTTAAAAGCACTGGCTTCCAAACTGTCTGTAACTCTAATTCCAGGAGATTTGATACCCTTACAGTAATGCACATAAAATATAATTAGATAAATTTTTTAGAAATAATAAAAATGTTAAAAAATGATTCACTAAGTTTATGTTACATATATTCTCTAATTCATATGTCAACAATTAGTTGAAAGATTAATCATGTATACTACATTCTGACCAGAACTCTGCACAAAACAAACCTCAATGAATCTTAAATGATGACAATGAAAATCTTTACATTGTAATGCATTAAATACTGGTGGAACTGGGATATCTATATGCTCATCTGATTCACTTAAATCACTGTGCCTCTGGTTTGTTTGTTTGTTTGTTTGGCTGGTTAGTTAGTTGGTTGGTTTAGTTTTTCAAGACAGGTTTTCTCTGTGTAGCCCTGGCTATCCTGAACCTCAATTTGTAGACCAGGCTGGCCTCAAATTCATAGCAATCCTCCTGCCTTTGCCTCCTAAGTGCTGGGATTAAAAGCATGTGCTATCCCAATCCAGCTGTTTTTCTTTTGAATCTGTAAACCAATTTCAGTCAAACCACTGTCCCAAGTTGGTGCCCCATGAATTCCAGACACCAGATCCACTTCAGTGATTCCAGGTCTAAGTAAATTGATAAATTCTTCCAGCTACAGGTGCCTTTCCTCAACTTTGCCTTACCTCAATTACAAGGAATCCTGATAGTTTAAGGACTCTGGACTCCCATGTTTATAAAAATCTTTACTTTCATTTAATACGGTGTTTGTAAAGTTACATCATAAGAACCTTGTGCTTGCTTTCAATTTCATGTAAGCTATAGCAATACTGCACAGAACCAACTCTCCACAAAACTTCAAGAAACACTGGTCCTTGCCAACTAACTCAATTATTGGAGGTTGGAAAAGTAGCTCAGCGATTAAGAGCACTAGCTGCTCTTTCAGAGGACCTGGATTCAATTCCCAAAACCCACACGATGGCTCACAACCACCTCTAACTCCAGCTCCAGGAGATCTAATGCCCTCTTGTGACCCCTAGAAATGTCAACCATGCATGTGATACACATATATACATGCAGGCAGAGTAACCAAACACATAAATATAAAAAGAAACAGAAAGTCCTTTTCTAAAGCCAGTGAGGTTGTTCAGCCGGTAAAAGAGCCTAGGCGACCATGAAGTCTACAACCCAAGTCTGATCCAAATGGAAAGAAAGCTAACTGCAACTACTTGTCCTCTAACCTCCATGAAAAAACACATAAAATAAATTAAAATATAACCTAAAATTTTGTTTTAATGAGTTCTGGTTTCGACCCAATGATATCTTTCAAGAGAATCCTGGTATTAACAACACTTGGGATTTACAAATGGGCCAACAACCACAGGAGAAACTAACTATAAAATGCCTCTTGAAAGATTCTGGTTATCTGTGCAAAATGATTAAAATTATTCTACAGTAGTTAACCACTGAATGGTAGTATACTGATCAAAAAAAAAAAATCAAGCCTTTTAGCATGTAGCAAAGGTTCTATCATTTATGCTGAATGGTGACTATAGGAGAATTAACATATATAAAAATCAATATACTGTATAGCTAAGATTTATGTTATCTTTAAAAGGAAATTTTCTTTCTCTAAATTTGTCTTAGAGAGGCTTCAAAAAAAATCAGTAAAACCATAGATTCAGTGAGAGAGCCTCTCTCAAAGCATACGGTGGAGTATGAATGAAGAAGATACCCCACATCAAATTCTGGCCTATACACATACACATGCACAATCATACAGAGAATTCAAGCTGACCTTGAAAAATAAGATACCTTACAAAAATCAGAATAATATAAATTGAGGATAAGCAGAAGATACCACAAAACCTACAAATCAAAATTAGCATTTGTTGCTATTCATTTTCTTAATTGACTGTCAGTCTGACTGGAGTAAGATGAATCTCAATATAGCTTTAATCTGTATCTCTCTGATGGATAGTGAAGTTGGAACATTTTTCATGTTTATTGGCCATCTGTATTTCTTTTTTCACAAACTGCCAGCTCCTGAGCCTATGTTTTGATTACGTTGTTTGTTTCTATATTGTTTAGAGTTTTTTCTATATTCTAGATATTAATTCTCTCAGATGAATCTCTCCCACTCGATGGACTGCCTCTTCATTCAATTAACTACTTCCTTTGCTGTACAGAGCTTTTTATCACGAGGTCCAATTCATCAATTGTTGGCCTTATTTCCCAGGCAACTAGGATCCTATGCAGAAAGCCCTTTTTAAAAAATTATATTTTTATTTATTTTATGGATATGAGTACACTGTCATGGTTTTCAGACACATCAGAAGAAGGCATCGGATCCCAAGGTGGTAGTGAGCCACCATGTGGTTGCTGGGAATTGAACTCAGGACCTCTGGAAGAACAGTTAGTGTTCTTAGTCATTGAGCCATCTCTCTAACTCCCAGAAAGCCCTTTCCTATGCCTGTATCTTGAAGTGTTTCCTCTAATAGTTTCTAATCTGCATCTCTCTATTGCTTTAACAGTTTCTCTAGTAGTTTCAGAGTTACAGGTCTTACATTATAATCTCTGATCCATTTGGAGTTGTTTGCTGTGAAGGGTAAGAGAAAATCTAATCTCATTCATTTTGTTAACAAAGTTGTCATTTCTCCAGCATGTATTTTTGCATCTTTATATAAAATGAGATGATTTTAGCTTGTGTGGTTGCATGTAACCTTCTGTTCTGTTCTGCAGATCAGCTCAAGATATTACTTACTTTCATACATACATAAACACACACACACACACACACACACACACACGCGCGCGCACACACACACACAAACTAGTGAGCCACCCTGTGGTTGCTGGGAATTAAACTCAGAACCTCTGGAAGGACAATCAGTGCTCTTAAGTGCTGAGCCATCTCTCCAGCCCCAGCTTAACCTATTTTTGTGCCAGTATCTTACTGTTTGGTTACTATGCCTCTGTAATATAACTTGAAATCATCAATATTCTTTTGTCTTAGGACTGCTTTGGCTATCTTCATGCCTTCAAATGAATTTGAAGATTTTTTTTTCCCCATTTCTATGAAAAACAGTGCTGGAATTTTGATGGGGACACTATCACTGCCACAATTTTAATTCTTCTAACTTATGAACTTTATGACTCACAGTACTTTCTTCAGATTTTTTCATCAATGTTTTAAAACTGTCATTGCAGTGGTTTTTCTATGCTGGTAGGAATGAAAACTAGTCCAGTCTCTGTGGAAGTTAATAAAGACTTTTCTCAAACTAGAAATACAGAGGCAGGCATGGTGGCATATGCCCGTATTCAAGCACTCAGAACATAAGAGGTAGGCAGGTCTCTGAGTTTTATACTAGCCTCATCTACAGAGCAAGTTCCAGGACAGACTAGGCTATATAGAAAAATTCCTGTCTTTAAAAAAAAAACACCACGACAAAATCCTACAAGAAATACATTTGCCACATTTATATAAAGGACTTTTATATAAAAGAAACATATGGCAATGACTCTTGGGCATCAGCACTGATTGCAACACTAGTTTAAAGTTCATTTTTATTTCTTAGCTAAAATGTGTAAGACTATGCTTTATTCATTGAGGTATCTTTCTATCATAGTGACAGAAACACACAAGAAATTAAAATGTTCATATGATTTGGTAAATAAAAGAATCACATTCCTCTATAACCCAGGGGAAATATGGGAAATGTTCTAGATGTAAATTTTTTGAGCTATTTCAGAATGACTGCCACATAAAAATCCAGAAATAGATGCACCAATATTTATAAACCAACACAAATATAGATTCTCTTGTTGGACATACTTTAAGGCAGAATTATACTCTGGATAAGTATTATTCTTTAATTTTATAATTACCAACTAAAAGAAAACCAACTTTTAAATCATGCAAGCAGTTACCTAAAATTATTTGGCATACCAAATAAACAACTCCAGCAAAAACCCAAACCTTCCTTGTTTAGAGCAGGTATCAGTAGGAATTATTGCTCACTTGACAAGCTCCTCAGATTTAATGGGGAAAGCAGACCTAAATAGAAAGCCTAAAAACAAATGGCACTCACAGCAAGACCACTCCTATCACATGAACTTTCACTCACTAAAATGTGCATAATTCCTTGTAGGTAAATTTCTCAACACTCAGAAAATTAAAAGCAGCTTTTACTTATTAAAGGAAGACAACTGTCAAGAGCTCTAGACATCATTCAAATTTTCCTTTTTCTTCCTGAAATATTTACAATTTGGTAAAAACTAAATTTCTCTCCAGCTGTAAGCTGTTTCTTAAAAACTGCCAATTCTGAAACTCATTCACTGGACGAAGCTCCCTCACCTCTGTGTTATAGGATCACGGCTGGGTGCTGTGCCTTTCTTCTGGCTCTGGCAAGACAATTTCTAAGTTGGAATAACAAGATAAAGTATATGACTGACTAACCCTATAGAGCTAATTTATCAAAAGAACTAGCCCAAGTCTAAGCAAGTTCTACCATCAGATGAAACCTAGAGAGACCTATTCTTCCTTCTCCAGTTCTAAGGAAAGAAAAGAAAACTAGTGGTACTATTCACATGTTTCCTGTGGTGTAACAGGATGAGTCAAAATAGCATAAAAATTCCTTACGTGTTGATGAATTTTATTTTCTCCCTTTCGGAAAAAATTAATACTAAAGTTCAAAACTCGAGCTGGGAGTTTAGCCCAGCTGAAGTATATGAGGCCCTGGGTTTGAGTCTCAATCCTGAAAAAAAAAAAAAAGGAGTGATCATTTAATAAAACAGAAAACATGTGGAGCAGAAGACTCATGTCTTTGCTCCTGATCTTCCTGAGAAAGCCAGGGAGCTCTGGTCAAGTGAGTAAGCGGGAGAACAGGCTGTTTGTAAGAAACAGCTGGGGAGAAAGGTCAGTGGCTGCCAGATTGTAACCCCTCAGGAAAAATCAGTGGTCTTAATATTTGTGATATCCTGATGACTCCTTATAGGACAAATGTACATCATCACCAATCCACATCCTGGGGTCAGACACCATTACAAGGATGATCTTACTTTCTTCCCTCCTCACAATAAACACTGTTGTATTCCCTCCTCCATGCTGCACAAAAGGAAAGTTAACAGCAAAAACAGCTGACAGGAAACAAGTGGAGGGCTACGGTTTAAGGCAGAAAACTGATCAGCTGGTACCTCACCCTTGGTTCTCCTCGGCCCGCCAGAGCTGACTCCCGCAGCTATTCTCAGAACGCCAATGAGCATCACAGCACATGCTCCACCATCAATCTCTCTCATAAATGAATAAATGTAATCAACTTAAAAAAAAGAACTGCCACCCCTTTCATACCAAACAAGTCATTGCACATCTTTCATTCCATTTCATTCCTCAACTTTCAGAAATAACAGAAGTGCCCAGGTTACTTGCAGCAGTTACTGTGCTTGTACTTAATAAGTTAAACCTAACTAGTGCTCAGGCATAGCACTGCTCCAGAACTTCAGATACTCAACCAAAGACCAAACCCCTAAGAAAACAATGTGACAGCTAACATGAAGAAACAAAACAGTATCTGGGGGCTAGAGCTATGTTCTTTGGTTAGGAGCATGTACTACAATTGCAAGACCGGAGTTCAGATTCTCAAAACCCACTTTAGATGGCTCACAGCTGCCAGTAACTCCAGCTCCAGGGTGTCTGAAACCTCTGGCCTCAGCCACAGTGTGCCTGCATACCCACACATCTACAAAGGCACATCTACATCATTTAAACAGAGTAAATATTCTAAACTGTTTTATTTAGGGGGCTGAAGAGATGGCTCAGCGGTTAAGAGTGACTGCTCTTTCAGAGGTCCTGAGTTCAATGCCCAGCAACCAAATGGTAGCTCACAGCCATCTGTAATGGGATCTGATGCCCTTTTCTGGTGTGTCTGAAGACAGCTACAGTGTGCTCATATCCATAAAGTAAATAAATCTTAAAAAAAAAAAATGTTGCCGGGCAGTGGTGGCGCACGCCTTTAATCCCAGCACTTGGGAGGCAGAGGCAGGCGGATTTCTGAGTTCGAGGCCAGCCTGGTCTACCAAGTGAGTTCCAGGACAGCCAGAACTACACAGAGAAACCCTGTCTTGAAAAACCAAAAAAAAAAAAAAAAAAAAAAAAAATGTTTTATTTACCGAAACATCTCTCAAGCATCTTTTTCCAAAAATTTGGTGGCCTGGTTTTCAAGCTAATAACTAGTATTTCTAAACTACGTTTCTATCTACCTTTTCTGAAATAACCCTGCTAACCTGCAAACTACTACTTCATTATGCTTGTTTAATGACTATCTCCGACCACTCCCAGTCTTACTCTAACAACGAAAGCTCTGCCAAAGCAAAGGATCTTTATGTGATTTTTCAGAGTTTCTAACTGTACTAATGCCTTTGAAACAGCACCTTACTAGGAGGTACACAATACATGTTCTAACAAATATATCAAAAAAATTAAAAAGGAAACAAATTTGAATACACAACAACTAATACAAGAACTGAAAGAAAGAAAGAGGTTAAGAGGTGACACAGAGCAGTAATTTTGTTGGAAAGAAAATGGTAGGAGCACAGGGATACTGAACTATAGCAAGAGCAAAATAGCCCGGCGGTGGTGCCGCATGCCTTTAATTCCAGCACTTGGGAAGCAGAGGCAGATGGATTTCTGAGTTCGAGGCCAGCCTGGTCTACAGAGTGAGTTCCAGGATAGCCAGGACTACACAGAGAAACCATGTCTCAAAAAACAAAACAAAACAAAACAAAAAAGAGCAAAATAATACTCCTAAAGACATGAAAGTCACTATCAACTGGCCACATCCTGCTAACTGTTCTGTCTGAGAACAGACAAGAACAAAATATACTATGGGAGGACTGTCATTTTCAATTTTCAGAGAACATAGAATGCTTCAATTATTTGGAAAATTTGTTGAGTTCAATACTTCATTCATTGATGTTGATTATTCTATATTAATTATTTACGCCAACCTCAACCTTCTAATATGCCAGCCCCATGGTTTTACATAAAAAGTACTAACTTTCCTACATGTTACCCTGTACTAACCATTTGTGGTTTTTTGGATAAATTCTTTAATTCTCTATTATATGTAAGAAAAGTTTAGCTACATATAATTATGAAGATCTTCTTATCTCTAATGTTATACATGATGCTGACTTGTGATCTAAGACAATGTTTAGGAAATTTTAAGCAATAGAAATTGTAAAAACAAATGTTTCCTGAACTAGCTTGAACTCCCTTTCCTTGTATCTTCCCCAAAAATATTAATAAACAATATGCTGAAAATTCAAAAGTAGCTTTGAAACAATGAATTTAAGTAAATGTTAATTCAATTCTTAAATGTTAAAAATAAAAGCCTTTGGCAATTTAACTACTATCAGTAGCAAATTCTTACAGCTTATGATGGGCTACACCATACCACTGAGTCCTGACTTTGGACTTGCTCATAAAAAGCATTTTTTTATTATTAAATTACCTTAGACTTCTACTATATTGAAGTTAACTCAGGTTTTAATTTTTTTTTTTTTTTTTAGATGTCATGGGTATAGCTCAAAGGAAGAGTACATGCCTAGCATGAGATCCTAGCTTCAATCCCCTATGTCTTCCCCAAATTTAAGACACTCAGATCCCACCATCATAGAAATTCAGCTAATTATAAGCTAGAGTTCAGTATCTATACAAGCAGTATGTGACCACATGTGATTTGTCTCTGCATAACTGACAGATGTTCAGTCTTTGATATATTGGATAACTAAGTTTTAAATACAATAGAGTAGAACTACTAAGAGAAAAGGAAGCTGAAAGCTCTTCTGGGTTAGATAACATGGAGACCTTTAAATCACTGACAACAGGATAAACTGCTTGTACTTGCACTTTACTTCCTCAAAGCAAATTATATCTAGCAAACACGAACAGCATTTTTCATTCTCCTGGGGCTGCAAACACCAAGCTACATACCACACAGGAAGAACACTGGAAAAGGGAACAGCAAAGGTGTTTCAGGCCTGGAGGCTCGAGGAGACAGCAAATCAACACTCCACCAGATACTTTTCTGTCTGATGGTCAGAAAGGAACCAGAGAGACCTCTTCCAGTCTTGCACACTGGCTGCCCAATCATGAGTACTTGACTATGAATAGTTTTCCCTTAAGTAAGTATTCTCAGAAGTGAAGGTCTACTTACATGCCAGTTTTCCAGCCCCAAGGCATTATATAAAATTAACTGTATAAAATATATTTTTATTTTACATAAAATACAATTATAAACAATTATATAAAACAGAAATTAATCTTTTATAATTATAAATTATACTTAAATTATATAAAATATAACTGATTTATAACAAACATACATGAAACTTGTGTTAACAGTAACAGAATGGTACAAAAGGGGACTAGACAAAAGAAACTAGAGCCACGGAAATGACACTTCTTTATCTATAAGGAATAAAGTTAGTATATATGGATCTGAAGTAGACCCAATAAAATAAAATCCATGGGATACATTCTAGATTAAGCACTTTTATAGATTCCTTTATGTCTCAAAATTTAAACAAAAAAATCTTAAAAGGATTTTAGATATCATACAAGAAACAAATCATGTATTACAAAAGCAAGCAGTAAAAACATTCAGAAGAACGAAATGACAGATACACAGAAATGAAAAATGCAGGTAAAAATCCATCAAGTTTTCTGGGCTCTGCCCTGAGACGCCCCATTCTTGAATACTGATTTCCTCCATATATCCACCATCATGGTGACTTTACCCCAGACAGGATCTTAGAAGATCCAGCATGCTAGTAATCAGTCCCTCCTCCTCAAGACTTGTGGTTCGGGGCTGAAGAGATGGTTCAGTGGTTAAGAGCACTGACTGCTCTTCCAGAGGTCCTGAGTTCAATTCCCAGCAACCACATGGTGGCTCACAACCATTTGTAATAAGATCTGCTGCCCATTTCTGGTGTGTCTGAACAGCTACAATGTACTCAAAAAAAAAAAATAAATAAATCTTACAAAAAAAAAAAAAAAAAAGACTTGTGGTTCAGGTGAAGAGCCTCCACCACCCACTAATTTTTAGTTCCTCACTGTCCCAGCTTCTGTGACTGGCCCCAGGATTAGAATATACAACATCTTTGTAACTTCAGGAAAGCTGAAGCTATCAGGAAAGAATCCTGTTGCTTTTTAAAAGCTGAGGTCTAGACTGTTAGAATGAGGAGCCCTAAAATAACAATATTCATTCTCCTACCAGCATGAGTCAGTCTGCAATTAAACAACTGTAGAGAAAACTGGAGCTGGAAGACAATGAGCTAAGATACAGCCCTGATATTTCCAGGAGGAATAAAGCTAGTTCTGAATTATATATACAAGGAAAAGTCTCTTGCTTAAAAAAAGAAGTATCACTTCAAGAACTAAACTATAGTAGAATGCTTGCCTATCATATACAAAGTTCAATATCCAGCACCACAAGAAAAAAAAAAATCAGTTCAACTTTGGTTTCTTCTGCCTACCAAGATGATTTTTCTTAAGTACTAAAGTATTCTATACATGTTTTTAATTCTTCCTAGATTGTTTTAGCTCATTATCAAACAGTTTTAGTAAGTAAAGATATATACTAAAGTACTTACAAACAAAATGGTACAGTGGCTAAGATTTGGAACAAAATAATCCAACATAATAGCAAAGAACATGAAAAGGGAGTCAAAAATAAAGATGGCAGCACGTTGAGAACTGCTGAATGATTCAGGGCATTTAGGTGTTTTGTGCTTCCAAAATAACTTGTAAAAAGTCTTGCTCCTAACTAAAACTGCAGAGCTTACTCATTTTCTCTACTGTCTTACATAGCTAAGTGTTCCTCAAGCATCCTGTGTACTTCAGCCTCCGTACTGTTGAGCATGGTTGAACTGCTGCCAAGAACAGCCCTCTCTTCTTCAGGCCAGACATACTCTTACCCATCTGCCCATCCCTGACTCAATGTCACCTCTGCACCTGTCGGTTCCTTTATTCCAACAGACCTCTATCCCACTGTATAACAGTAGAATCTCTCACTCATTTAAGAGCCACAGCCTGAGAAACAGAAGACCCCCAACAAGTGCTTGTTAGATGATATTCTATACAACAATCTCAACAGGTCTGCTTCTTCCACCTCAAGGTATAGTCAGTAAATGTCTGCTGACTTAGGCTGCAGGACAAAACACTAATAATGCTGCATTCAGATGCCTGGTGGAAAAACTTTTTGAACTTACAATTATTTTTATTAAAGGATTCAAAATGCAAGGTATGAATCTTTTCCACAAAGTTCAGTAAGAGATACTCAAAGAGTCATCAATCAGCTCTACTTAATAGTCAAGATATATCATGCTTCTTTACAACCTTGTCAGTACACGGGAAAAAAATGTTTAAGAAACAGTACCTCAGACTTTCCACATAAAACAGGTGCATCCTGGTGTATAGCCACTTGATACTTGGTATATAAAGAAAGGGACTGGTTGAAGGATGACTTGAACTCTGGGTCCTCAAAGGAGGCAGGTACTAGCCTCACCTTCAGAGCAAGGAAAATATAAGCCAATGCTATTGAACCAACTCTACCTGTTGACACACTTCTGAAGGTGAGGCTAGAGGAAGATCTCTGCAAACCACTTCCAAAGTTCAGCCCTTGGGTTTGTCACAAAGCAGCAGGAATGGAATGGAGTGGCACAGGTCCAAGCGCCAACTTTCTACCAACATTCAGACAACCTTAAACTCACAAGAGCCAGACGATTTGTTTCTACTTTGGTTTTTCTCTATTCACCAGCAGTACTATCACATACACTAATGGCTACCGCTTTGAACTGGTCTCAGCCAGCACTTCTGCCACCTCTACTGAAGGAAGTGCTTTAGGCTTTTTTTCATTCCCAGATGTTTTGTTTGTTTGTTTGTTTGTTTTTCAAATTATCTGCTATATAAAATTGTAAGTGGACAAGGAGTCTATTAAAGACCTCTACCTTCTTCCTTTTCCAGTCCATCTCTTTTATATATGGGTATTCCATTAATAAGGGAAAACTGAGCTGCTATGAACTCTCTAGATGACTTTCAAACATGGATGAAGCATAGCAACACACCAGGTCAAATGCACCTTCTCATGGGTATTTAACTTGAAGCTACATGACTGATTTGTAAATAAATATAGATAAATACACAGCAGCTTTGAATAAAGACAACGTGGCATGACTTTCCACTTTCAAACTCTGTATGACTGGCACTTAACACATAATGATAGTGAATTCACATTTACAGAATGTCCACTCACTCGGTCTTATCTTTGTGCAGTTATGCTACAAATTGGATATAAGCAAAAATATAGTACAATTATACCAAAATCTCATACTTGGCCTGCTGACCTGGCTCACAGTTGGCTTATCAGGTGGATCCTTGTGAATAATCATCTGGTAACGTTTATAGACCTGGTAAGACTCCTGAAATGTGGCTTTGAACTGAGGACTTGGTGGAGAAGATCTTACCACCCTCACCTTCAGAAGGAGTTAAAAAACAATGTTTATTAATTCATTCACTGATTCAATTCTACAGAATATGCACTAACAGACATGCTCAGTCAAAAAACCATGTTTCAAAAAATATTAAAGCATAGACATGTATTTTAACATTAAAAATCAGCTAAGTTAGCAAATGAAGAAAAGGTTATTGCTACAATCTACAGTTTACTTATAGAATGCAAAAGAAGATCCCCTCCAAATTTAAGCCTCACCTCTGACAAATTAAAAACATCTATCTCTACTGTAAACTGACAGGTTCCTCTTACCTGTGATAACACAAACACTCAAATTTTAGCCATCCACAACTTACTAAAAGTCAGTCAGAAACACTAAAAATGGGCTGGAGAGATGGTTCAGTGGTTAAGAGCACTGACTATTCTTCCAGAGGTCCTGAGTTCAATTCCCAGCAACCACATGGTAGCTCACAACCATCTGTAATGGTATCTGATGGCCTCTTCTGGTGTGTCTGAAGACAGCTACAGTGTACTCATATATATAAAATAAATAAATCTTTAAGAAAGAAAGAGAGAGAAAGACTAAAAACTGTAAATATACCTTTAGGTACCTTTATTCAGCTCTAAACCTACAACTGTGTAACTATGAGAGGAAATTCTCACAAAGTGTGTGCATGTCACCGTAAAGTTAAATGCACTATTATATTTCCTTTACAATTATCTTACAATGTCAACATCTCGGACAAATAACCAAAGCTTTCAGGACCTTAGATGAGGATAAGCAAAAATGGTAACTCTGCACAGGACTTGCTAACATTTATCTTAACGTTAATTACTAACAGTTAAGATGCATTAGTAAAATATCAGCAAAAGGAAATTAAATGCAATACAATGAGGACATAATGGGGCATGTCATGTTGGCAAAGAAACGAGTGACACCCAGTGGATACAAATCCCTCACATCCTGGGTACTACCATATTAAAAACGTAAATGCTGAGACCAACAGAACTGTTACTTGAGGTGTGACTGATTCACTGACTACTCTACTTATGATCAAAGGATAAAGGCCCCTTTGTATCTTAAGTAGTATATTCAATTCTCTACAATTCTGGAAGGAAGAGAGTTAATAGCAGTAACTAAGTAACAAGTAGTTGTAATAGTCAAAGTTGTTAAAATTTGTCTGATAAAACCTCTATAACAAAACTTTTAAAATATCTATGTGTCTGTGTGTGTGTAGTGCATACTAATTGTAGTGGCAAGCTGATTGTAACTCCACTGTTTTACATATTAAGGCCTCTCAATGAACCAGAAGCTCACCATTTTGGCTAGGTAAATTGGCTAGCTAACAAGTTCTGAGATCTGGCTGCCTAAACCAACCAAAACTGAGGTTAGAGGCACACACAGCCATGAATACATGGGAGCTAGGGATTCGAACTAAGGTCTTCACTCTTCCCCACTGAGCCATCACTTCAGCCCCATTAAGATTAGCATTAATGGCCTTGGATATTAAGCTACAAATTCAAATCATGCATGAGAATATGTTTACATCATTATGGCTAATGTCTTTTAAAATTTTAATATATAATTAATATTGAAATTTTTAATTTGTTTTGAAATATGAAAGTTTGAGAAAAATGAGAATTTGGCACAAAAAATTTTTTTTAGCTAAACTGGCTGGGATATCTTAATGAGGAAGGATTTGGTAGTTGTGCTGGCTAATTTTATGTCAACTTGACACAAGCTAGAGTTATCTGACAGAAAGGAACATCAACTGAAAATAACGTTCCTATAAGATCTGGTTGTAGGGCATTTTTTTTTTTTAATTAATGATTGATAAGAAAGGGTCCACCCCATTGCAAGTGGTGCCATTCCTAGGCTGGTGCCCTGAGTTCTGTAAGAAAGGGGGCTGAGCAAGCCATGGGAAGAGCCAGTAAGCAACACCCCTTCACAGCCTCTGCATCAGCTCCTGCCTCCAGGTTCCTGCCCTGCTTGAGTTCCTATCCTGATTTCCTTCAGTGATAAACAGTGATGTGAGAAATGTAGCCAAATAAACCCTTTCCTCTCCAACTTGCTTTGTGGTCATGATGTTTTATCACATCATGTATAAAATGTTAGACAGTAGTATAAGTTAGTACAGGTTTGAATATATGGCAACAGTGCTACCTCGATCAAAACCTAGATTGAAATAATGATGATAAAACCAATTTGCTTATTAAGTTCTAGTTTTTTAATATCTAAATTATCTTTTACCATTTTAACTTCAAAGATAAAATTAAATTTACAATATTTTTGTTTTTATCAACTACTTAATTACAATCAAGTAACACAAAAAGCCAGAGTACCTTGCTTAAAAACATGCTACAAATGAATTTTTTAAAACAATATTACTAATTGCCTAAAATATATTCAAAAGCTCTTAAATTTTTTTCTCAAATAGCAGTTGACTTATGGTAACACAAATGCTAAATAGTGAAATCCTAACTGGTAAGTATTAGTGCAAAGAAAGTAAGTACCCAACACAAAATGCAATGCAACCAAGTCACAAAAGCCCTCCAAGTACCTCTAACTTGTGCGATGCATTCTCCGGTAAAGATTCAAAAATCAAATCTTCAAGTGACTTGGGCTGGTTGGATTTAGCCTTTGGTAACAAAGATACTGGCTGACCTTGAGCCTGGAAACCCTCAAAGGCTCCAGCTGAGTTCTGCTGCATCAGTTTTAACCTTTTCCTTTCTTTCCTCATTTCCTTTGCTTTTCGACATGGAGGCTTACTCAAATCAGCCCCTTTACCTAAAAATAATGTCAAAATATTAGATCAATGACATTTGGCTCTATACATGTCTTTTTCAAGTATTATAGATTACACAGAAAAAGTCCAAAGAGTTCAAACTGAAGTTTCACAGGGTCGTTAAAATTATACCCAAGAGATAGGAGCAGTCAAAGAAGACAAGAGGTCACACAAATGTCTCAAGGCAGCTCTATTATTGAAAGAAAGTCATCTGTTCATTCACTCATCCATCCATTTATCCATTTTAAACATCTGCCCACTCTTCTGCTTCTGCAAGTAGAAATGAACACTTTAAAGATCTTCTATCTCTCTGGCCTACATTTCTAGGAACATTCTGCATCTAGAACACACTCTGGTGGTTGATTGTTGTGTTGTGTTTGTTCAGTTCCCACCAATCACATGGTGGCTCACAACCATCTGTAATGGGATCTGATGCCCTCTTCTGGTGTGTCTGAAGACAGCTACAGTGTACTCACCATATATAAAAAGAAACAAATCTTTAAAAAAAAAAAAAAGTTCTTGCTCATTTTAACATACTTGTGTCTCCAATTACACTCTGTGCTCACAGCACTCAGGTTGATGAAGTCTGTTCTAATTTTTAAAACCATGTATTAATGCACCCTATTGTAATCAATAAAAACTGAGTAACCCAGACATTACATATTTCCTGAAATAACATGCAACCAACCCTAAAGTAACCTTAACTGTCTTCAAATAAATAATTAGCTAATCTGATTAAGATTTTTTTCCCCGAGCCAAGGGTGGTGAAGCATCTCTTTAATCCCAACACTTAGGAGGCAGAGACAGGCTAATCTCTGAGTTCAAGGCCAGCCTGGTCTACAGAGTGAGTTCCAGGACAGCCAGGGCTACACAGAGAAGTCCTATCTTGAAAAACTAAGTTAAAGAAAAAAAGAAAAAGAAAGGAAGGAAGGAAGGAAGGAAGGAAGGAAGGAAGGAAGGGAGGGAGGGAGGGAGGGAGGGAGGGAGGGAGGGAGGGAGGGACGGACGGAGGGAGGGAAAGGGAAAGAAAGAAAGAGAGAAAGAAAGAAGAGACGAGTCGAGAAGGAAAGGAGAAAGGCAAAAAAATCCCTTACCCCTCCACCCTCCCAAAAAAAAAAAATTATAACACAAGAAAATTTAATCAAAGTCTCCAGGTGTAACTATCAAGTAATACAAAATTTATACTACCTGGCTTAGGACCAATATGAACTTTGATTGAATGTGATGGTTCACCAGAGCCCAACTTCTCTTCTATAGCTTGTGGATGAATTAACTCTTTAGATCCTTCTTTCTTCAAACTCTTCTCTTTCTCCTTCTCTTCACCCTCTATGCTTCCTTTGAGGTCACTGCTGAGTGTTTTAAGGTCACACTTTATATCCAACTTGTTCATTAATGCAAAGTCACCATCAACAGCATCCTCCATTGTAGAATCCATGGGCTCATCTACAAATGAGAAAATGAAAGGCCATCATCAGCTGTACTGTTTGGCACAGTTAGGATTATATAACTGTAAGTAACCCTGTTACTGTAGCTGCCAAATCCATGGCCTGCCTTCTAAAGCAAGGGAGCTACTTCACCTGAGACATGGTACTCTAGCAGGGAACTATATGTCACTGGGCCAGCTGTACTCAAGGTCCCAAGGATGCAATATACCCAAGTGATATAACAAATCTTGTCTCACTTAAAGAAAATCGTGACCTAAGATTTCAACCCTTCCCCCTTGAACTGGTGACTCTATCACGGCCTGTGAGATCAGTTTTAGACACAATTGAGAAGCCCATAACAAGTTAAACAAAGAGCCAATGTACAAGCCACATAGGCAATCAATCAATTTACCTATGGACTGTGATTTCTAGACACCAAAAACTAATTTAATATATATTATTCCATCAGATGGGCCACCTGCCAGACAGCTCTACTGGGGTGTGGGTGTGGTATCAAGCTCCAGGGCTGCCAGCTTTAGATTCTAATTAGCAACAAACTTCTAAAACCAAGCCTTCTGGCCTTTTTGCTAAGCCACACCTACTCTAGGACAGTGCATAGAACCCAAATAACTTACCTGCTTGGCCACTTATTGTCTTTCCAGTGGTTAAAAAAGTTACCACAACACCCAGAGGCATTGAAAACCTACTTGTGGAATGAGTGAATAAGCTAAAAGGAGGGTAGGAAGTTCCCAGGACTAGGTGCTTCCTATGGCAGTAGTAAGAAAGAGCTCAGAGAATGACACTCCCAAGATTAGATATCAATTATAGGAGAACTTAAAAGGTTTAAATGTTAAAACACTGAAAAGAAAATCTGAAGAAGTAAAATAAGTTAAATGATACTAATAATCTTTTAGGTATAGGCAAGTCACTGATAATTTAAAATTGATCAGATAACTAAGATAATTTCATAAAATACTGTTTAGTGAAAAAGCAATTTTTTCTATTGTGCATTTGCCATGCAGCTGTGTGGAAGACAGAAGACAACTTTCAGGAGTCAGTCATCGACTTCTATCTTCTTTGTAAATGAGTGTCTCATTTTTTTTCTTCTGCTGTGCTGTATACCCCAGGCCTATGTCCTGGACTGTAAGCTGGGGGCAATTCTCTCATCTCCGGCTCCCGTCTTCACTAGGAACGCTGGGGTTACACAACACTATTTCTGCCTTTTTACCTGGATTCCAGGATCCAACTCAGGGAGTCAGGCTTGTCCAGCAGGACAGTTACCTGCTGAGTCATCTTTCCCTCATTAGAGCATCTTGCTCACAGAGACATCATTAGAATCAAGTCAGATGGCTTGTCAAAGCACTTGAATAAAACACTTCAATTCAAAACTCACATCTTTACAATGACCCTTAATTTTCTTTTAAAGACAGGCTCTCTTAGTATGTATTCCCTACATCCTCAATGGTGGGTCTAGTGAGACATAGGGTGGTGTCACTACATCACTGGCCTTATGATATTAGTATAGGATTATTTTATAAAAGTCCCCTTCCCCTGCCTGGCCTGCATTAGACATGTGAAAAGGAAAGCCGTGGAGAGATACATTTAATGTTTACAGCAAACAGTTTCCAGACCAGATCTCATCTTACCCTCACAACTGCCTTTCGAGATCTCTCCTTTAGCCAGAAATTTCAGCATTTTTTTCAAAACTTTCTTGTGAGATTTTGATGGCTGAAACTGTAAAGGATGACACCTAGAAAAGCAAACAAATGTTTGAAAAGTGAACTAAAGCTTCTAGTAAGCTCAGTTCAGGATAGTATATTGTAGATTGCAGCAAATTTCATGCTTGGGGTTTTTGTGAAGAAGAGACATAATCCTACTCCAAATCTCACAATAACTACAGTTAATGGATTTTTTTTTAAAAAGGTAAAAATCAAAAAGAGAAGGCGGAGGAGAAAAAAACATATAAACCAGAGGAAAAAGAGAAGGCGGAAAACTACTGGAAAGTGAAAAACATAGATAGGTAGATAAGTAGGTAGACAGACAGACAGACAGACAGACATTGTGTGTGTGTGGGGTAACTGACTTAGGTAAACAAAATCCAATCCTAATGCAACAATGGAAAAACAGTAAGATAAATTTCTTCTCTGTCGGTGGTTCTCAACCTGTGGGTCACAACCACTCTGGGTAGCAAATCATCCTTTCACAGGGGTCTCCTAAGACCATAGTAAAACACAGATATTTACATTAAAATTCATAACAGTACAGTTATGAAATAGCAACAAAAATAATGTTATGGTTAGGAGTCACCACAGCATGAGGAACTGTAGTAAAGGGCCATAGCATTAGGGAGGTTGAGAACCACTCTATACATTAACCCTAAAAATCTTATATATTGTTGATATGTAGTGTGTCTGAAGGGAAGCTGGGACTAAAATTAAGAAGACCCATTCAAAATCGGTTTTCAAGACGGTCCCATGTCAGACCTCCTTCTTAATTCCACATAGCTGACTCCTTACACAATTCAGCTTTCAGGGAAGAGCAAAAGACAGGGCCTTCTGCACGTCACATACACTTAAAACAAGAAGCAGAACAAAGTCTACATACTGAATGCTGAGGGCTCCATCAAACCTTTGACCATCAGCACTGCACACATTCTCTCAAAAAAGTGATCAGACATAACAATATTTACATCACAGAATAGCCCACCTAATGCTTATAGGAAAAAAAATGACCCATTCTTTAGATGAAATTTTTACTGGGACACTGAAAAGCTGGAATCAGAACACTGAGCAGTCTCTACTACAAAGATAGGTACCAAACAAACTGAAGAATACAGACTATGTATAAACGAAAACTTAAAAACTTCTTTGAGGAAATCTCTATTTTTTCTAAACTTGTTACAACCACAACAGCAGTACCACCACCACCCCCAGGAAAAAAAAATTGTTCTCAGTAGTAGAAACTGATGGAGAAAATTTAAGTAGATTTAAAAAATAAAGAAAATTTCTGAAAAGATGAGAGAGAGAGAGAGAGAGAGAGAGAGAGAGAGAAACTGGAAAGAAAAAAGTAAAAAAAGCAATCTAAGGGTTCAATATTTGAATAGAAGCACTAGAGGAAAAACAATCTATTAGCAAAGTATTTCAAGCAAATGCTTCCAATCTGAAGGATACAATGAGAACAACTCAGACAAGGGCTTTCTCATATCCTCTCATGTGTACATGTGATGAATGAAAACAGGCATACCACTAAACTTGAATACCAGGGCACTCAGCACAAAGACTTCAAAGAATACATTTCAAACAAGGAAATAAGAAAAAGAATGCTACCAGGCATGATGGCACATGCCTTTAATCCCAGCACTCAGGAGGCAGAGGCAGACAAATCTCTGCATTCGAGGCTAGCCTGGTCTACAAAATGGGTTCCAGACACCCTGACTGTTATACAGAGAAACCCTATCTCAAAAAAACAAAACAAAAACTCCCATACAAATACTGTATATTTTTCCTTACATGTGGATGTTAGCTTTTAAGCCTTCAAAAGGCATGCTACAACCCATATGGCCACAAAGGTTAGGTATCAAGAAAGGGACCAAGGAAGGAAAAGAGGATACCCCCAAGGACAGAGAAGTAGAATATATAGTTATAGAGGTCAGTGGGGAAACTAGATAAAAGGATTAAATGAGGAAAGGGGATGCACATGAATGGTAAGAATGTGGAGAATCAACTAACACTAAAGGCTGTTGAGGGATCATATGAAAACCCACTACTTTAGAACCTTCCTAAAATAGAAACATACATGAAAGAAATATAAATGGAGTTACCAAATAATGAAGAAAGGTCCCAACCAGACATCTTTGTCACCAAGTGAAACATCCAGTGACAGATAGTGAATGGGTTACATCCAGTGGAGTCACTGATCAAAGGACTCCATAAAATCCAGCTGTAGGGCATTTTCTTAATTAGTGATTGATGGGGGAGGGCCCAACCTATTGTGGGTGGTACCATCCCCAGACTGGTGGTCCTGAGTTCTTAACCAGGCTGAGCAAGCCATGGGGAGCATGGTCTGTGCATAGCTCCTGTCTCCAAGTTCTAGCCCTGCTTGAGTTCTTGTCCTGACTTCCTCCAATGATACACTGTGATGTGGAAGTATAAGCCAAATAAATAAGCCCTTTTCTCCCTAACTTGTTTTTGGTCATGGTATTTCACTATACCAACACAAACCCTAACTAAGACAGGGTTCCAGCACAAAGAGGGAAAGCAGACATGAACTTTCACCCTTAGCCAAAAAGCTACCAACAATTGACCAACTGACAAAGGAAAAAACTCACTTGCAAAGGAAAAAATAGTTTACTTCTTTCATTTAAAAAATAAAATAAAATAAAAGACTGCCAAAGGGTATCAAACATCTTAAGCCCAGCACTCAGGAGGCAGAGATAGGCGAATCTCTGAGTTTGAGGCCAGCCTAGTCTACAGAGCCAGTTCCAGGACAGTCAGAGAAACCCTGCTACAAACAAACAAAGTAATTTAAATATTTACCAATATTTCATAGTATCCACTATCTAACAAAGAATTTTTTCATATCATCTTTGTACAAGGACTAGACTGATGAAACAATATTAGGATCTATTTGTCAATACATGAATCAAATCAGAATGTAGAAAAGACAGTTCATTTACTTTCCTTCTCCTTATAATGTTTTTTGTTTGTTTTTTGCTTTTTTTCGAGACAGGGTTTCTCTGTGTAGCCCTGGCTGTCCTGGAACTCACTCTGTAGACCAGGCTGGCCTTGAACTCAGAAGTCAGCCTGCATCTGCCTCCCAAGTGCTAGGATTAAAGGTGTGCGCCACCACTGCCCGGCTAGTAATAATATTTTAAAAGTCTAAGATTCTACTTTAAATACATGCAATCTTTTCATTGTAGATCTTACCTTATTGTATACTGAGGACAGCATGTTTGATTCATGACAGGTTTGTACACATATTTTCCACTTCTAAAATTACAAAAATAGTTTGTTAATTTCTTATATACTTTTCACATGTACCAAAATAGATTAGAAAACCCCTAAAATAAGGGTGACAATCTAATCAATAGCATTATTAAAAAAAAAAAAAAACCAACTTTTTCCTTCTTAAACATCAACAGGTGTACTGCAAGGTCAGTCCCCTCACAGCCTCACCAGCACCTGAAACTCCTTCGGTGTCTTCAGCTGCTACTATCCCAGTAGCACAGGGACAGTAATGAAACTGCCACATGTCAGGAGGCTGGAGCGTTGCTCAGTGGCTATGAGCATGTACTGCTTTTCCAGAGGACCCAAGTTCAGTTCCCAGAACTCAAAACCCCATTACTTCAGCTCCAGGGGCTCCAACACCCCTGGCCTCTGCAGGTACATGCATTCACATGTACATGCTACCACACACACGCCCATACACATCTGCATTCACATGTACATGCTACCATACACACACACCCATACACACCTGCATTCACATGTACATGATACCATA
>NW_021604637.1:526364-538301 GCF_004785775.1 Grammomys surdaster | reverse complement strand
ATACACACCTGCATTCACATGTACATGATACCATACAGACACACACCGATAATTTTAAAAATTATAAAAATCTTTTAAAAATAATAAAAAAAAATGTCCATGAGGCTGTAGGACTGATGGAGCCTGCTTAGGATGGCACATACACACAATCGCCCATGTACCTCAGTACCACACAACCAGCCTCAGTTATAGACACTGCAGACAAGTCAGGGATAGAACCATTCGTCCATTTCTTAAGCCAGAGTCATTTTAGACTATTTCTCTAACTCACCTCTATATCCTATCAGAAAACATCTATGTGTAAAACATATCTAAATTTATCCTCTCCTCATCGACACTAAGATAAGATAGAAGTCCTTGTTTCTTCTCTGGAACGCTGTCTTCCTGCCTCTCAAATACCTCTCTGACATACAAATGAACCTCTTGAAACAAGTTACATCACATCACTCTCATAGAAACTCTCTGAATGTCACCCTAAACGTGATCCTTCTGTCATCCAAAATCCTACAACACCTAACCCTCATCTACATTGAGACTCACATTAAATTTAATGAGTATTAACATTTTAACTGGTTTGCTCAATCCTAGCTTTAAAAAACACTAGCATTCAGTACTTAATGCTTATGTTATTTACATTTATATAAGAAAATTTCCCAAGTTACTTCAAAATAACTATCCAGCCATGCTTGGTGGTGTATACTTTTAACCACAGTGCGCAGGAGGTAGACAAATGCCTACATCGATTACCAGACAAGTCAGAGATACATAAAAAGAAAAAAAATTACCAAGAAAACACAGTAGTATGAACAACTACAAAATCAACTGACTAACTGGTGTGTGTCTGAAGGTTCATAAGGCAATCTTGAGTCAGTGAGATAGCTCTGTGGACAAAGGCATTTGCTGCCCAGATTGATGGTCTGATCTCATCCCCAGAACCCACATGGCAGAAGGAAAGAACCCTCCCACAGATTGCCCTCTGAGCTACATATATACTGCAGCACACACAAGCTCATACCCAAACACAAATAAGTAAACATTTCTTAATGATTTTTTTTTTAAAGGCAATCTAGGAACTGGGAAGATGGCTCAGTAGTAACAAAAGCCACTGCTATGTAAGCATGAGGACTAGAGTTCAAGTCCCCAAAGCCAGGTCTGTAATGCTGGATTACAGGAAGCAGAGACAGAAACTCTCTGGAACAAGCTGGCTAGCCCAACTAGCCAAAATGGCACTAAGTCTGAGTATAGTAAGGGAAACTTCTGAAGTAAGCCTCTATACACATGTACACCCAAACAAGTATAAAAACAAAAAGAAGTGAGTCTAGAAAACAAAACTCAGTAGGAAGCCAGCAAAACAGGTCATCAGGAAGGGTGCTTACTGCCAAGCATGCACAAGAGTGCTCTCTCACTCTCTCTCTCTCATCCTCATACATACACTCTCTCTCTCTCATATACATGTATATGTATATATGCACACATAATAAAAATATTTTGAAAACAATTTTTAAATAAATGCTAAGTACCATCAAAAAATTACATTAATTTTTGTTTTTTGTTTTTGAGACAGGGCCTCATCATGTAACCTTGGCTGGCTTGAAGCTCACTATGTAGACCAGGCTAGTCTCAAACTCACGGAGATCCACCTACCTCTGCTTCCCAGTGCTGGGATTACTGGCATGGGACACCACATTCAGCAAAAATTGGTATTAATTTTATAAGATGATAAAGGCATGGTAGATAAGTTAAAGGAAAAATATGTCTTCTCAGATATATATGTTGCAATATGCTTTCTGCAATAATCATTAACATGTAATCTGCTGTCAAAAGCTTTGGAGAGGAGGGAATAATTCCAGTAACTGTCAAAGGTTAGTAATAAGCACACAAGGTATGTTATAATGTATTTTACTTTATGCATAATTTTTAACTTTGCTAATATATTTCTGAGAACAAAAGAACATAATAAACAGTTTCTTAAACTTCCTTATACAGTAAAAGAGTATTCCAAAGGCAATTCTCACTGTGCAGTTATAAAAAGAAACTAAGCAATAACAGAAAGCATCTGTGTTAAAGAACTTTACCTTCTCCATCCTCTGTCTATAAGATCCTGATAATCCTGCACTGTCATGGAATGTGCCCACATGCCTGAAAAAGTAAGTACCATGTTAGTTCCAACATACTGCATTGTCTTCTTGTCAAAACTCTTAAGTGTTCTTTACAAGAAAAAACAGGTAAGTTAGACTAGGTGAGGTAAAACTGCAAAGGCAGAGATAGATGGATCTCTGGGCATCTCAGGCCAGACAGGGCTATCTAGTTAGACCCTATGTAAAAAAATAAATTTAAAATAAAAATGGCAAATTTAGACTAAAATTCTAGAACATTCATATTGGAGTAATAAGTTTGCATGTACTTTACACTTAACATAATACATACAACATAAACAAAAGTAAGATATATTGATTCTAAGATAGGAGTGGTGTCACAAACCTGTAATCCCAGAATTTAGAAGGTAAATGCAGGTAGAGTCAGATGGAACAAGAGTTTAAGACCAGCCTCAGCTATATAATAAATTTGAAACCAACCTGAGTAACATAAGATCCCGTGTGTGTGTGTGGGGGGGGGGTGAATTAAGTCAGGTGTAGCAGCACATGCCTTTGATTCCAGCAGCCAAGAGGCAGAGGTAGGAACATCTCTGAGTTCAAAGCCAGTCTTTGGCTTCAAAGCAAGTCTAGGAGTCCAGGCTGGCCAGGGCTATATAAGAGAGACCCTGTCTCAAAACAGGAACAAAAAAAGAAATCTAATCTAAAGAATCAAATATATCAAAAGTGACTCCAACTCCATTTAATTAAAAATTAATAAAATCTCTATGACATCAATCTAAATCATCACTGGAACTGAAGACTGCATCACACAAACTTTCACAGTCTCTCCAGTGAGTTAACACACTGGCCTCACCTATTTGAGAGTTGTCATTAGTTTACCTCCCGTTGCTATGTGATAAGCACTATGATCAAATACAGTTTAGGGATGAGAGGGTTTATTCATCTTACAGCTCACATCCATCATGGAGGGAAGTCAGACAAGAAACTGGAGGCAGGGCCCTGGAGGCAAGTACCTCAAGGCAGGAATCTAGAGGCAGGAACTGAAGCAGAGGTCATGGAAGAACACTGCTTACTGACTTGTTCTCCGTGGCTTGCTTAAACTAGTTTCTTGTACATCCCAGTAGTCCATGCACAGAAGTAGTGCCAGTCACAGTGAGCTGGACCCTCCTATATTAATCACTAATCAAAAAACTGCCACAAAACACTTAATTAACTACAGGCCAATGGGAGGGAGGCATTTTCTCAGTTGAGGTTTCCTCTTCCCAGATGACTCTAGCTTGTGTCAAGCTGACAAAAAACTAACCAGCACAAAGGTATGTTAGGTTAGTTCTAATACTTGATATGCATAATATGTTTAGCTCAGGCTTGACTCTTAAAAATAGGACACACATATATAGAAATACTCCTGAGGGAACAAGATGACGATAGAGCCTCTGAGGTTATCAATACAGTGGAATAACTATGACGCTACGGGAGGTAGGAGACAAAATGATGGAGATTCACACGTAAAGGCCATTACCTTCTCTTCTTAATGGAATGTAAGCTCTAAGATTAAGTAAGTCCTTTCCTCCCCAAAGTGCACTTGATCATGGTGTTTATCACAGCAATACAAAGCAAACTAATAACTTCAAAAGGCAGTCACTCACTGACACCAACAACTTATTCTGAGCCTCAAATGAATCCTCTGTAGTTTTGAGGCCAGTCAGATACAGGAGGAGTTCCTACAATAGGAGTAACAGAACACCCAACAGAAAGGTGCCTTACAGTAAACATTAAAACTGAAATGTTGGGAATTTATAGTTATTTTTCTAGACGATAAAACTATTCTTCAACAAATCTTGAAACACAAAACATTTATATTGGCCAATTTTCTCTAATACAACTACTGGGGGGAGGGGTGATAAGGTCCTCCCTACTAAAGTATTAGTTTCAGACACATTTATAACATTGACAAATATTATAGTCAGAATATAAAAATTTTGAAAAAGAATTGTATCTCTATCACTCAAAGGCAGCCACTGTCATTAGTCGGTGTGCTTTCTTGGCCTTATTTGAGCCTTATTGGGCCTTATTCCTCTCAGCTGTCACGTGTACTCAGCTGTCATCTGCATCCTGTTTATTTTATTTAACCCTATACTCCAAGCATTTTTCCACTTAACTGGTCTTCATAATCGGTATGTCATGATTGTGTAACTGTCTACCCAAGACCACAGTTCACCTAATAACACACTTTCTCCTAATAAACACTATTAATACATCCATAAACCAGCATACCGCGCTCAGCCAAATCATTCCTCACTTAACCGTCTTTCAAAATGGACAAATGTCTAACCTAAATGTATACTTTCACAGTTATCTTGTTTTCCACCTGCAGGATTATTCTAAATCGTCCATCCTAGATTCTGTATTTGCTAATCATGACACGGCAGACAATAAGTACATATTTGGTTTACAAACAAATCTCCCTTAAGACACCTGAGTGGTGGCACACACCTTTAATCTCAGCCCTCGGGAGGCAGGAGCAGGCTGATCTCTGAATTCCAGGCCAGCCTGGTCTACAGAGTGAGTTCCAGGGCAGCCAGAGATACACAGAGAAAGCTTGTCTCGAAAAGCCAGAACAAAATTAAAAAAAAAAAAAAAACCCTAAATCCTGACAGAACACCGTTGTTGTGGTCTTCGAGGTGGGTTGACACAATGACATAGTATAAATCCCTGATTTAAAATAAATCGAGCAGGTATTTTTATCAAAATATTAAGCAGATCTCGGTTTCCAGTACGTTCTCCCAGACACTTTATCCAAAATGACAGTGAACAGGTGTGCACGCACACGCCCCTCTACACAGGCAGCAGGGGGCCTCGGCTGCCGCGGGGATGCCTGCAGGGCAGCCGTCAGCTCCAAGGAGCCTCCCAATCTCCCTTCCCGCCTCCCAGACCAGCATCCGTTTGCTGAGGAAGCAAGGGTGAAGGACACCCGGTTCATCTCGACGGCCCCCAAGCTGCGGCCACCCAAGTCCCTCACCGACCCCGAAGCAGACGCCCGCCGGCCCGGCTCGCTCACCATGGGAGCGACTGCCAAAGTTGTTCTTGCAATAACCACACTGGAAGGAGGTCTGGTCCTCAAAATACTCTACAAGGCTGGGCGAAGGCGCGCTCCAGGACGCCATCTCTTCGGCCCCGCCGCCGCTGCGCCACCCGGTCCTACGCAGCAGCCGCTGCCTCCGCCTTCGCCTCCACCACCCCACAATGCAACGCGCGCGCCTCCGAAGATCGCGCGAAGCCACTCGCGGCGCTCGCGGGCGGAAAGGACCTGGCACCTTACGTGACTGACGCCGCCCGCGCCATGTAGACTGAGGGCAGCTGTCCGCTATTTCCGTTCCACTTCAGTGAGGGGCGGCTACCCTCTGTGGGGGTGAGGGCGGGAAGACCAGGATGGAAAGGAAGCAGGCTGAGGAGAGACCAATGGGACCTGGAAGCTGGAGTCGGGTGACCAACGGCCTTAACCCGCGATAGAGACCTGCCAGGACGTAGCGAGAGCCTGGCTGGTGCCGGTTACGGCGACCTGGGCGGCGGGACACTCACCACACGACGCCTTGCCCTCCCTGGACTCGCAGTAGCCGCAGTAGTAGCCGGCCTTCAGGCCCTTATATTCCACCACCGAGGCCATGGCCGCCGCTGTGAGTTTGAGGATCGGCCACGCCTCTCAGCGCGGGGAACCGGGGCGGGAGGGCCCAGAGCGCGGGGGTTGCCGGGTTCGCGGCTCTCCGCCCGATCCCCAGGGCCAACCTTTGGCCGTCAACCCAGGTTGCTGGAGTGCGTCTCTGAGCCCTGGGTTAAGTTCCCAGCTCAATCAACAACAATCCTTATCACTGACGCGAGTTATCAGCCCTGTTTACGGATTGGGAAACTGAGGCTCCAGGTTGTTATTCACCTAGTCGTTTTCTGCGCTCTGTGGTTGAAAGGTAACCTCTACGACTGCGCTTGACCACCTGTAAGGAATGATGAGCTGGAGCTGGCCTGATGGTGAGGGTTTTGAAATCGAAACAACTTTGCGACAGCGAAATGCCCAATGACGAAGTGACACTTTTATCTTTTAAAGCGATCTTAAAATATCACTCAAAAAGAATTTTGAACTCTTCAGGCTGAACGTTTAAATAAGCTGAATCCACTCCATGGGTCTCCAATTTGCACGCATTTTTAAAGAGCATGTTTTAGGGAATAAGGTTGTGAGTCAAAGTGTAAAAATGAATGTGTTCTTCTACCAAGGTAATAATATTCCTTAGCTTTTCCCTCTGGGTACACAGACGTTTAAATCTGTCTGGTATAATTCCCATAGTTAACAATAAGGTTAATTCTTTTTTGTAGTGTCTAGAAAGTGCAATCAGAAAACAAACTTTTTTTGTTTTTGTTTTTCGAGACAGGGTTTCTCTGTGTATCCCTGGCTGTCCTGGAACTCACTCTGTAGACCAGGCTGGCCTCGAACTCAGAAATCCACCTGCCTCTGCCTCCCAAGTGCTGGGATTAAAGGCGCGTGCCAACACCACCCAGCTAAAACAAACGTTTTTTTAAAATTATGTTTGTGGGTGTTTAGCCTACAAGTAGATATGTGTACCACCTTCATCCAATGCTGGAGGAATCCAGAAGGCATTGTAGACCCTGAAACCCCAACTGGCAGACAGTTCTGAGCCACCAATAAGATCAAATATGGTGCTGAGAACCAATGTCTTCTGAAAGATCATCGAGTGCTCTTAACGACTGAGCCGTCTCTCCTGGCAGTGAACAAACTTATTTTTCAACTATTAATGAAGCCCAGGATGGCCTAGAACTCTGGACCCTCCTGCCTCAGGCTCCACTGTGCTGGAATCCCAGGTGTGCACCACTGTACCTGGATAAATATATAAACTTTTAAAGGAAATTCAATGGTTTTGACCCTAAGGTTTTCTGTGCTAAAGATGTATCTAGTTAAGTTTAATAATAATTCATGGTCTAGTAACCAACATTACTCATACAGTTGTTTAAGAACCTAACAGGTAACCTTGCAATACAGAACAGTAAAATCAGAGATAACTTGTTACAGCTCAGTGCCCATATTTTTATGGAACACGTCATGTGTTTCTTTCTTTCTTTTTTTTCTTTTTTTTGGTTTTTCGAGACAGGGTTTCTCTCTGTAGCCCTGGCTGTCCTGGAACTCACTCTGTAGACAGGCTGGCCTTGAACTCAGAAATCCACCTGCATCTGCCTCCCAAGTGCTGGGATTAAAGGCGTGCGCCACCACCGCCCGGCCTGTTTCATTTTTTATAGCAAGGATCAATAGACTGACCAGCAAAGGGCAGATGCCATGTTCTATAGAGAAGGTACAAAGACAGTCTTTTGACCTTTTCTTGAACTCCCCATCCCACACTGCAGAAATGATTTCACTTTTTAAAAAAGATTGTTTATTTTTATTTTGGGGAATGACTGTTTTTGCTTGTGTGTTCACACCAATTCGTGCCTGGTGCAAAAAGAATCCACAAGAGGGCATGGGACCCCTTGGAACTGGAATTACAGACAGTTGGGCTCTGCCTTGTGGAAGCTGGGAGATAGATCCCAAGTTCCCTGCCATTACAACAAGTGCTTTTAACTGTGGAGCCGTGTCTTCACTCCTTCATTTCACCTTTTTTCCCTTGGTGATGTAGTCTTACTATGCAGTCCTGGCTATCCTGGAACTCACTATGTAGGCCAGACATGCCTCAAACTCAGATCTGCCTGCCTCAGCATCTTAAGTGTTGCGATCAAAAGAATGCATCACCACCACTACCATGTGTGCACGACCAGTACTGGTTTGTTTTGTTTTCTGTTTTCCATTGTTAACCACTGACTAAAATTAAAGTGTATAATATTCTAAAATGAACAACTCAGAAGTTTTAAGCTGGACATCATTCTGTGTCAGGTGACAGAATTGCTCGTTGTCCCTGCCTGCCTGGCACATAAACCATATGTCCCACAGTTCCATGATATATATGTCACCTTCCATCAGTTACTCTCCATTACTGACTGTCAGGGTATTGGAATCTCTGTGTTCAAGTAGCCCTTACCAACTGACATCAAAGTGTAACTAGTGATTTGGAGCATACCAAAAATCAGCCAGAAATTGCTTCTTTTAAGTTTAAAGGTGAAAAAACTCTTAATAAGAAAAAAAAATTGCTGAGGTTGCTAAGATACAGTGCAATAAGAAATCTTCAGAGAACTGAAGCAGGAGGATCACAAATTGAGTGCCAGCCTGAGCTACAGAGCCACCCTGACTCAAAACAATACTTAGTTTTTCATAGACTGGATTCACATTCGTTTGTTATTATGGTACATTGTCATAATGGCCTTACTATTGTTAATCTTTTACTGTGCCTAATTTATACATTAAACTTGGTCATAGATATGTATAGTTTGGGAGAAAAACAATATATATATGTTTCAGTAATATCTATCTACAGTTCCGGATATGCACTGGGGATCTTGAAATAATATAAAAAGAAATAAAAGGAAACTACTGTACTCTCCTCTCACTTTGCCTCAATCTGAGCCAGTGTGCTCTACAATATTCTAACCTTGTACAATAATAATGAGAATGTCCACTCTTGCTCTTGCCCTTGCCTTCTTGCTCCCGCCCTGTCCTTGAGCCCCTTCTCCCCTCTCTCCATTCCCTTCCCCCCCTCTCTCCATGTGCACATGGCCAGCCTCTACTCTCCCTCTCCTCCTCTCCTCCCTCCCTCTGCCCCTCTCCCTTCCTGCCTCCCTCCCTCCCTCCCTCCCTTTCTCTGCCTCTGCTATTCTCTCAACTCCCTTCCCCATGCCCTAAATAAACACTATTCTATACTAAAAAAATCAGAAGAAGAAGAATGTCCAAAGTCCTTGGGCATGTGTGTTAATTCACCTTGTATTACAGCAACATTGCTAGGTGGAAGATGTAAAGCAGGAAGCCTGAATAACTTGCTGAATGCCATGCGACAAGTAAGGGACAAACAGGAGGGATAAACAGTAATAAGAAGAAAGCAGATGCCTTTAATCTTAGCACTGGATTGGATCACTGTAAATGTGAGGTCTGCTCTACATAGGGAGTTCCAGTCAGCTGGAGTTATACAATGAGACCCCCTGTCTGGGGAAAAACAAAGCCATAGGTACTAGGTGTAGACATATGTTCCTGGTTCCTGGGTGGCTACATTTTGCTAAAAGCCAAAGACAGATTTTTTTTTTCTATTCTAGGCCAGATGAGAGAAGGAAAAAGCAAAGTATTTTAGTTGCCCCTCTCTATTAAAGAAACAATACAGAGTTGTCTTTGTTTCTAATTTTCTTACTTGACAGAATGAAGCTAACACTGCTCAGTTTCAGTAACTCAGTAACATTGCTCTATGTTACCAGGCATCGGGTCTGTAAAGCATGGAGCACTGGCAAGGTGCAGGATCTTTGTGGGGGACTAGGAGGCCCATACAGTGCAATTAAAGGGAGGGAAGTGAGCCAGTCTCCTTTCCCTCCAAAGGATTCTGTGAGAGAACCTAAGCTAAGCCAGAGAACAATGGGTTTGAGGCAAACAGAGAAGGGAGCATTCTACAGGAGGCAGTGGCATGGTGAAGAGCACTAGTGGCAGGAGAGTCCTGGAAGATGCTTTCCTCAGGAGACCTGTATTGGACTCCCATCTTGTCAAGACCTGGTTTCTCAGTCTGCTACATACTAGCTACATGAGGCTACTAAGCACCTAAAATGTAGTGTATATCACTAGGGAACAAAATTAGAGCTAACAAATACCAAGCAGGAAAATGGTTGGTGAGGTGACTCAGAAGGTAAGGGCATTTACTGCCAAGTCTGATCATCCACACCATCCCTGGGACCCTCATGGTAGGAGAGAACTGACTTCTACAAATCCTCCCCTCCCACTATAGTAAAAATGCACCCCACACATACACAAGCACACAGAAAAGGAAATGACTTTTTCAAAGCAATCCAGAGTTTTATCATACTCAAACTGCAGAAAATAATGAAATAATCCAGAAAGTGAAAGAATTCTCGTTAGAAGCCATGGAAACAGGAATGTAATATTCTGAGTATTCTAAGAAAAACAAAACCTAGAGGTCTATATCCAGAGAACTTATCCTTCAAGAGTGAAGGAAAAATCCAGAGTTTCCCATGAAGGAATGTGTTTCTTGTCTGCCTGCTTTGAATAAATTGTATATTCTTCAGGAAAAGGAAGTCAATGAAAGATGGGTAATTTGGATCTTCTAAGGAAAGAAAAAGCTCCAGACAAAGGAAAAAATGATTGTAAAATAATTTGTTTTTAAATCTTAATTGCTCAAACATAACTGATTTGAGATAATAGCAACTTGTATTCAATAATATTTATGGATAAGTATAGCTAAGTTATGAATAATGTAATTACTGCTTTGGCAATGGATGGCAGTAGGGTTATAAGGATGGGAGATAGGTACTGCAGACGCCCTGTCACAATCCATAAAGTAGTAGAATGTATCTGTGAGAGGACTTGCATTAATTGTAAACATATACTACAAATTCAAGGGCAAGTGTTTTTTGTTTTGGTTTGTTTTTTTTGTTTTTTTCGAGACAGGGTTTCTCTGTGTATCCCAGGCTGTCCTGGAACTCACTCTGTAGACCAGGCTGGCCTGGAACTCAGAAATCTACCTGCCTCTGCCTCCCAAGTGCTGGGATTAAAGGCGTGCGCCACCACTGCCCGGCGGGCAAGTGTTTTTTAAAAGGAAAATAAAAGTGTAGTTGATGTTCTAAGTTAAGTAGAATCCTAATCATTAAATAGTTAAAATCCAGAAAAAGTGAGATGCTAAAACAAACATATCTGGGTATGGTAGCTTATGCCTTCAGTCCCAAGACCCAAGACTCAGGAGGCAAAGGCAGATGATTCTTGGTGAGTTCAAGACCAGCCTGATCTACATCGAGAGTTCAGCCAGTCAGTGCTACATAACTATATCCTACCTGAAAAAAAAAAGTGAAATAATGTCAATAATTACTTTAAATGTCAGTGACCTCAATACACCAATTGAAAAACATAAACTGTCCCTTAGCAGGCACAGCTCCGTGATACAGGGCTTACCTGTATGGTACATGACTGTAATCCCATCAGCTAGAAAGTGGAGGCAGGAGGAAAATAAGTGGAGAGGCTTGACTGGTCTACATAAGAGGCATTTTCAAACTAATATCCACTGGAAACTTACTTTAAACAATAGATGGATGGAAAGTAAAATGAGTAAAAGCATCATGCTTTGAGAAACTTGAAGTCACTAAATGAATTTCATAGGAGAGGCTTGGCAGCAGTACAAATTATGGAAAAAGAGAAACATTACAGAATGGTACAATGACCAGTTCTTCGAGAAGGCACAACAGTCTTGAATGTGTGCATGCACATAACAGCAGAACGGCAAAGTGTATGAAGCAGATACTGATAGAACTGAGGGAAGATAGGTGAGTCTGCTTGTATTGTTGGAGACCTCAGGATTTCCCTCTCGATAACTGACAGATCCAGAAGAGAAGTGGTAGAAGAAAATCAGTAAGGATGACGTTGGACTGAACAGGTAATCAACCAACTGGATTTAATCATCACCTATAAATTCTCCATCCAATGAAAGCAAAATGAATACTTTCTTCTCAAGATCACACAGCACCCCAAAATAGACCACATTCTGGCTTATGAAAAAAACTTACCTTAAAATTGAAATTGTGTACAATGTGGGCAGTGAAATTACACTAGGAAACCAATAATAGATCTCTAGAAAATTCCAAACTAATTTACACTCCCCTCTCTCTCTCTCTTTTTTTTTTTTTGGTTTTTTTTTTTTGTTTTTTTTTTTTT
>NW_021604637.1:522805-526264 GCF_004785775.1 Grammomys surdaster | reverse complement strand
GGGGGCTAGGCTCGTGGGAAGGGCTTGCCTAGTAAGCACAAGGCCCTGGGCTCCATTTCCAGCTCTGCATGAAGCAAGTGTGATCGCACACGTGTGTAATTCCAGTATTGGGGAGATAGAGGCAGGAGGATCAGAAGTTACCTAGTGAATTCAAGGTTAGCCTAGGTTACACGAGACCCTGTCTCTTAATAAACTAAAATAGTTGAAATAGTGAATTTTATTTGTGTTGTTTTTGTTTGTTTGAGACAGGGTTTCCTCTGTGTAGCCCTGGCTGTCCTGGAACTCTCCTTGTACACCAGGCTGGCCTCGAAGTCACAGAGATCCACCTGCCTCTGCCTCCCGAGTGCTAGGGCAGTGTGTGGATAGCTGGCCTCTAATATTCTGGAATGCATTTGGCTTAGTCGTGGGTAGCCACTTGCTTTCCAGTGATGTCGCAGATTTTTGTTTTGTTTTGTTTTGTTTTTTTGTTTTTTTTTTTGAGACAGGATTTCTCTGTGTAGTCCTGGCTGTCCTGGAACTCACTCTGTAGACCAGGTTGGCCTTGAACTCAGAAATCCGCCTGCCTCTGCCTCCCAAGTGCTGGGATTAAAGGCGTGTGCCACCACTGCCTGGCTTTTTTTTTTTTTTTAATTTACACTTCTCAATATGTGGTAGTACACACCTGCAGTCCCTGGTACTCAGGAAACTGAAGCAAACAGCATGTTCCAGCCAAGGCTACCTTGTCTTAAAGAAAGCAAGTGAGCATGAGTCAACTCTCAGTACAAATTTTAAAATATTAAACTACAAATTAGAATTTGTGAATTCCAACCAAGGCCATACTTAGAATTTTAAAGCATTATGTGAATACAAAAGAAAAAATAATTTACATTTCTGGCTTGGGAAATTAAAGAATAATTAAATCCAAGACTGGGAGAGATTAAAAAATGGAGCAGAAATTGTAAGGGTAAAAATTAAAACAGCTTAGCAGAGACCACAAACAACTTGGCAAAGACTGCAGGACAGCTTGCTGAGCTTACTGAGAGTAGCCATAATAAAAATATCAAGCCCCTCTAGGGACGAGGTGACCAGAAATGTAGAAACAACCAAAGACATATCTTGACCAGTCTAAACATGCCCAAGTGAGTAATGGGCCACCTGGTGTTTATCCTAGAAGGTCTGAGGCTTCATGGTCAAAAATAGTGGGCCATCCAACCTGTCAAAATGATTGCTTACGCAAAGTGCTGATGTTTGAAATATCCAATCATATGTAACTGCGCCAGAATTTCCCACTTTTCCCTTCCCCCTTGTGCCTCCCCCTATAAAAGTTCTAAACTTCCTGGGGTCTTCATCGAAATTCTCTCCCCTGCGTGGGATGAGTTTCGATCCAAGGGCCCTTGTTAGTAAACTGCCTTTTGCCATTGCATCAAGTCAGTCTCTCGTGTCTCCTTGGGTACTCGCTAATTGGGACTTGAGTTGGGGTCCTCTTCCTGGGTCCTTACAAAATCAGTAAGATTAAAGAAATCAAGAGAAATTAGTGAAACCAAAAAGGGGATAAAGGTCAGTAAGTTAAAAAAACAAAGATAAAAGAAAATTCTAGTATCCAAGATAAGAAAGGACAAGAGAGACAGGCCCTGGGGTTGTTCCCCAGAAGAAGAGACAAATAAAAAAAAAAAATAACCCCTAATGATCCTATGTACATTTAAAGGGGAAATAAAGGATTATTAATGCCTTTGTGCCCAAATATGACAGTTTAGAGGAAACAGATTCATTCCTTAAAAGACACTGCCCTAGCTAGATTTAAGTCAACTTGACTCAAGCTAGAGTCATCTGGAAAGAGGGACTAAGGCCTTCATAAAATTTTCCTGTAGGCAGGTCTGTAGGGTATTTTCTTAACTAGTGATTGATGTGGGAGGGTCCAGCCAATTGTGGATGATGCCACCCCTGGGCAGGTGGTCCTGAATTGTATAAAAAAGCCAGTAAGCAGCACTCCTCTCTGACCTCTGTATCAGTTTCTGCCAAGTTTCTGTCCTAACTTCCAATAGTGATGGAGTATTATCTATATGATAAACTCTTCCCTCCCCAAGTTGCTTTTGGTCATAGTATTTATCTCAGTAATAGAAGCCTAACTAAGACAAGAAGTAATTGAGCAAAAACCATAAAAGACAAAATAGGAATAGGCCTATAGCTACTAAAGAAATTGAATTAATAATTAATGACCTTTAAAAAGAGAATCCTGTGCCTATCATGGGCTAAATGTGAAAGGCCCACCCCGTCATCTCATCTTTATCTCAGGTATCTCACAGCTATAAAATCTAACACAAGGTCCCAATGAGTTCGCTAGAAGTTCTACCAAGTATTTAAGGAAAATATTATTCCTATTCTCTGCAGATTTTTATGGAAAATAGAAGCAAATGAAATATATTTTAGCCTATCCCAAAAGTCTACCATTACCTTATTATCCAAGCCAAGGATAAAAGGAAAACTACAAACCATTGCTTCTAATGAACATGCATGCAAAAATCAACAGAATATCAGCAGTCAAATCCAATAAACATTAAAAAAGAAAAAGAAAAAGAAAATTACGATTACCAGGTGGGGTTCAGATACTCAAAGCTCACTCAACATTAGAAAAACAACAAATATAATTAATCATACCAATAGGTAAAGAAAAATTATGATTATATAACAGACAAAAGAATTCATCCATGATTAAATCTTTGTCAAAAGAGAACAAGGAACTTGAACTTGATAAAGAAGATCTACACACACGCACACACACACACACACTCCATAGCACCAAGTGTGGAGACAAGAGGACTATATAGTTCCAGGACTATATAGATAGCCCCAGGCCACCCAGGGTTGCCTAATAAGACACTGTCTATTAAATAAACAAATAGATAAGTTTTTTTTAATCCACAATAAAAAAAAACAACCTATTTTTCCATAAGATAAGGAACAAAACAAAGCCATCCCCTCACACTACTTCCTCCTGTTGGACACCACGAGAGACTCCTAGCCAATGTAATAAGACAAACTTAGTGGCATAGAGAGTAGAAAGGAAGAAATTCATCTTTGTTCACAATTGCCTGTGGAGGGAATCTAAATAGCCAATTATAACAAGAATATAGAGTACAAGATTAATATACAAGTCACTTGCTTTCTGATGTGTCTGAAATGAAATTTAGAATTTGAAGTTAACAATACCATTTACATTAGCATCACAAAATCAAATGCTTAAGTACAGATCTTACAAAAAAAGGGCTACATTCTTTAAAACTACAAATCTGCCGGGCAGTGGTGGCGCACGCCTTTAATGCCAGCACTTGGGAGGCAGAGGCAGGCAGATTTCTGAGTTCCAGGCCAGCCTGGTCTACAGAGTGAGTTCCAGGACAGCCAGGGCTACACAGAGAAACCCTGTCTGGAAAAATAAAATAAAATAAAATAAAATAAAATAAAATAAAATAAAATAAAATAAAA
>NW_021604637.1:505897-522795 GCF_004785775.1 Grammomys surdaster | reverse complement strand
AATAAAATAAAATAAAATAAAATAAAATAAAATAAAATAAAATAAAAATAAAACACATACACACACATTTAAAAAAACAATGAAAATATTCTAATACCAGTTCCTGATAGATTGATCTTTAGAGTAATGAAATCCAGTCAGAAACACAGCAAGCTATTAACATTTTACGAACATAGACAAGCTGGCTCTTTTTTTTTTTTTAACAAGCTGTTAAAGGTTTGTATGGGGAGCCCTACAAGCCAGGATAACCAAAACACTGAAAAACAAAGGTGGATAACTGGCATTACCTGACTTCAAAACTTACTGTAAAATCTACATTAGTAGGGGAATGGAGTGAAGATCTGATTCAGCAGTTAAGAATGTTGGTGGTCCATCCTTTAATCCCAGCACTCAGGAAACAGAGGCAGGCAGATCTCTGTGAATTCAAAGCCAGACTGGTCTACAAAGGGAGTTCCAGGACAGCCAGAGCTACACAGAGAAAAGAAACCACCCTGTCTTGAAAACACCAAAAAAAAAAAAAAAAAAAAAAAAAAAAGGAAGGAAGGAAGGAAGGCAGAGAGGGAGGGAAGGAAGGAGGAAGGAAAAAGAAAGAAAGAGAAGGAAAGAACAGAAAAGAGAGAAGAAAAGAAATGCTTGTTCTAAGGACATGAATTCAGATCCCAGTGACTCCATAACAAGCTGGGCATCCTCACAACTCAGATCTGAGAAGGAGGCAAAACCCAGAGGAACATTGTAGTTTGTTGGTTTCCCATATTAGTTAAGACAGGAGCCCCAGTTTTGGGGAGATACCTCCCCTCAAACAAATAAGAATACATCTTCTTTGGGCCTTTGCATGGAAGGTCACGCACACGCACACCTATATTATTCAAGACAGTGCAATATTGATGGAAGAAAAGCTCAAGAATGGACCCCTACAAATAGTTATCCCAATGCCAGAAGTTTCCCCACATTACACTGTGAAGTTCAAGTTCAACTGACATGAGATGTCAACTTTCCTTCAGAAACCATCATCTTCATGAGCCAGGATTTCTCATAACTAAAGATATTTTGTGATTTTTATGAAGTATTAAAATTTAGTATAAATCTTTTTATTTACTATAAAGAAAATACAACTCAAGCCATCTTTCCTGCGTGTCAGCAAAGTCTACTTTTCTTTTTTTTTGGTTTTTCGAGACAGGGTTTCTCTCTGTAGCCCTGGCTGTCCTAGAACTCACTCTGTAGACCAGGCTGGCCTGGGACTCAGAAATCTACCTGCCTCTGCCTCCCAAGTGCTGGGATTAAAGGCGTGTGCCACCACCGCCCGGCTAAAGTCTACGTTTCTAACCTTGCTTCTGAATGTTGCATTTGAAGCCTGCAGTTTCAAGCACTTCTTTGCAGACAGCACATTTTGAAAGGGACAGATTTTATTTCTAATAAATAAGAAGCCAGGTTGTACTTGATCACAGTTTCTCCTTTTCACATTGTATTTCTGAGAGCTAGAGATATCTCAATGGGCTACAGGATAATTTTCTTGGGATGAATAATATCCACACATAAAAGGTCGTGAATTGAGTATGATTTTCACTAGTTTGTATTTTAACACTGAGGTACTTTCTGCTTCCTTGTCTTTAAACGTTGGTCACCTATGGGCATAAATAGTGTGACTAAAGATACATGAAAACCTCCGTCAAAGCAGTATTTATGGGAGTGGCATACCAGCTAGGAAATGATGAGACCGTATCCGGACCATCAGCAAACACACTTAGCCGCCAACAGTACAGATATGTAGGCTCACCAAGTCATTTCTACTGGTTCCATTCACATGGAGCCCAGAACAGTTTATATTCTAAAACACAAAAGCTGAAAAGATGGCCTCAGTGCTCTTAGAACTGTCTCTGACTACATATACTACAGTTGAGTTCCTATGTCTTCAGAAATGGTTCCTTCTAGTTGCTGAGCAGCTCAGAGGGAAGTGCATCCCTTGCCAACAGACTGTATCATCATATACCACCTCACAGTGGGCTCCTTCTGGGACAGTGATGACACACAGAAAGCCCTGACTGCTTTGTGTTGCCTGAGAAATCATCCCAAGGCATCCTCAAGGATCAACAGTAGGTAGCTGAAACTCTGAACTGAAGGCAGAAATTCTTTGCAGACTAGAGAATGAGAAACGAGAGCTCAGGAAGAAGACGCAGAGAGTAAAGAACGGTGATGCTACTCATGAAGCTGGCAAAGAGGGGAATTGTTAAAGCCAAGAGCACTGAGGAGAAAGAGCACCAGACCACAGAGCCAGCACAAGTCACCGAAAGAGCTTCGAGAACATGCAGCGAAAGACCACCGCAGCAGGACACAACACTGAGAACTGTCACCTCACAGCCACCCATGGTGATAGACTCAGAGTGGTTTGGTCTGAGTGCAGAGGAACAGTAAGTGTGTGTTGGAAATGAAATATGATGAGGGTTTTGTGCAGTTCTGTTATAAAACCCTTCTGTTGCTGATAGACCAGTGTTTATGCTTAAGTTGAATAACATAGCACTAATTTCCACTAATCAGGTTAATGACTCCACGATGTCTGCATGTGACTTTATCCTAAAAAACAAATTTCCCTGCTCTATTTGTCTTCATTAAGTTTTAAAACTTGCCTTCCAATTGTTTTATAATCAATTTAAAGTGTAAATTTGCCGGGCGGTGGTGGTGCATGCCTTTAATCCCAGCAGTTGGGAGGCAGAGGCAGGCGGATTTCTGAGTTCGAGGCCAGCCTGGTCTACAGAGTGAGTTCCAGGACAGCCAGGGCTACACAGAGAAACCCTGTCTCGAAAAACCAAAGAAAGAAAGAAAGAAAGAAAGAAAGAAAGAAAGAAAGAAAGAAAGAAAGAAAGAAAGAAAGAAAATTTTAGAGTCAGGCATAGTGAAAGCAGACACAGGAAAATCTTTGTGAGTTATAGGCCAGTCAGTATTACACAGTGAGAACCTGTCTTTAAAAAAAAAAAAAAAAAAAAAAAAAAAAAAGCCGGGCAGTGGTGGCACATGCCTTTAATCCCAGTACTTGGGAGGCAGAGGCAGGCAGATTTCTGAGTTCCAGGCCAGCCTGGTCTACAGAGTGAGTTCCAGGACAGCCCGGGCTATACAGAGAAACCCTGTCTCAAAAACCCAAAATAAATAAATAAATAAATAAAACAAATTAAAAAAATGAGGCTGGAGAGATGGCTCAGCCATTATAACTGAGATTCACAACCAATAAATAGTCAATTTTAAGTGATAAAATCATGGATCATTATAGCTAGGTAAATATCATGGGAAATCTATTATCTATTTCTATGTATCTTAAAGTTATACTTGAAATTTTGAAATTTTTCATATCAAAACTTATTTTTTCTGTATATATATGTACGTATATATGTATGTATATATTAATACAGTAGTTTGTAGTATTTGAAATAGTAACAGCAACTCAGTCTTTCCTCTCCAGCTTTAAGGTATCTGGCAGTTACAACCCCAAACAAAATATGGCTCCTTCTTTAGACTTCAATCAAAATTACATTCTTTCACTGTATGAAGACAGAAGCTAAACACATACAACAGATTTCAACCTGCTGGCAGAGAAAAGGGCCTCTGCTGCCCATGAAGAGCAGGCCCCAAATCCACTCCCTATGGGAGCTCATCCCAGAACATGTTTCCTGACACCTCTCTCCAATCCCAGGATAATCTCTCTCTTCTCTTTTCTTCTAGATTGGCCTGGGCTAAGAGTACTGAAGACCCTCGGATTGCAGTAGGTCCCTATTCCCCACTAGAAAAGAAAATTAAGGTGAGGAAATATATTTGGCATGAACTTTGGATTCTGTAATAAGAACATAAAGTTTATTGGAGGTAAACGGGTCCTAAGCATCTCAAGGGGGAAAGTGCAGCCTCAGGCTTGCTCCCGCATTTGGTTCTTTGAGTAGTGCTGGCTGGACAGCATCGAACAGAACCAATACTTCTTGTAGTCTCACAGGACTTGTCCTAGTAAGAGACAATACTAAAGAAATGGTTTCCACAAACTGTGATGTCACAACAGGATTAGGTTTTCTATGAAGACTGAGGAAGTTTAGAGGAAGCAGTATGTCAGCCCAGATTGTAAAAGTTGTAAAAGTGCTTATCATACAGTTCTTGGTATGTGTTTAGGAAGGGTGTATTCACGTGGGAAAGAGAAGACTCTCAGAGAACAGAATTCAGTGTGGCTGAAGCACAGGGAATATATATACACAAAGCTGAAAACCTGGTTTGAGAGTTAATGAGAAGCTTCCGCCCCAGGGTTTATGCAAGAAAGTAAAATGCTCAGATTTATGTACTAAAAAGATCAGTCTGGCTACAGTGATTAGTTTGAAGGGCTTGGGGAAGCTGGGACAAAAATATACACTAACACCCCATAGTGGAAGCAGAAGGATTAAAGGAAAGATAACGAAGCAGCAAGTGATAGGATTGAAATGGTGTAAACTGGAGAAAGAAGCCAAGTGGAGATATCAAATACAGTGCCCAGGTCTGAAGCCGAGAAGTGAGAGCAGGACAGGCCTTGTCTTTGTGCCTTTTAAGTTTGATTCAGCCTACTGCTGCTCGAAATCAGTACCTGACCCATGGAGGAGTACTGTTTAGTGAGCGTCCATATAAGAAAGGCTAAATGTGTTGGCATTAAGGACAGACTAGTAAGGCAGACAGAGGGGTAGCCATAAGGTAGGAAAAAAGCAGGGCTATTCAACAAATGAGATAGCAGAAGGGTAAAAACCAAGGATATGAAGTAAGGAAGAGTCTCTTTTATTGGAGAGCATTTGTGCTGAGGTGTCTTACATGCTCATTCAAGTGACTCAGTAGGTAGTTTTGGTGATACAGAAGTGAAATCTTCAAAGCTCAGTAAGCACGGGTGAAGAATTCGCTTCTGATAGACAATTATGTCTCCAGTAGAAAAGCAAGAAGGTAGAGTCTGGGTAGATGGGTGGTGGCTCTGATGGTGGGAAAGGGGATGTGCTGGGTACTTCCACTTTCTCAGGGAAGTCTAAGTCAGAGTCTTCACATAGGGGGGAATACGGTTTGGGGGAGGGGTGTAGGAGTGCCAGACAGAGGTGATAGCCCATTGACAGCTAAACGATGGAACCAGCATAAAGAACATCCAACTTAAAAAGTTCTGATTACTCCCTCTGACAAGTGTTTAGGTGGCACCTATTCTACACCAGTGCGAAAACTGTTAGTCCAGGAGCTCCAAGAGGAGAGTGAAACAGTTGATAAGCTTAAGACCATGTCTTTTGACTTCCGGTTTGCTAAAGCAGATTCCTACTACTATCAACAGCGTCAGGAAATGATCAGAGAAGCATGGAATTATAAACCAGATGCAGAGTGGGACACTAACCCAGAGGAAGAGGAGCCGCCAAAGAGCAAGAAACCAGAGAATGGTATTAAATGGGGAGAGAATGGTAAAAAATGGGACTATCTAGTAACCGAGAGGGAAATGAATCACATAGAAAAGCACATACACAGAGCCGAACGGGCTAGAGGCCTCAGGGACCACAAATACCGACTAATCCCTCAGAACGTTTCAAGTGAAACACTTTCCCCAAAACCATTAGTACCAGAGAATGAAAAGAGTAAAAATATCCCGAAACCACATAAAACTGTCCCCAAAAAGCCTAAAGTAGCGTGGGCGAAGGAGCAGATGAAACAGCATAAAGACCGGATGATGAGAGGGAGAGCACTCGCCGAAGAGAGAAAGGACCAAAGGAAGACTCGAAAGTTCACCAACCACGTCCGCCCTCACCTAAAATCCAAAGCGAAGAAAGAGGAAGAGAAAGAGTTGGAAAAGGTCAAAGCGTATCCTATCTTCCAGCCTTCCAATGAAAACCTTATAGAAGTGACTGTTCTGATGGAAAAGTCGAAAGCGGAAACCGTGCAAAAACCACTCCAAAGAGAACTCCTGTGCATGCCACCGTTTTTGAAAAGTCAACTAGAAAAAAATAAAAAGCTTAAGCTATTTCCTTGATTATTATTCTTTCTTTCCTTCTTCCTTTTCTTTCTTCCTTAGATTAGCATATTTCATAGTAATTAGTACAACGAACTCATAGAAACCAGACATTAAAGGTGGGAAATGGCAGCTCCAGACACACATACCTGGTGTCAACACAGCCTGGCGGTGTTGAGACTTCAAAAGGTATGGTTCCACTTTTATAGTCATCTCTGGGCTAAGGAGTAAGAAATATAATGAAGAAAGAATGACAGCTTGTGGTATAAGATTGGGGGAGGAGAGTCTGTAGTATTTTTTGGTGATGGTTGCATGCCCTATTAATTGACTTTAAGACACCAAATCACACCCTAATTGTGTTGGATTACATGTATGCTCTCAACAAAGCTGTTTTGACAGAAAAAGAAAGGATTGCTAGAGTTTAGAGCAGAGGAAGTAACCCTGACAATGTAGACAAAGCCCCATCCATCATCATGACAAGATTCTGAAGATCATTACAAAGTCTACACTTTCAGAACCCTGAGGGTGGGGCAGGGGAGACATCTCAGCAGGCAAAAGTGCTTGTTACCCAACCCAGAGGAGTTGAGTTCAGATCCCCAGAATTCATGTAGAAGTCAGACATGGGTACACAAGTCCGTAATCCGAGTATTCTCATAGCTAGATAGAAAGTAGGTGGAAATAAAACCCCCAGAAATCTTATAGGCAGTAAGTAGTACACGGTGCAGCAGCAAACAAAAGAACCCCTGCCTCAAAAAAGGTAGCAGGAGAGGTCTGAGACCCAAGTTACCCTTGGGTGGTATTCACTGAGAAACTGGCAAGTGGTTTGGATAGACTAATGGATACTAAATAGGTGTCTGAGCAGTAGTCAGTGCAAGATAGACAAAAAGACTACAGGCTACGAGGGAAGTACTGACAGGGCAAGGATGGGGAAGTGGGGGGAGCGTTATAGAATGAAAAACATCCTGTGAAATACAGTAAAAATGTTGGTACAAAAATCTTAAGATTTGGGAAGTGGTTTTTAGTATGTTTTTAAACGGTCCATAAGCTGACCAATAATCAGGTAATGTAGATCTAGCCTCTTGAAGTTTAGGCACAAAAAAGGTTTTGGGACTATTGCCAATATATATGAATTATCATATAAAGCACCAGAGTAAAACATCAGGAGGGAACCAGGGAGAGACAGACATCAATCAAGAATGATTGAGGTGGGATGGAGAGATGGCTCAGCAGTTAAGAACACTGACTCTTCTTCCTGAGGTTCTGAGTTCAATTCCCAGCAACCACATGGTGGCTCACAACCATCTATAATGAGATCCGATGCTCTCTTCTGGTGTGTCTAAAGACAGCTACAGTGTACTCATATACATAAAATAAATATTTTTTTTTAAAAAAAAAAGAATGAATGAGGTACAAAAGTTCTCATCAAATACACAGCATTATCCATTAGAGCTCACTTGGAAAGGAATTAGTAAAAGTAGCATGACACAGACTCAGGAGACCCAGGAAAGGAGGAACTCCTCCACCAGGGTTTGAAAGTGGACAGATTTCCAAGTGATTCCTACTAAATTCTTATGTATTACTTATGTAGGAAGATCATGGGGAGGGGCCACATCACACAGCATACAGGTGGGAGCCAGAGTTGTAGAACTGATTCTCTCCTTCCACTTTAACGTGGGTATGAAATGTTCACTCACTGAGCCATCTCTCCAGTCACCAAGTGAGTCTTATTAAAAGTAAGACACAGCCTAATCAAAAATCATAGAATTTTTTTTTTTTAAGAGAGAAGTATGGTGAAGGGTAATCCCCAAAGTAGAAGGGATGGCTGCTAGGGCAGTCTCCTAGGAGACAGAAAGAACTTGAATCCAGAGCCTTCTGCTGAAAGAGTACCTGAAATAAGAGGGAGAGACTTAAAGCAGAAAGTTTGGGAGAAGGAATCCAGAAAACATCAAGGGCCAACTAGAAAGTCCAACATGGATGAGCAGAGCAGAGGAACACGCAGCAGAATAGACCGACACTTGGCACTGCTAGGGGCATCATCCAGCATGACTTGCCAGACGATGTAATAGCTCCTTGGGTGTAAAGCATAGGCCAAGCCACGTCAAAAATATTTAACCATTTTTAACCTACAAAAGAAAAAAAAAATTTTCATCTGGCACAACCTATCTCTTGGCCTGGCCAGTTAACTTTACAACTAAAGTGACATAAAAAGCACTGTGTTATCAGGTACTAACATCCTAAGTAAAACTTTTATTGGGACAGGACTAGAAAAAAAGAGGACCCCACTCCCCAGCACACACTCCCAGAGACAATAAAGACAATCGTTTGTGAACACGGCAGTGGATTTCCTTTAATCAAAGACAACCATGACAAATCCAATGACTATCAAAAGCTACGCCTTACTAAAAACAAATCTTCATCTTTAAAAACATTTAATCATACATATATACAATACATGCTGCTTTCCTTTCAGGATTTCACTATTGCCTTCAGTTCTAAAAAATAAAAATAAAAAAGAGGGAAGATTAATAGCAGATAAACCAAAGCTCACGTTATACACAGAAATGCAATTTAGTGACCAGCCCCTCGCCACTGAGTAGGACCAGGTTAAACTGCTGCACTCCTCATAGAGTTAGCTCCCCTTCCCTCAAGACAGTCTGACAGAGGTAAGCTCTCTGGGACAAAAGTTCAGTTAATTGAAATACACACTGAGTTTATATAATGTACTTTAAAAGCTCATTTTCTCAAAATTAGAAAAAAATGAAGCTAAAGTGATTATCTAGTTATTTTATAAACAAACGTACAGATAAAGAAAATAAATGTGTAAAATGAAGTGACCCCACAAGGTTTTAAAATCAAGGGGCAGGGCCAACAGATTCAAGGTTGATTCCACCCATTGCTGTCTTCAGGACAGAATACCACTTTGCTGTTACTAAGATTTTTTTCGAGAAATATCCACCTTTGTAAAAATGGGTTTTTTTTTCATAGCATAATTCATTTCTGAAATGTATATTTACTAGCATTCCTCTGAGGGAATTCTATCCCCATCTTCCTTTTCTGCTTTGTGTAGTCACAACACTGGGGAGGTCTCTGTATTTCACTTACTTATCATTAGTGAAAACAAACCCACAAAGAATCCTCCTGCCCTGCTCTTTCATCTATAGATCTCAAGAACACCACAGTAGCAGGTCTCAAGCTCCTGTCTGCCTTTTCCAGTTACACAGTTCAGGACTTGGACGCTAGAGGGAGACAAACTCCAGATGTCACGGGAATGAGGAACTACTAAGGCTTCGGCTGCCTAATAAAATTTTATACAACTGTGGCTGTCTTATAGGAAATGTTACCTTCAAGCTGGCATCAGGCACTTAACCGCTTCTGGCTCTGACTCAGAGAGATCACAGGCTCAGAAATCTCAAAAGTCTTCACAATCTCCTGTTCAGAAATGAACATTTAGGCAGTGGATTCGTAGCAAAGGGAAGTTCAGATCAGAACCACATTGGGGTGACCTGCAGGGCCTTACCTCCCAGTCATGATAACTCAAAGCTATAATTCCTTGACTCCTAATTTGAATGTTTTGGTCAATTCCCTCATTTTCTTCATTAATCACTGGCTCTGTTTAAAAGACAAAGATTTCAAACGTTATCAATCAGGACAGGTAACTTGAACAGCAATTCATCATAAGACTGAAGTTGGTACTGAGAAGATACTTGTATGTACTTCCTAGGATGTCATGTACCACAAGCAGTTTAGTAGCATACCAAGTAAACCGCTGATTTCCACATTCATCATGGTGTCTTTTTCTAAACATTTTCACATGTCTGTGCACTTGGCACTTAGCTAAACCTTAGTGAGTCCACGATGAAGCTGAGAGCACGTAACAACTGCAATGGAAGTCCTTAGTTCTCCACAAGGGACTTCAGAAGGGCATGAGAGAGAGAGAGAGAGAGAGACTGTATGCAGGTAAGAGTGAAAAATGCAGAACCTAAGAGGGAAGGCGCTGGTAACACGGACACATGGTGGTCAGAAAGAAGGAAACAACAAAAATTATAAACATTAAAAGTTAGGAGGATTTATCATTTTGTTAATCTTTAAAAAGACGGTTTTAAAACCACCCTATTTTCAGAATTTTCAGTTAACTAGGAGAGATATATTTTGTTTATATGAATCTAATTAAAATGGGAACTTATCAGGCATGATGGCACATGCTTTTGATCCCAATACGCAGAAGGCATAAACAAGTGGATCTCTTTGAGTTCAAAGCCAGTGTGTTCTACAGAGCAAGTTCTAGGCTAGCCAGGGACACATGGTGAGGCCATCTTAGTAACAGAAAAAAAAAAAAAAAGGTATAGTGGCAGAAGCCTTTCATCACTGGCACTTGGGAGACAGAGGCAGGTAGATGACTGTGAGTATCAGGTCTGTCTGGTCTACATAGTAAGTTCCTGGACAGCCAGGGCTATGGAGACAGACCCTGTCTCAAAACAAACAAACAAACAAACAAACAAAAAAACTCAAAACAAAAACACAACAAAAACCCAGAAGCTTTGAATTCCAGCACCAAGACTGAGTAGGAAGATTGAGAGTTTAAGGCCAGCCTAGACTACAAAAGAAATTTCAGGCTAGCCTGGGCCATTTGGGGGAGATGAGCCAGGGGTGGGAGAAGAAAAGAAAAATGAAAGACCTTACATTTAGCAAAATAAAATGCATTTAATAAACTCTAATTATTTTGGAAAGTTTTTTTTTTAATTTTGTTTATCTTATGTATGTGAGTACATTGTCACTGTCTTCAGATATATCCAATCCCATTACGGATGGTTGTGAGCCACCATGTGGTTGCTGGGAACTGAACTCAGGACCTTTGGAAGAGCAGCCAGTGCTCTTACTGCTGAGCCTTTTCTCCAGCCCCAACTCTAATATGTTCTAAAACTAATTTCTATGAACAGAGTATAATTACCTATTATTGGCAGTCGGTCTTGGTCAAGTCTTATTCTTGCAAAACCATCCTAAAACAAAAACATGGTTTTAAGCAAACACCAAAATCTACTGCATGAAAATAGTTAGAAAACTCTCTACTTCGGATAGCCAAAATGTACCCTACGTCTCAGACAGGACTTTATCACGTCGTCCGTTACAAAGATTACTGCTCACATTTCTTTTTTTCTTTTTTTTTTTTTGGTTTTTCGAGACAGGGTTTCTCTGTATAGCCCGGGCTGTCCTGGAACTCACTCTGTAGACCAGGCTGGCCTCGAACTCAGAAATCCGCCTGCCTCCGCCTCCCGAGTGCTGGGATTAAAGGCGTGCGCCACCACCGCCTGGCACTGCTCACATTTCTAATTGACTTTCACTAGACGCAGATTCCAGACAGACTTTGTTTCTATTATTACCACGCTCTTCCTTGGAGGAATGGCCAGCACTATGCTAGACTCACGGAAATCAGAGGACAACCTGTGAAGTTGATTCTCTCCTTGCACCATGTGGCTCCTGCGGAGTTTTTACCCACTGTGCCAACTCAGCAGTCTTCTCCCCTGAGAAACTCTCGGGAGCAACCACCTTCTTCTTTAACTGATTTATGCATTCTATTACACATACTCCACATTTTAATATGCATTATTCTGTCACTGGGACCACTGGCAAACATGCCTCTGTTGTTTGACAGAGTACAAGGGTAAATACAAGCTTTTGTCTAAATTTAAAAAACAAATTTATCTTACACGTTCAGGAATGCAACATGATGTAAGGCTCGAGTCTTAATTCAAATCTTTAGCACAGTGAAAGGGGTTCCTTTTAATGATGTGTAAATGTTCCACACTTAACGAGCTACACAACCACTGTAAACCCTCCCACAGACCCTTTATCCACACTCGCCAGCCGTTTTGCCGCATTAACTTTATTGCTTATACATTATTATTATCATTACATGAGAGACGTGAGACTGTCCCCTCCTCCTGCTTCTTTGGTGTCTTGTTTCTTGAGAATAAGTTCTTTCTTTCTGTCTCACTCCCTATCATCGGGAGAATCTCTGTGTGGTCCTGGATGTCCTGGAACTCACTCTGTAGACCAGACTGGCCTTGAACTCACAGAGATCTGCCTGCCTCTGCCTCCTGAGTGCTGAGACTAAAAGCATACGCCATCACCACCTGGCAAGCTTATTTTTATATAGCATGAAGACTTCAGGAATGTTACCATATTGTAATAGTTTCATATTTAAGCTTTACCATTATACTTAGAGCTATAAGTATTTCAAATTTGGGGGAATATGGAACTATCTGCATAGATGCAATGAGGTATCTTGGAATCGGGAACCTAATCTATTTAATTAAATTCATTTTTGCTCCATATACACCTTCTGCTTCCAGAAGGTAACTTCAAACTCATTTTAACAGTCCTGCTTCAGGAGTTGTGAATTTCAGATTGGTAATGCTTACCTTGTGATTTTAAAAACTAAAAGCAACTCATAAATTTTAGTTTACCTAGCATACCAATTAACATTCTGCTATAATGGACAAAAACCTCTATCAGCTGTGTATCATTTTAAAAACATCTAAGATGTTAGAGAAATCTAAAGCCTTACCCGTATGATGAAGGAAACATGAAAGATGTTTTCCACTGTACGGGGGAAAGAATGTGGATCAACCACGAAATCAAAGAAGGACATTGGAGTATCAGCTGTAGAAAAAGGAAAAAGACAATCTTCAACACACAAAAAAAACTATTTCAGAACAAGGTCTATGCCCTAACATTCACCAGAGACAAAAAGGCACACACAGGCCTCCTGCTCTGGGGAGCAAACTGTTCTGAAGGTCAGTTTGGCTTTTCCATTAAAATAAAGATAACTGACCTGACAGTCATCCAAAGAGCCACCCTCAGAGATAGTGGCTCAAACACACCAAGTCATGCAAAGATCCCACTTCAGGGGTTTGTACTACAGGAAAATGCAACAAAGAATCTTTCCAGTGGATTATTAACTATATTTTGATACAGCCATACCATGGGAAACCCTGAAAAGAATAAGAGCAAGTTGTATGATGTCAAACAATGACTACAGGGAAAAGCCATACCACAGAAAGTGTGTATCATGATTAGAATGGAAAAAAGAAAAGAAAAATAAAAGTACCTCTCCCCCCGAAAAACTAACAACATGTATATTTACACAAAATAAACAGAAAACACTGCTAAAGCAGGTACCTGTTTGACAAGTGGCCTACATGAGGGAGGTAGATACTTTTATCGGGGCTGGCAACAAGCCTCCGAGGTTAAGAACACAGGAACAAGCATGTATGTTATACACAGACATACAGGCAAGCAAAACACCCACACACATAAAATAAAAATAACAAATCTTTCTTTGAAAAAAAAAATAGTGACCTAATCAATATCACATGAGGTATTAAGGAGGAAAAGCTTCATAAATACATTTAACAAAAAAAGAGTGAGACAGGTGTTTTATCTTCTGCCTGTAATTCCTGCACTCAAGAAGCTAAGGCACGCAGACTCCCATTGAATTTGAGGCCAGCCTAAACTACTGGCCAGTCTGGACAATAGCTACTTTAAAAAAGAAAAACAGGAAAGAGTCACAATGACTCAAATGTATGCATTTGAAAATGCCTTTTAGGTAAAATCACCTTGTAGAAAGTGACACGCCCGATAAACACCATGGACAGCACTTTTTAACCTGGCGCCATACTTACGGTCTTCTCGAAAGTATGTCTGCAACAATCCCAAGATCCTCTCTACTTCTTTCTCAGTTGCTTCTTGATGAGATTCTTCCATGCACTTCAACTGGAAAACAAATCATCAACAGGCTCACCCACCCGGCACACGGCAGTTAACAATCTTTCCTTCTCTGTTGCACATCCAAACCTCCAAGTTCTGGTTGGGCTTGCTATGTCTTAAAGTACATATCTTAAACTTTACATTATAAAAAAAAGTTTTCAGCCGGGCAGTGGTGGTGCACATCTTTAATCCCAGCACTTGGGAGGCAGAGGCAGGCGGATTTCTGAGTTCGAGGCCAGCCTGGTCTACAGAGGGAGTTCAAGGACAGCCAGGGCTACACAGAGAAACCCTGTCTCAAAAAACAAACAAAACAACAACAAAAAAAAGTTTTCTCATTTCAGTAATATCCTTATATTCTTAGTAGATGGACAACGCCACCAAACAGCTAGCTCAGCTGCTCTTCAGATTAAACAAAGTCACAACCAAAGGTTTAGGACAGTAGTTCTCGAGTGGACATGATCTTGTCCCATGGGATCAATATTGGAGACAATTTTGGTTATAGCTGGTGTGGTGCTTTTAGTATCTAATGAGTAGAGGCAAGAATTCTTTTCTGTTTTTTTTTTTCAAGACAGGGTTTCTCTGTGTAGCCCTGGCTGTCCTGGAACTCACTCAGTAGACCAGGCTGGCCTCGAACTCAGAAATCCGCCTGCCTCTGCCTCCCAAGTGCTGGGATTAAAGGCGTGCGCCACCACTGCCAGGCTGAGGCAGGAATTCTAAACATCTTAACAATGCCCAGGACAGTTCCCTCACAATAGGAATCATCCAGCCCTAAGGGCTGACAGCACTAAGGTTGAGAAACTCTGGTTTGGAAGAACTGACTAAAACCATACAAATAAGTGAAAGTGAACAATCCAACAACACATTAAGAGACATTTGAAATAAAACGTTTGAATGACAAGAACCTGACTCTAGACCATCACACTTAGAGACTTTTTTAAAATGGAGTCAGGGTGTTACTATGTAGCTCCAGCTGGCCTGACCTAGAACTCTGTATGTAAGCAAAGCTGGCCCCAACTCCACCAACACCCAACCTCACGTGTATTAAATATAAGTTAGTCTAAAAAATAATATCTGAAAAACAAACCTGAGCAGGCATTGCCCGCTGCTCTTCTATCATGCGAGGCTGTCTTGGACGGTCACTTCGTGGCTTTGGCACAGGGAAGTCTCCATGTATTGAACCCAACCTAGTGAAAAATATGCTTTCATGTCTTTTCTGTTTCTTTTGTAAACAACCCCACTTCCCTGACTAAATAAAAGCTGCTGCTGTAGTGTAGTCAAATTAGTGACAGAGATTCAGGTTGTCACATCTTGTCTGCGCCATTTATGTTTTGACAAGAACTTGAGTTTGTCACTCAGATGCCCTCTCTAACACTTTCCTGGTGCTCTAGACTACAGCAAGCCACTGAAAGTATGTGTGGAGTCCTCCCAACTAGCCTCTTAACTGTCGTCACATCTGCCTACCTCTGCCTCCCAAGTGCTGGGATTAAAGGAGTGACCACCACATCTGGTTAGAGCTAACTGCTCAGAAAGATGAGCACAGGTCTAGGTATGCCAGCATAGTGGCTCACAGCTGAAGACAATTGAAGACACCCAGCATAATGATGGGATTCTCTTAAGACTCTATCCTTCCCCCCACCCCAAAAAAAAAAAACCGAACAGCAAACAACAAAAACTAATCCTAAAACAGCCTTCAGCTGCAGTAATACATGTATCATGTACAGCTCAAGGTCCCTAGAAACTAGTCCCATTTCCTTGATATATTTGAGACGAACGTACAGATGGAGTGAGATTAATCTGCACATTACCTCAATGTGATAGCTCCTATACTGTAGTGTTAAGAGAGTCTTTTGGCAGAAATATCTACCCAATCACAGACAAGATCCAGTTGGGAAATCTGATCATTTGCTGATATCCCCTAGGGAAAAGTTACTGGAGGCTTCCAAGTTAGGACCAGTGGGTGAGAAAAGCTCACCAGAAAGAAGAGGGAATGTACATCAGAGGACCAGGCAACACAAGTATGGGACAGAGTTGTGAACAATTCATATGGCTAGAAATTGGGCTGGATGAGGACAAAGGCTAAGGCTTTCCCTTTAGATGCCAGAACTTAAGACAGAGATTAACACTGAACAAAAACACACTTGGATTTTATTACACAATAAAAAAGTGTGGTCTTAAAAAATGTGTATAGTTTATACAATAGTTCTGGGCATCTCAATTGTCAGAGGTATGGTACAGATGCCCGGGCCAGGACCTAGCCCTACTACAACCCAACTCCACAAATCACTCTGATACAGACTCTACCAATCTCAGGCTTAAAGGAATTAGAGACCAGTATCCTGGAGGTATGGGGAAAAAGGACTAGACCACACTGGACAGCTGCCCCAGGGAGAGGACCTACTGCAGAAGAGGAGCTGTACACATGTAGGCTACCTTAAAAGAACCAGCAAAAGCCATCCTTGGTTTTCAGTCACAATACTAGATTAGCCACTTTATTTCTTAAGTCCAGACAATGAGCTGGTTAAACAGTCTTCAAATACAGTGAGTGATCATGCAAAAGGATGCTCTAATAAATAATAAACTGCCATAATTGAAAGATAATCTCACCCTGAGCCTTCATCCTCCTGCATGATGAAGATTTCAGATATGATAAACAGATTCAGAAACACGCTACAAACCTCAAAATCTCTGAACTAGAAAACCACCTAGCCAAGAGAGCACCATGGTAAGATCCTGCGCTATGACGTTTCTTGCTAAGAGAGGACAGAGACCTGTTGACTCCAGTCACACTTACGGACTTCTGTTCAAGTCTGGGGAGTCTCTGAACAATGGCTTCATGACTGTGACTTCCTTACTACTTAAAAATCTTCGTCACTACATAAAAATAGTTTAAGGTTTACAAATTATGATTATGGCTAGTCTGTTGAATTTTTGAAGATAATCTTACAGAAAGTGGAATGTATGGGTTTTATTAAAGATGTTTTCTGCTGTTTTGCCTGATATTTTCCAGGAGTCATAGACAATTAATTCAATATCTGTTCTGTCTTCGTCACGGATGAATTCGTCAGCTTCTAGGGGATTTACACCCATATGTGTCAGCTACAAAAAAAGAAAGAAAGAAAGAAAGAAAGAAAGAAAGAAAGAAAGAAAGAAAGAAAGAAAGAAAGAAAGA